>NC_071122.1:18802500-19402500 GCF_024256425.1 Clarias gariepinus
TCTGCAATAAGTGTGAATCTGCTGAGGGTTCGCTTGGTCATCTTTTTTGGGCATGCCCTAAAATCATTGAATTCTGGTCAGAAGTTTTTTAATTTCTTTTATAAGTTTATGCTTGTGAACTTCCCTTAGACCCTGCGACTGTTCTTTTTGGCTGGTCAGTCTCCTTGCAGCATCTTAACAATGCTATGGTTGGTATGGTATGATAATCACACAAAAAAATATATTCTTTGCATGTGGAAGAATAAGTCAAGGCCACTATTCAAGATTTGGTTGTCTGAACTTTCCTCCACCCTTCATGTAGAGAGGCTTAGATATAGTAAGTCTGGAAATATAGATCTATTTGAAGTTTCTCGGAGGCTTCTTTTCAACCACCTGTTAAAAATTTCCGACAATCACGAAACTACTTGAAACCTTTTAATCGTAGTGTCGGTGTTAATACACCATTTCTTTTTGTTCGTTTTCAATCTTAATCCCTTGTTAGTACTACCTATAGTGCTGATACTTGCTAATTGATTTGTTCTCTCTTTTCACTTATTTTCACTTCCCCTGTCACTCTGGCTTTAAGTACCTAGGTGATTATATATTAAGATTTGTATTTTTACTGTCACTATTATTCATAATGTCATATTGAGTAAAAATCTATTGGTTGACTGAAGGAGATGCTGTTTTTTAATACTTGAGTAGGTGTGTTTTGTCTGGTTTTGTTCTTCTTGAGTTCTTTTTGTATGTCTAAAAATCAAAAAAATTACTTAAATAAATATAATTAAAAAAACAGGTTTTTTTGTACAATAAAAAGGTGTGCAACACACAGAGGTGAGGTGTGTTTAGAGAAAGGGTGTCTGTTTTTTCTTTTCTTTTTTTTGAAGATGCCAGTGAAGACCCGCCCACCCTTTCACCTGATTGGTTCAGCTACAAATCGCTCACCTGATCATTCTGTCTTTCTTTTTTTTTTTGGTCAACTTTTCAGTCTGACACCAAATAAAGCAGGAGAGTTATAAAGAAGAGGCACTGGATGATTTTAAGATACACACACTTTTCTCATTTACTCAATATCTTCTTCTCCTTATTATTATTATTATTATTATTATTATTCCTCGCAGCCATCATGAGTAAATTAATCCCAGCTCAGGAAGCGGCTAAGATCTATCACACGAACTACGTGCGCAACGCCCGGGCGATCGGGGTTCTGTGGATCATCCTGACCATCTGCTTCGCCATCATCACCATGGTGGTGTTCATCCAGCCCTACTGGATCGGGGACAGTGTGGACACTCCGCAGTCCGGATACTTCGGGCTTTTCCACTACTGCATCGGGAACCCCATCACAGGAGAGCTGGTGTGTAAAGGAAGCGCCCTGGACTTCGGCTCCATTCCGTCTGGAGCGTTTAAGACGGCCATGTTCTTCGTGGGGATCTCCTTCCTGCTGGTGGTGGGAACCATCGGCTGCTTCAGCCTCTTCTTCTTCTGTAACGCAGGCAGTGTCTACAAGATCTGCGCCTGGATGCAGCTCGCCGCCGGTACACACACACACACACACACACACTTTTCTATCAATCATATAGAACTTTAAATACCTGGTCAATAAAGCAGGAGTTCTTAGAAATGTTTTTAAACTAGGATCCCAACGAATTACATCAAAACTTAATTCATCATTAGTATTCAACTATTTGTCACCATACAGCACAGTAAAAGTATCATCTTTTTTTTTTTATTGTATTTTTTTTTTACAAATTATTATTTTTCTTTTTGCACCCCTGGAGCAGATAGGGTTAAAGGCCTTGCTGAGGGACTCAACTGTAGCAACTTGGTGGTGCTGGGACTCGAACCCCCCAACATTCCAATTAGTAGCCACATAACCCACAGCCTTAAACATCTGAGCCACCACTGCCCTAATAATTATTATTATTACTTATATCCATTGTGAATCGCTTGCCCAAAGATTTGCTAACATACTACAAAAGAAAAAATATAAATGATGAAACCAAAGAAGAGCATGCCACCAACAATGAACAATATAATGTTATTTATTCATACACCAATTAATGTTTTTGGAGGTATTATATTCATATTGCATATACAATATTTGAAATAAAGAGGTTAGGAAACAAAACTGCACACATTGATCAATAAAGTATCTGTCTATCTATTTATCTATCCCTCTGAAAAAGGTAACAAACCTCTTTATTTCCTTGTCTCTGAGAACGGTATAACTTATCATTAGCTCTCAGAGCTGTAAAAGTGTACAATAATTGTGAAAGTGTACTCTGATTGTTTATTTAAAATATATTTAATGATTATATTATAAGGTAAATTTTTATGTATTTTAAAGTTTTATGTCCATAAAACTAATTTACTCATAAAAGTGATTTAATTCTATAATCTGTCTGTAAGACAGAAAATCCTCGATCAATTATCTCTGTAGGTAAAATGATATATTTGAGATTGAGTCTCAAATGTAAGTCAGCCTGCATACATCTGGAGATCAAATGACGAAATGCAACTGTATTGTAAACCTTCTAGTTTCAGCACCATGGTCAGGTCCATTAGTCACAACCGTACAGAACAAGCTTAATCAGATGTTTCATTAAACACATCCCATTTATAAACACGTTTATATTTATATCTACTGTATGCAATTTCCAGATCTACTTAGACACAGTTAAGTGTCTGATAAGGGTCTGGCTTGATTTAAGGGCCCAGCAGATTTTAACTTAACATCATCTTAACCAATTTGCTGCAGCTCCAATGCATGCAATGCAATTCAAACGTTAAAAAATAAACACTACAGGAAATAAACTAGAGACATTTCATGACATTTTAAATGATTTTAAATGATAAGTTTTGAGGTGTAAATGCGAGTGTAAATGTGTCTACTTGGCACCTTGTGGCTGATCCACAGATGTAAAGATCAGTTCATTTAAACAGCCACCACCGTATAAAACACACACACATGCAACGTTGCAGAAAATTCCGTTACACTCCATAATCTTTTTTAAAAGCAGGAGTGAGTGAAAGTAAGAGCACTCAGTAAACTAAAACCTGATCCAGTGCCAGCTGTCCTGCTACTTAGCTATCGTATGACATTAAATAATAGATAGCAGTTTAGCTCAGTACAGTGAAAGCAGGCCTGGCTAGAGTTGCCTGGCAACAGTTTATTTCTTTAAATATATGTATTTTCTCTGTCCTGCATATTTCATAGCTTCTTGTCAGGTAAAGGCATAATGTTCCACTTGGTGGAAGAATAAAAAACAATTTCTATAAGTAATACATACTTTACCGCCATCTGAGCACATTTTATGCTGAGCTGTGATGTTAGGTTTATTTTCTTGGAGCCAGTTCCTTAGTCGTTTTTCTGTCGGGCTGCGTACATTTTAAGGTCTATTTTAGAACAAATTCAAACTTGAGAAGTATCTTAGGAAGACTGTTCACTCAGAATGAGGCAGGGATTGAGTACAAGCATCACAATGTGGTATATTTTCAATATATTCCTTGTTTTATGGTAACCATGAAAAACTTGATGGGAAAAGGCTGCTGCTCATCTGTATTAGTTAGGATGTCATAAAGGTGGCATGCACACGGTTGCTCTTCCTGTTGTAGTAAAGAATAAGACCGAGACCATGTTGTCTTTCTGCAAAATTTCTGCAGTGCCCCAAAAGTCTCTAAACCTCATGAAAATTTATACTTTTTAGCAAAATGTCTAGCAATATTTTTCAGAAATAATGTACTTTAGTTATTTTCTTCAGAATTTTTTTCCTTCTGTGAAGTCATTGTGTAGTGTCTACATGTACTTATTATTTGGCCAATAAAAAAGAGCCAGATGTTTATTCATAACAAATATGTTTGATATTGATGGCAACTATATTCAGTTTCATGTCAGTTTAACCATAGTCAGAACCCTGGATGAAAGCACAGACCACTGAGAGAACGAAGCAGCAACCAATGCAGGCACTTGGAGCTACTTCATAGCACTAGACTTTTGTGATATTAGACTACTGTGTAAAAATATCAGCAAGCAGTGAAATCCTCTGAAAAAAAACAAAAACAGAATGCATGAGAAAATATAGTGCTCCAAAAAATTAAGGGGGAAAAAAGTTTTTTTTACGTGAACTCCCCTCGGAAATCTATATAAATAAAAGGAAGGTTCTGTCTGTACATTGGTCAGAACTCACTCTTTACATTTCATACATCGGAGAAAACGAAACCAGTTTCAGAAAAATTTGTGTCTGTCTAGGATTGATAGACATCACACAAAACTGGCTGGACAGATTTTAATAAAATTTTAATTAAAAAGTTTTTCTGTATTTGGCTTAAATTTGATATGAAATCACAATGTTGAGTGGAAGTGAGCAGTTGTGAGAAGTTATGAGCAGTTCTCTGCCAGATTATAAATCGCAAGTTAGGGTGATGAAGGAATAACAAGTTAGCGTAAACAAGGCTTTTTGTATTAACAAGTTAGGTAGAGAGTTCTGCCGTACAGAAAGACTTACATGTACTGTACGCTAAAATAATATCACTGATTAAATCATTTTTTTAGCTTCAACCTTTTAACTATCTGTATAAACTCTTTAACCGTCAACAACAGGCTAGTAATATACAGTATCTACTTTTGTTTTGTTTGAGCAGGATACATGTTCTAAGCCTGTAGAAAGTGATCATTCTGTTTTTCTATCACTTAGCCACGTGTATGGTCATAGGCTGCATGATCTACCCAGATGGCTGGGACTCGGAAGAGGTGAAGCGAATGTGCGGCCAGCGCACCGATAAATACACGCTGGGGAACTGCACAGTGCGCTGGGCTTACATCCTAGCCATAATCAGCATCATGGACGCCCTCGTTCTCGCGTTCCTGGCTTTCGTATTGGGCAACCGCCAGGACAAACTGCTGCCAGAGGACTTCCAGGTGGGAGAGAACACAGGTAAGGCGACAGGATATTTCTATACACCGATCCACAATGATGTTAAAACAACCTAGGTTTCGGGTTTCCCTTGTGCCACCAAAACAGCGCTGACCCCTCAGGGCAAGGACGGACATCTGGAGGTGCTCTGTGGTGTTTGGCACCAGGACATTAGCGGCATATCCTTTAAGTGCTGTAAGTTGCAATGTGGTAGATCCATAGAGTAGCCCTGTTTGTCTGGCACATTCCATGGATGCTCATGAGAATGGGGAATTTGGAGGACCAGTCAACGAGCTTGAACCTGCTAAAAGCCATACACAGCAAGCTATGAATCACTGTGTTCTGACACCTTTCTATCCTAGCCAGTGTTAACTTTTTTTCAGCTAATTAGTTCTGCTTTGGCTTTTCTGTTTGATCGGACCAGACAGGCTGGCTTTCGCTTCCCCAAAGGCATAAACGAGCCCTGGATCGCCCATAATCCTGTCACCAGTTTACTGGTATATAATTGATAATCAATGTTATTCAGTTGACCTGGTGGAGTTGTTAATGTTATGGTTGATCGGTGTACATATACTATTTTAAAAACATTTTTTCCCACTTCTGTAAGTTTAAGATAGCAGTCTAACTGGTTTCGCACACTACCTGTAATTATAAATAGATAAAAAAATGTGTGATTTCTTTTTTAACAAATGTTTAAAAATGTAAGAAAAATCTAATCATCACCTAAAGAACAGAGGAAAAAGGACGCGCTTCTATATTAGTAAGATTCACAAGAACCTTTATTGTACTGCTGTGTTCTCGAACACGTTTCAAGCCTCCTACAGTTTCTACTCTATCTATCTTTTAAGAAGCAAACTCAAGCCAAAGACAACGACCTTCACGGTGAAACAAACTTCAGTGCATCTTGTTTCCAAGCAACGCAATATTAAAATAGACAGTTGGGTAATGTTTATTTATCGAGTCAGTGTGTTGAAAATATGACACTGTTGAGGGTAAGAGTCGTGGTGAAGTGCCTGCAGACGAGGTTTTCCGCACCGCCGGATTGCGCGACTGATACTCATCTCTTTCTATTTCAGAAGCAGCATAAAGACTCATCCTGTATTGTTCTGGAAGTGCGTCAGTCAGAACATCTTGGATCATCGTCCCCGTATGGATTTTCTCCCACTTGTATTGAAGGAAGGACTTTTAATATTACTAACAAAACACTTTTGTACTGTAGAGTCTTTAGCGTTTATATATGAGCTACTGTATATTTAGTATTGAACACATTGACCTGCTTATCTTTTTTTATAATAAAAACAGAAAATTAGAATAAAAGCTTTCTATGCATCATATAATAAAAAAGACAAGGTTGAGTAATAAAACTCCAACAATGGTAATGATAAGAATGTTCAGTTATGTTGGCTTTCAGAATATTTCAGATATGCAATTTATAAATAAAACCCTTTTTTTTGCTTCTTGTCAGCCTGTGTTTAAATTTGGTTTCACTAACTCTGGAGGATTGTGTCACAGAAGAGTAGGTGTTGTGCTATCTACACTGCCTGGCCAAGTCCCATACATATTAATAATTAGTTTAATCGCCTTTAACTTTAATTACAGCATGCATTTGCTGTGGCATTGTTTTTATGACTTTATGCACATCACACCATTTATTTCTGTCAAAAATTATGTTCATTTTTTCCAGAACCACTCACTCTTTTATGCTCATACTGTGATGACGTGATCTTGGCATTTTTGTGCCCTTGCAACCAGAGAGAGAAAAGCTGACTTCATTTTATTACCACTACTTACTGCATTAGGGATAGGATTTAAATAATTGTTGCCAGCTAAACCACATCACTGCAATAATTATCTAATCAAGATACGTAAAACCTTTTTCAGGCCAGGCAGTGCGTGTTATCTGGTGTACCAGTCACTCAAAGAGTAAAACTCTGTATGGTTTTCTGATGCTATATGACCCTGTGCCTAGAAATGTGATGTGTTGCGAGATGCTTTTTAGCTCAGCATGGTTGTAAAGAGTGGAGTTCCTCTAGCCTTTCAGTCATATCCAACCACATTGGGTCAGAGTTCCACAACTGCCTGACTGGACAATCGCACAGATACCTATAATCTCATTCTAGAAAAGACACAACAGACTAAGCACAGTGAAACCTCGGATTGCGAATAACGTGGTTTACGAGTGTTCCGCACAACGAGCAAAGATTTCAAATAAATTTTGTCTTGAGAAATGAGCAAGTCTTGGTTTACAAGTACCCTGTTGAAAATAAATAATTCTTCACTCAGCATTGGTTATGTTCCAAAATCTTTTAAATTAGCAGTTATCAAACCAATAATTAAGAAACCTGACCTCGACCCCAAACCTCCCTTTTATCTCTAAGATTCTGGAAAAGATAGTAGCGGAGCAGCTATGCTCATATATACATAGAAATGGCATACATGAACTGTATCAGTCAGGATTTAGGCCTCATCACAGTACAGAGACAGCACTCGTTAAAGTAGTAAATGACATTCTATTGGCCTCTGATCAGGGTTGTGTAACTATGCTTGTATTACTTGACCTCAGTGCAGCTTTTGACACCGTTGATAACGCTATTCTTCTTCACAGATTAGAAAATGTAGTAGGAATTAAGGGTACAGCCCTCTCCTGGCTCAGATCCTATCTGACCCATCGTTATCAGTATGTAGACTTAAATGGTGATTATTCTGCATGTTCTCTAGTGGAGTTTGGTGTTCCGCAGGGTTTAGTTTTAGGTCCACTGCTTTTTTCCCTTTACATGCTTCCTCTGGGCAACATAATCCGTAAGCATGGTATTAGTTTTCATTGTTATGCTGACGATACACAGTTATACGTCTCAGCAAAACCTGATGAGAAAAAACAGCTTACTAAAATTGAGCAATGTGTGCAGGACATAAGAAATTGGATGCTAATTAACTTCCTTCTGCTAAATCCGGATAAGACAGAAGTTCTAGTCATAGGACCGCATACAGCTAGGAGTAAAATTTTAGATCACACCGTAACTTTAGATGGCCTTTCTGTTCCATCAAATGCAACAGTGAAAGACCTTGGTGTGATTATTGATTCCAGCCTTTCATTTGAAGCGCATGTAGATAATATTACCAGGATAGCATTCTTTCACCTCAGAAATATTGCCAGGATAAGAAATTTATTGTCGCTAAACGATGCAGAAAAACTAGTTCATGCTTTTATCACCTCTAGGTTGGACTATTGTAATGCCTTACTGTCTGGTCGTTCAGCTAGATGCATAAATAAGCTTCAGCTAGTCCAGAATGCAGCAGCGAGAGTCCTCACTAGAACCAGAAGATATGAGCACATCACCCCTATCTTATCTTCACTCCATTGGCTCCCTGTGAAATTTCGCATTGATTTTAAAATACTACTCTTGACATATAAAGCATTAAATGGTCTCGCGCCGCAGTACCTGAGCGAACTGCTAGTGTCTTACGATCCGCCACGCCTACTTCGATCAAAGGATGCAGGCTGCTTGTCAGTACCGCGTATTATGAAAAATACAGCTGGGGGCAGAGCTTTTTCTTACAAAGCCCCAAAATAATGGAATAGTCTTCCAAATAGTGTTCGGGACTCAGACACAGTCTCAGTGTTTAAGTCCAGGCTAAAAACCTATTTATTTAGCCAAGTATTTTTATAAATAGATTAGCCTTAGGTAAAGGAGCAGATCTGGGGGACTCATGGACGTAGAGTATTATGGTGAACTGGTATGTTTGGATGCTGTCTTCCTCACTCTCATTGATCACTCAGGTTTGCTGACGGTGAGGTGATTGTTTGCTTTACATCTCAGGAAGCCCTCATGTTTGTGTTTCCTTCTGGCTCTCTCTTTTAGTTATGCTGTCATAGTTAGTCCTGCCAGAGTCTCTGCTTGCACTCTACAGTTAATATACATTCACATTATACATTGTGTGACTGTGACCATACCTAACTGCCATCTCTCCTCTTCTTCTCTTCCCCCCTCTTTCTCTTTCTTCTCTCCTCCTGTCTCCCCCTTTCACTCTTTCTCTCTCTCTGTCGAGCTACACATGTCGTTCCTGAGCTGCCAGTGATCCAGACTCCCTCTGCCCTCCGGACCTGTCTGACCCATCCTGGTGCCCCGCTTCTGGCTGAAGATCTCGTCACATGGATGCCCCGTGTGTCTCTCTGGGATGCGTCTGGTGTCTGGGAATGATTCTCTCTACCTAGAAAATGGTTCTGGCCTTGACTGGTGTTGGCAACTGTTTCTCTGGGGACTTGACAGTTCGATAGTTCATGACTGGAACTTCTTACAAGTCTACCTCGGTCTTCAATAACTACCTGGACTCCATATTAACATCAATTAACATCAGCTATTATAGCTGAACTGCCTCCCACCCTACACACTGTATAAATGCAGATCATTTACTGCTTTCTGTTTCACCCAAATGAGGATGGGTTCCCTGTTGAGTCTGGTTCCTCTCAAGGTTTCTTCCTATTACCATCTCAGGGAGTTTTTCCTTGCCACTGTCGCCCTCGGCTTGCTCACCAGGGACAAACTGACCATTTTGATTCATAAATTCACATTTCATACAAACTTAAATAATTCTTTTGACTGTGTAAAGCTGCTTTGCGGCAATGAAAATTGCTAAAAGCGCTATACAAAAAAAATTGAATTGAATTGAAGTACCAAGTATCATGTCTCACGCATGCGCTTCTTGTTTTGATCATGATCACAACTGAGCCAACGGTTTTTCTCTCTTGTGCTGCATAATTGTAGGTAATCGTCTCCACTGCTGGGTCTTAGCCACGTTTTACTGGTATAATCAACATCCGTACACGCGTGTAATGTTTACGAACACTGTGACCATGTATGTGTAAAACATATTTTGTGTTTGTAAGCACAAGCGTGTACTGTTACTTATAACACACGTGTGCGCAATGTAAAGCAAAAGAAAGTCTCATTAGAGAAGTTAAAAATCCATTTTCTTCCTCAGCCTCTCAGTATGAGCGTGCGCGCGTAATTTGACACTGTGCCGGGTCACACAAACTGCTCTTGTTTGTTTGTTTTACTTTACAGCAATGATTGTTAGTATGCTCTCACACGAGTGTCATTAGCGATGTTCCTTGCTAATTTTTCGTACAAAACAGTCTCTGTTAATGTCTGTGTGTGACGAGAATGGGTATACGGGAGGTACACACGTACACAAACACACAGCGCCTGCGCGCATAAACAGGAACACTTATTTGTCTGGATTTATTTTTTACTTTTTTTTAAAAAGGTAAACTGCAGGTTAATTTGTTTTATTTTTACTGTATATTTTGTGTTAATTTTTTTTAATTGTGTAATTTTTTTGGGCTGTGGAATGAATAATTTGAGTTTCCATTATTTCTTATGGGAAACTTAAATTTGGTTCACAAGTGTTTTGGAAAACGAGCCCACTTCCAGAACAAATTATGCTCGTAATCCAAGGGTTCACTGTACTGTGTGTAAATAACATTTAAACAGGAAACATCGACACAGCTGTGTGACTTTAAAGTCTTTATTCATAACAACTACAGAAAGGATTTTACTGAAGCGGCGAACAATAGAAAGCAATAGCGGCTGAGAGGGAAAAAAAAGAAGAGAGAAACGGACGTGCTTGTGGAAACTGGAAAAGGCCAACAGTAAAAGTCTTTCAATACAAAAGAAGAGCAAGCAGAGGTCCAGGTCCTTCACAATAAAATTACCCTACGTTCATTTACACATTTAAAAAAAAAAAAGAGATCACACCGGTCCGGTCCTGCTTTGAACATCATCAGTGAGAGAATCCCGGAAACCCAGAGAAGCGTTTATCAAGGCATCTTTGTATTGGTTTCTCAAACATTGCCATCAAGCCGTTGAGGAAAGCAATGCATGAACGCAACAATACTGACACTGAAGGAGAGCGCCAACTCTTTGGTACATGTATGTACAAAACAACGCAAGACGACGTTCACCTTTTCCACGCTGTACAAGTGAAACTGTTTTTTTTTTGTTTTGCTTTTTAAACACACCGACAGTTCGAAACGTTCCAAAGTTGTGCGCTTTTGTGTTACTGTTATATTTTTTCTTTAACATCTTTCTCCTTTTTTTTTTTTTTTTTTTAAAGTTACATATGACAAAGTGATACACGCTTAGTTGGAAATCATTAAGCTGCAAATTCACATCATAATTTACAATATAAATGTCCATTTACAGCCAGGCCATCGTTCTCAGCATACAGTAAACCATTCGTATGTCTCATGCAGCCTGTGCTGTAATGGGGAAAACTATCTAGAAAAAAAGAAAAAGAAAAAGAAAGAAAAACAGAAAAATTAAGCAACCTTTTTTTACAGCAGAGACAGGACACCTGTGCTTTTCTTCAGTATTGCAGGTTGAGCATGGCTGGCTGGCTGGCTGGCTGTTAAAAACACTGATTAGGACTAAAGCAAATACACAGAATTTATTATTATTTTTTAACTCGTATTGTTAAACTGCTATTTTACCCTTCAAACAAAACAAAGCATGTTGTTAGACGCTGTCAGCACACGCACAAGAAAGAGAAAAAAAATAATAATCAAAAAACATTAAAACTGCACCCGGTACATAAGAAAAGGGACATTACAAGAAATAAATAGGTATCTATTTGATTGGACCCTTTCATGTTCCATCATGAACAGAAGTGTGCCGTTTGACCAGACTGTTAGGCCTTATTAGAGGCAAGTATCTGTGTGTGTATGTGTTTGTTTGTGTGTTTGTTTTGTGTGTTCCCCTTCCTCCGGGGCTACTACGATGCTAGCCAGGCGTGGCGGAGGCACTCAGCAGCCGTAGCTCTTTTCTCAGGAATCAGATCCAGCATGGGGATGAGAAAGCTGCTGAAACTCTGCGCCTCCTCTTTCTGCCACTCGTACTTCTCCACCAGGACGTCCAGAAGCCCCCAGGGCTTCAGCTTAGTGATGTGCCTGAGGTCACCTGAGTCAGACACAAAAATAAAAATGCACATTCATTTCTTGACACTACTATGGATTACCCCTTCTCAACAGGGAACATTCCTGTTCACTATAGTGATACAAACATCATCTTAAAAGTGATCACAATTTAAGGAGCAGTCTTGGGAGAATTAACATTCCCTGGATGATTTTCCGTGTATAATTACACACGGTGCGTGGGAACCCAACAATTTCTTTCAGCTATAAACTGACTTGTCAGACACCAGAGCTGTAATTTTGCAAGTAAAGCTGTTTAATGATGACTAAAGCCAGTGAGTACTCGTTAGTGGTGTATTTAAAGGAAAAATCCATCCAGGAATTACACTGATCAGAAATAAAAAAAGAAAAGAAAAAAATAAAATCACCTGCCTAGTATTGGTCTTGTCCCTTTGCGTCACTCAAACAACTCTGAACCATCAAGCCATAGACTCGATATGACTTAAAAGCACGAGACCTCTGAAGGTGCGACCTCTCATGGTGGTCAACACCTTGAATTCTTTTTCTTTGACAAGTTCCTCAAATTGTAGCTTAAATGATTTTGCAGTACGACCATTCGCACACTTCTTCCAACAGTGCATCCTAGAGCCACCTCTTCTCAAAGTAAATGAGGCACACAGCAATCTAGATGATGTAAAATAAAACCATGATTCCTTAAACCAGATCTTTTTCCACTGTTCCATGGTCCAGTTTTGACACTTACAGGTGCTTTTACCATGGGACATGGATGCTCTGACCGGTTCCTTTCATAGTCGGAAATACCTTGCAAATTGTGCCACAGTCTTTTGTGGGATTGGACAGATCAAGCTAGCCTTTGCTTTCCATGAGGATTAATGAGCCCTTCTTTAGATCTTAAAAAAAAAAAAAAAAAAAAGGCTAGATTAGCAGTTAGCCGCATTACACTAGCTTGGGCTTATTTACTGTAAGCTCTTGTAAATTGGCCCCCAGAGAACGACAGTACTGAGGAGACCACCAGGTATAGCATCAGGGTGGGACAATTAGTATACAGTACACTACAGGTCAAAAGTTTCGACAGACCTTCTATTTCCATGGTCTTTCCTCATTTTTAGTTCTTTCTATATTTAAAAAAAAAAATGCAAAAAGCATCCAAAATATGCAATAATCTCCTTCAAACAGCTGATATTGGGATGTTTCGGCTACTTATACGCTGTAAAGCCTTCATAACGGCTCTAATCCGAGGTGCTGTTTGTCCATTGGTGATTTCTGAGGCTGGTAACTCTAAATGAAGTTCTCCTCCTGCAGACGAGGTAAATTTTGGTCTTGCTTTCCTCAGGAGGTCTTAATGAGAGACAGTTTTATTATGGTGCTTGATGGGTTTTGCAGAAGCACTGTTTTTGCAAGAACTATTCCAGAACAGCTGACCTTCATATGACCTTTTACTGAATTATGGTGCTGTTACTTAATGACCTAATGCTTCGTGTTACTTCATAGTTTTGAAATCTCTAGTATTGAAATAAATCCCTAAACATTGAAAAAGCACTGAATTGGGAGGTGTCTCCTGTTAATTGGTACAGTATGAGGTCACAATTGGAGGAAAATCTGACTCCCTTTATATAACAGTGCGTCACGATGTGTGTCCGACAGACTCGTTAGCAAACGTCTCCGTCCGCCAGAATCTATGCATATCTCATTCGTAAAACATAAATTTTATACAAGGTTGCTAAACACATTATGCGCTCTTATTGTGTAGGTGGCAAAGCTGTTGGTTTTATATGGATAAATGTCCAACCTTTCTTAGTGAAGAAGTCCTTTGAATATTTGCCGTTGATGATGAGTTTGCGAGGAATTTTGCCCAACAGTTCAATGATCAGTGCAATGTGATCTGTACGTTACAGGGAGAAAAGATAAGAGGATTCAACAATTAAAAATGCTGATGCACATAAAAAAAACAACTAAACAAAAACAATACACTTTATGCTCCTGTGTAGGAATGCTCGACCCAGTTAGCGCTTGAAATTGTGGAAGCTATCTAATGAATAGCATGCATGCTATTTATTTTCATCAACTGACTGGATAGCCATTTATCTTTTCTAACATTTTTTTTATAACTCAATGTTCGATAATACAGCTAAGGGAAATCTTTTGATTTAAGGAGAAAAACTTCAAAAGGCAAAATCAGTGTCCCGGCCATAATGGCGTGGGTAAATTCTAGACGAGGAGCGTGTTCGTGTTGCCCTGCCATTAAACTTGCATGACTCGCGCCCAAGTGCTAATTAATAAGCACAACAAGGTTTAATATTTAACAGCACTCCGCCACCAACGCTAGCTATTTTTTAGTGAAGAGGGATGGAGAGAGACTCGAACCCATTTATTAGCATGAATGCTGAAAGGATGTGTATGAGTAATAAAGACAGGACTGGGGTCAGCGATGGGAAATCCTGATTTATAGTGAATGTGGAGATTGGGCTTTAAACAGGCAAAGGTGTTCATGTCAAGGGAGTCTGTCAGAGGGTTTTTGCAAAGTTTAAATTAATGGAGAGACTTTTCTTTTTCTTGGTTAAATGGAAGAGCAAGTATGTACCTTCATCTCTAGAGTAATCATCTCCGGAATGAGGTTCAAACAGGTAATCCCCTGTCACCAATTCAAATGCCTGGGAAAAAACAAAAATATAGTGTATTAAAAATAGGTACGTACATAAAGGTGTGTGCGTATTTTCTGTGTCAATCCACTTATGCTTGTCTACTAGAATCCTTAAATCATCACATTCTCCTGCTGGTAGGCAGAGCTGGAGGTCAGTGACCTTTACCAGTCTGAGGTCTGTGAGGTGTCGGTGTGCTGGCGACTGAGTCTTCGTTGCTTTAGAGTCAAATTACACTTCTGATGGAGCTGCAGGATATACCTCAATGTGCATCTATTATAATGACACATATGCTGAGTACACACATTACGCTAGAGGGCCAAGGGCCTAAGAGTAAGAGAGCCCAGTCAGCATCACTCTGACCAAAATCAGTTTTATTGGCCTTGCAGAATTTATTACCAAAAATAAAAAAAATACTACACCATTTACATAATACAAACAGTGGCCATTAGAGATGGGGGGAAAAAATTTGGTTACATTTTGCGTTTCTTTAGTGTGGCAAGTCATGCATCACCTCACTAACTTAAAAATCTAAATAATGCTTAATTAGCTGCTGCACAACCAGCCACAGCAGCCTTTTGACTTGCACCTGCTTCTTTTTTTCATGCAGAAAAACCAAGTAGTTTTTTTATTATACATAATATCCTGCTGTCATTTCAACTGGTCCCACCATCTCTCAGGGATCGAGGAAGACATGCATCTAGACAGTTTTCTGTTCTAGCACCTACGTAGGTGGTGAAAAAAAAACTTCCTCTAGATGTCTGTACAGCAAGGATCTATACAGTAACGGAAACTTAAAAGCACTTCAAGTCACTCTGAATAATGCGCCAAATGCCTAAATGTAAACAAAATGTAAATGTCTTCTCTGGCCTACAGATATTTTCATGCAAGATTATTGCACTTTATATTTACTCCCAAACAAATCAAAGAGAAGTTTGTTGTTTGTCCACAAATCATTATTGTTACTGTTATGTCAAGTAAAAGAAGTAGCTATTGTCGCTGTTGCACAAAACTTCAAGTAGTAGTCTGTCTGCTTTAAAATACATTCCCTATCCAGTGACACAAAACAAACAGCTGCATTCTAGTCATTAGGCAACTCAACAGTAAGGTCGAATTTCACACAACCTAACAATTGCAAAACATTAAACATAAATAAAAGACGGAAGATGAAAAAAAAAATTGTAAACTCTAAGGTGATTGCTGATTTTCCCCTTAACTGCCTGCTGTGTCATGTTTAAGCAGGTCCTTACTTATTACTTAATTTTCATTCATTACTTTTAATCTTTCTATCTGCGCTCGTGTGAAAGTGTGTGACCGCCCACCATGCATGCTGTGCTCCAGATGTCTGCTGGTGTGCTGTAGCCTGAACCGATTAGCACCTCCAGAGAACGATACTGCCGTGTCTGAATGTCATCCGTGAAGTGTTTGTGCTGAATGAGAGTCACAGGAGAGAGAGAGAGAGAGAGAGAGAGGAAAGCCTCAATGAATACCTCTTTTAGCTCATTTATTGCTTACTTAAATTAATACGTGCTCTCAAATAACAGGCATAAAACACAACATTTCCATCATGAGTAAGATGTAAGAAGCTCTTCTGCTCACCACCCAACAGGCGTTGCCCAGGTCAGCGATTTTCACCTGGATCTTGTCAGCGTTCAGGGGTTCCAGCGGGTTCACCAGGAGGTTCCCTGCAGCGAGCTTAACTAAAAAAAACGACAAAAATAAAGACATAGTCAACCTGAAAAATTAAGGGAAAAAAAAAACACTTCAAGATAGACACCACTAGCACCCTTGAATTGGATGTGTTCACAGTGTAGCATTTAATCAGCAGGTCTGGTGCGGATGAAGCGTTTTGAGACAGATCAATCATACGGATCAATAAAATACTCCAGTGAGCCGGCAAATACATTGGCACTCTAGGAGCCTGACTCTGCAGAAACTCTAGTCTGGCTTTTAAAAAAAAAAAAAAAAAAAAAAAAACAACACCACACAAACAAAAAAAACACACACACACAATCAGGTCTTTAAAACTCTGCATTAATGTCTAGATATGCTAAAGCAGTACCAAGTCATTTTTGAGAATGTTTGAGACAGAACAAGTTTGAGACAGATTTGCAAGGGGAAGTTAGTTCTATATTGCTTGGAGTAAACTGAACAAGTTGGCTTATACTTGGGATATTAATCTTGCATCATAATTTGATAACGAATTATTAATAAAAACGCTTTACCGTCACTCCTAATGTCATTTATCAAAAAATGGCTGCATCAGACCAGGGAAATCCGATACCAAAAATTAGCTAATTTTTCCCATTGACACTTTTTTTTGTATCGGATTTCACAAGTGCGATTAACCACCTTATTTTTTTTTATTTGGTTTTAAATAAATTGCCAAAACTGGATGCTCTTTGACATAAAAAAAAATTGCAACTGGGGCTCAAGCTTGCGTCTACTTACAGTTAAAGGAAAATTTTGTAAATTAAGTTAAACTGTGTAAATTTAAATTGACTTTGTGCCAAAAACATATCAATAAAAAAACATATGACCATATAATAATTATTAATGACAAACAAATTACCCTATTAACATGCAAATCTACGTGACGACTGATAAATGAATCAAACAAATGAATCAGCCGTTACTCCGAGGACTTGACTTGGCTGCAGTTGCTCAATAGTTCAGGACTTGAACTTCCTACAAGTCTACCTGAGCCTCCAATAACTACCTGGACTCCATATTAACATCAATTAACATCAACTGTTATAGCTGAACTGCCTGCAACCTAACACACAGTATTAATGCAGATCAATTCCTGCCCTCTGTTTCACCCAAATGAGGATGGGTTCCCTGTTGAGTCTGGTTCCTCTCAAGGTTTCTTCCTATTACCATCTCAGGGAGTTTTTCCTTGCCACTGTCGCCCTCGGCTTGCTCACCAGGGACTATCTGACCATTTTAATTCATACACATTCACATTCCATGCAAACTTAAATAATTCTTTTGATTGTGTAAAGCTGCTTTGTGACAATTGTAAAAAGCGCTACACAAATAAAATTTAATTAAATTGAAACAAGTAAAAAAAATAATTTTGCCTAACTCTGGTTTCCAAACTTACCTGCAACGTAAGAGTGTGGCTTTTATTTCAGCTTAATAGAAGCCATACCCAACAGCTAACAACTTAATTAAACAAACAAACTCGACATTATTCGAGTGCGATGTGTCTCCACATTTGGTTTGGAATTTAAACCTGCAGCCGAGGTCATTTTGCGGATAAGACTGAATTCCCCCGGTGTAAACTTGTTACAGGGTAGTCAAACACCAACACCAAACAGAGAAACACCATGTGACCCAAGAACAGTTAGGGTGGAACAAAAACAAAACCACAAACACAGAGGCGAAAGTTAGTCACTAGTAAACACAACATTCTCCACCAGGCCTCCTCACTGACCGTCATCTACGTCAGGGCCTGCCTGTGAGCTGGGCTCCGCCTCCTTGTTGGCTCTCGACGCCATCTCAAAACCTCTCCCTGCGTTACAAGTGCTCAGCTTCTTTGTGTCCAACGCCTGCTGTTTCTGCTGCGACTCAAACGCGTCACAAAGCAAAGGTCCATTACCATCAGGACAGCCTGGATCGCAGGGCGTCGTCCCGTTGCACACTGGGTAGGGGTTAACGGGCTGGGTCTCCGCCTCCTCTGGGACATTCCCGTAAGGGTTGATGGGAGTTTCGTCCTTGTCTTGCTGCTGCACGTCAGCAGGCTTCTCGTCCTCGGGGTGCTGGCCAGTGAAGTTTACGTCCAAGGAGCATTCTCTGTGCTGGGACCAGGGTTCGGGAACTCCGTCTACTTGAGAGAGACACAATAATTTATATGCTATTTGAGGGTTATATAAATTCTGTTACCAGACTCAGTCATCATGTCAAATAAAAATATGCAGCTGTTACTAATATGCGAGCGATTCCTTGGTGAGTCATGGCTGTATTCTGAGGCAGGTGTGAGTCACAGCATCTAGTGAAATTGAATGGACCTGGAGCAGAGGTTTGTTTCTGATTCAAGGATTTCCTACTATTTTCTCGACAGGATGCAACTAATCTGTCATAACACTGATAGATTTTAACACCATTTAGGCATTTTAATATATACTCTCAATCCTAACTCATGCTTCTGCCATCTGTCTCTCTCTTTCTCTCTCTCTCTCTCCTCCTTCGCTCTCACCCAGGGTGGTCTCGGCTGTGATTTCCTGCAGGGTCTGACTGTTGGGTAGTGACGGAGTCGTGTCAGGTGTTTCCGTTTCCTCGTCCTCCTCCTCCTCGCCCCCTTCGTTTCCTTTCTCTAGTCCTTCGATGTCCAGAATGCGTTTCTCAAGCAGCTCGGCCTGCCGCTTCTGCTTCTTCTTTAGTTTCTTCTTCTTGTTTTTAGACATTTTGGCCATCTGATGGAGACAACACAGCACAACACTGCCTAATCAGGAGATGGTGAGGATTATATGAAATACTTGTGTTAAAAGTAAGGAATAATAGTAATCATACCTGCTTTGGAGCTGGAGCTGTGCTTACTGCAAAAACAAAAAGGGGAAACAGAATTAAAAGTCACTTTCATGCTCACAAACGTCCCAAGAATCAAGGACAAGTTGCTGAATCGATTAATACAGTATGAAGACAAAAATACTTTGGTAAACCTCAAACTGCAAGTTAGTGCAGTTTTGAAGGGAAATGATTTGTGTTTATTTGTAATCTTTGAGACAATAAACCTGTGACAAATCTAAGTTTGTCTGTAGACAAGTAGGTTTGATGAATATCATAGGCAGGTTTAGACATAAATAAAACCGTGGGCATGAACAATATTAGTCGAGAATGTCTGAAAGATGGATGGAAGTGGCGAAACAATTGCAATGCACACATCAAACAATTTGAAATATATTCAAGTGCAGACTACACAGTGATCTGCTTCCAAAAATTGAACTTGTCAGTTACTTTGTGTTTTACGGTAAAAAAATTTAAGCAAACGGGCGTTTTCGCGCGCCCCACTAGTGGGGAATACATGACAGGTGGGGCGCAAATGAACGGGAGGGAATTAGTGGAAAATAATAGGAAAGTACCTATTCTAATTCATGCTTTTCTTTATTGACAAAGATCGGACACTCGAAACTAAACAATCACACGCAAAGAAATGGATCATTAATACAAGTAAATTAAAATAACATCAGTGAAAAAGTGGAACCATAGTGCAACAATAACGGTCTAACGTTGGCATGTTAATTGCAGAGGAACAATATATAAGGAAACATTTGGTATTATATATGTCATTCCATTTATTCCAAAGTGTATGCTAATGTTTATGTATTTTTGTTAAAAATTTATATTTTATCAGGATACATTTGTTACATGGACCACAAAAAAGCAGGTGATTCAGCACTATCAGCCTAATCAACCATTAAGCCAGCAGAAAGGAAAACATGGTGAAGCATATGGGGATGATGGGGGCAGAGGAGAGACCCGTGTGTGTTTTGTGTCTTAAACCGCTGGCAGCAGACAGCACAAGCCCCACCAAAGTAGGAAGACACTTAAATACGACAAACCCCAGTCACGTTAATAAGCCACTCGACTTCTTTGCAAGTAAGCTTTAGATAAGTGACGATGTAAGCCACGTGTATTTTATCTGTTTTGAACTTGGTGTTATTTGACCTTATTGGTTTAGAAATTGATATTTCAATAAACAGTAAACTTGGCTGATTTCGTTATCATTTTGTTGACAAGTGAGATGAGGCCCATGAACTCAATGTAAAAGAATTCCTTTTGACCCAAAGATCAACTACACAATTCCATTCTTTGCACGCGCGTTACACGGGTATTAAAGAGTAGCCCTATTTAGAAAGCAGGGCATGTCATCAGGATGTTCTTTTAGTTTTTTAAATATTAGCCAATTACTGTGCTCTGGTCAGAAAAAAAATCCAATTTTATATACAGTATTATGGTGAAAAGTTTGAGGATGCCTGACTTAATCACACCCATACGAGCTCTTATTATTATGTCTATGCTTCTAAGAGCATTTCACTCAGTCCTTCATTGTGGCTGTGGAAATTTCTGCCCAGTCAGCCACAAAAATCATTAGTGATGCCGAGTTAGGAGGCTTGGAGTGCAATTTGTGCACAGGGACACTGTTATGCTGGAACAGACCTTTCAGTTGCATTAAGAATATTACGGCGATGGCGTATACAAACATTCTAAAAAATTCTGTGCTTTTAATATTCGTCAGTAGATTAAGGGAGGCTCACATTCTGATGCCCATGTAATTTATCAATAACTATACAAGACAGGGAAAGGTGGCATGAGGTTCCACATTCCACAAAGGACCTGGTATAGGATGTCTGCATCATTCCTGGGTTTAAAAACAGCAGTTTGAGCCTACTAATAGCATCAAACTTGGGTCTGGTAAAAAATTATATAATAAATAAATAAATAAATAAATAAAGTAATAGTATAAAAAAAGTAAAAGTATAGTAGCTGGAAGACCATTTCCTTTGTTGATTAACATTAAGGTAACCTTATATCACATTATTATTTTATTATATACTCTTGTTTTTGTTGGTCTTTTAGCTGTTCCCAGCAAGGGGTCGCAACAGCAGACCAACTAATCCACATAACGACTTGGCACAGGTTTTACGCCGGATGCCCTTCCTAAAGCAACCTTCCCACTTTATCCAGGCTTGGGAACGGCACTGTATCCAGTGGCTGGGGTTTGGGCACTGGCTGGGAATCGAACCCGGGCCTTCCACATTTTAGTATATACCCTATATTACATTATTATCTATGTTGATTATGCTAATGAATATCTTTAAAGTTGTGTATATATTGCTTCTTCCAAACAAACTAAGAACCAGGGACTGTGTGAAAACGCTCTTAGGGAGCTTTCACACTAGGCACGATTGATTTGTTCCATGCCCTTAGTTGGCATTAAACACAAGAAAAGGAAGTTAACCTTCGCGCTCTGTTAATATTATTGATATTTTGGGGGAAATGTCAAGAGCAGAGGTCTTGCGTGTGCTACGCACAAATAGAGTCGCCACAGTTTTTTTTTTTTTTTTTTATAAATAAACAGTGATCTACTTCCATGCTTAGATAGGATTGGCTTCCATATCTGGTTCGATCCATGCCCGAGAACACTTTATAGTTCTCAAGGCCATCTTTTCAAATCTGGGATGCTTGTGTTCACACGGATTGAAATGAACCAGAGTTTGGGGTCAAGTAAAACAATCCTGCATCCCCAATGACAAAACACCCTTAATTTACAAAGTAACAAAAAAATATATATATATAATATATATATATATTTTTTTTTAATTTATGGTGTGCTTTTCTGTTACCCAAGGACACAGACAGTAAGCCTGGCTGTCTTGTTTAGTTTTGATATTAGTAAGATGTAAAAGGATCACTCGATGGACTTGGTTGTACTAAATGACATCAATTTCCTTGTTCATTTGGCTGATAAATTGTCATTTATTCTGATCTCACCTGCTGAGCCGGATGGTGGAGGAGCTCCAGATTTCTGCCACTCGGTGGCCTCGGCCGCCAGCTTCCTGATGTATGACTCATCGACGGTCATTAAGATATTCTCTGGCTTTATGTCTGTGTGGATGATTTTGCATTTTGTGTGCAGATAGTCTAGACCTTGCAAAACCTAAAGGACAGAGTTATAATTTATTTGTACAGGGCCACTGTCGGATGCGCGAATATGATCGGTCAGAAGGTGTTGATTAGTGTTTTCTATAAATGCAGCTTAATGCTTAAAAAAACATTTAATTATTAAAATAGGTCAGCTTTCTTTTATATATATATTTTTTTATTTTAAAAGATTTTTTACTTTGTATGGTTACAGAAGAACTTTATCTGCCATCACTAAATCTTTTAAGAATGAGATTAACATCGCGCAGAAAGGTACTCGACCTGCCGGATGATGCTTTTAACACAGGGTAAGGGCAAACCCTGGTAGTTGGACTTGATGATCCACTTGAGTAAATGGTGACCGAGGACCTCGAAAACCATGCACACGTCTGAGAGCAGTCAAAGTCAAGGTCATGTGGGGAGACAGAGGGAGCAGGAAAACGAGAGGAGCCTATGACGGGGTGCTGTGAGCCCAGCTTCATTTAAGAGACAAACACGCTTATTATAAACTCTTCTAGCATAAAAAAACAGGGAAAGGATTCATTAGCAGAGCTCTGCAAAGTACCGCAGTGCGTTGTACACGAAACCCTGCAGTACTTTGCAGAGATCTGGAAAGTGACCAGCTTTAGTTAAATGCTGTGGTAATTTACAATATTAAAACTTTTTATTAAATATTAAACTTATTTGAAGCCTCTAGATTAACATCAGGTACTGAAAGGATACGAGTGCCGTTGACACCTGAGACCTTGAAGTCGTCCAGCAGCTGCACTACTTTCTCTCCGCTGGGGTCGTTTGGGTCCGAGGTTCGCACCTAATCCACACAGTGTGTTTACACATTTTAGACAGCTTCTGAGTCACACTTCACTTTAACCCTTTAATCTTCCACTTTTAATTATGACTTAAAACTTTAAGAGTCTTTTTTTTTTCTTCCCTTTAAAGGCAGTTACATCCCCTGATCATGTCAAATCAATAAAAAAAAAAAACATTTAACGTTGGTCGTTGCAGGTGAAGAGGCTAATATTTTAGGCAGCAGCTGACGCAATGCAAATTGCAGCGGTCACCATAGCAGCAGTGAGGTTGAATTTGGAAACTTACCGCGCGCAGGAGCTTGATCTCATCCAGGGCTGTTTCAGTGTAATGCTCTGCACTCTTCACTACCTTCATAGCCACAAAGCGCTTTCCTCTACACACGCGCACACACATCGGGGACACATACACACATTAAAAACTGGGTCAACAGCATTCTTGCATCCAGACTTGAGAATAAACAACTCATTTAGAGCCACAGAAATAAAAAAAAAAAAAAAAACAACACAGTGTTATAGTGTCTGTTGGGAAATTCAGATGGAATTCTAACTCACTGGATATCCCATGCCAACCACACAGTGGAGAAATGCCCCCAGCCCAGTTTGCGGATCACATGGTACCGGCCGTTGAACAGGTCACCGATCTTCACGTGGTGATATCCGCCTGGAAATAAATAATCGCAGATAAGTGAGGAAAAAACAAATCTCACCCCTGCACACGCAAACCCATCCATCTTTTCATCCATCCACCCTGCCAGCGACAAGTGCAACTACCCATACAGTCTTTCATCCATTGTTCAATTTTATTACCCAAGTACACATCCACCTAAGTACATATCCATCAATCTATCCATCAATCCACCTACCATTCCATCTACCCAAGTACTCATTAGAGATGCGGGGGAAAAGAAAAAAAAAATATGAATCTCGATCCTTTTGTGTGCTGATTCATGCATTAGGATTTTTTAAATGATTCATTACATTTATAATAGAAATGCATCAATCGATCAAACAGTGACTGGGACTGGCTGTTATTCAGCTTGATCAGCAATAACTTATCACGCCGGACATAACGATTTATTCCCACTGCAGAAGCTTCTGAGTGGTGCAACAGAAACGTATGTTTATTGCACTACATTATTAAAAGTTAAAAAGTCTCTTTTTTTCTCCAAACTCTGCAAGCGAATTAGTCTAAAAACCCACTCATTACACTCGCTTAAACCAGCTTCGAAACATCACATGTGCTAATTAGTATCGAAACAGATGCGTTAGAAGCAAGGTCTAAAAACTGAAAAACAAACAAAAAAAAATCTGGGGATCATGTTAGGTATCATGATATCACATCAGGAGGTGACTAAAGATACTCATTGATAGTACTCATCTATCCCACTTGTCTTTCTTAAATTGTCGCTGAGGATAAGTATTCATTTTTTTATTGAATTGAACACAGCCTCCTATTTACCCCAGTAACCATGCATCCATCCATCCATCCATCCATCTATTTTCATTCTCCATCCAATATATTATAGCCAACCATCCATTCACAAAGTACTTAGCCAACCATCCAATTCTTCATCCACCAACCTATCGGTCATTCCATCCATCCAAGCATGGAATTACTCACCCAACCAACGTTTTAGGTACATTTCCATCCTTCCACCCAAATACCCATCCCATCCATTGTTATCTAAGCGGCTATGCAACCATTCATCCAATGGTCCATTCTTCTAAGCTAATACACAGCTACCTATTCAGGCATATACCTGGGCCAGTTCCCACAAAATCATTCAGTCATCTACTAAAGTTTCTATTAATTCATCCAAGTTCCCACTTATCTATCCAACTATCCATCCATGCATTTACTCATTCATCTATCCTTTCACAGACATTTCTTTTTTGTTTATCTAGTGAGCTCCAATACCACAGGCTTATGCGATATATTTTTAATACTTAGTTGAGCAGATTTATATCCACTGCACAACTACAACATATTTAACCTTGCCTAGAGAGACAACCAGTGTTCCTTTGTCCTACCTTTACAGTAGTCATTGGGATCTTCCTGCTCTTCATCGTCAGAGCCCAATATCTCCTCCTCTTGCTCCTGCAGAGCTGAGTCAGGCTGGGCAGCTCCCCTCGGGTGGGGATCAGGTCTGGTGGAGTGAAGAACACAGATCAGCACCCAGCCAAGGACACATAATACCCAAGCTTCCAAAATTAGAGTGTGTGGTGTATGTGTGGAAACGGCTCAGATCTGCGCAGGCAGTAAGCTGTTCTCTGGGGAACAAATCACTACCAATTAATATTTTTGAATTAATGAGAACTACGTTTGGCATCAATGCTACTATTATTACTTTTCAGTTGTTTGTAAAATGCATATTACACGTTAAAAAACACTGTCACAAGATTGCAGGACTGTAATATGTATTCCTTTTTTATGTAAAAAAAAAAAAAAACCCAGCCATGTTAAGTTCAGAGGAAGTGTTAAGGTGCCCTCTCAGAATCATTTGCGTAAGAAGTCTTTTCTGTTGCTTATCATTTTCGGAAAAATGTGAGATGATGAGAAGGCTGCCTTCTCTCTGCATCGTACTCTCGCTCTCTACGGAAGGTCGTCTGGTTACGAAGCCATGTTTTTTAAACCTGGACCATCCTTATGAATCTGCTTCAGCAGGGAGCCGCAGTGGGAGGCTTAGCAAGAGTGCTGGAAAGTGCTCGATCCAACCGGTTTTATTTTGGGAATGGCTAAGGTCAGCCTAAAAGGACATGTTTGTGCATTTCTGTGTGAAGAAGATAAAGATGCCTCGTTACAGTAAACAGGAGTGTCGTTTAATAATGATCTGTTTTAGCTGTTGAGATTCATATGGTGATATGCTCTTCTGTTTTTTTTTATTATTGGAGAAGGGTATTATGAATATTCTGGCAGATTTTAGAGTGATGACTCAGAGCAGGCTACATACAGTACAGTACTTCAGGGTTTAAATGCTGTGCAAAATGCAGGTTAGACAAGTCAGCTCGAGGCATTTTTTCCATATGAATTTTAGTCATCTTCATTTTAGAGTATCAGAGTTTTAAAAACATTCATTTTAGAAACTGCCCTTATCCAATATAGGGGAGGGGGGCGGGGAACTAATAATAATACCTGCCTTTAATATCTTCGTCTATAGAGATTAAGGTGATACTTGAATGGAACTGCCTGAAACCAATCAACTTCTGCTGTTTTTATATATACAGTAAAAAAAAAAAAAAAAAGTCCCCTTAAAGATCTCTGTAGAATCCTTTAATCATGCTGTTTATCAAAACAGCGATCAGTCGTAGCATTAATAAACACTACCAAGTAACATTATGATAAAAACATGTTTCACTAGAAAAACACGTTCTCCGATGGTTAACATTTTTACACAAACATACATGCCCGAAGTTAAGCAAAGAACTATTTTGATATGTAAAACAGACTGGTAGCGCCAAACAAGACCACATCAATGCACTACTACTACTATTTCACATAGTGGCTGCAAAGAAAAGATTTTCTGAACACACTGTAGATCAGTAAACTGGTAAAAAGTCAACACCGTGGCTTAGTGGTTAGCATCATCGCCTTGCAACTCCAGGGTTGGGGTTCGATTCACACATCAGGTCTGTGGAGCAAAGAGTCTGCAAGGAGTCCAATAGTCCAAAGACATGCAGGTTAGGTTAATTGGTGTTCCCAAACTGCCAGTCGTGTGTGAACGACAATTGGGCGACGAGCTGACAACCCGACCTCCTAAGTAACTAACTGCCACAGAAATGACGAATATACTGTATCTTCAGGGTGGGGAGAATCTATTGCCTGGTGTGGTGAATTAAACATGACAAAAAAAAAAAAAAAAAAAAGGATCATGGACACCCAGGGCTCATTAGGAACAAAAGCTAGTTTGTCTAATCTGATCCCACAAAACAGCCAAGGTAGCACAAATTGTTGAAGTTAATGCTGGCCCCACAGAAAGGTATCAGAACACTCAGTGAATAACAGCCTGCTGTGTATGAGGATTGGCTGGGAAAGGAGTTCAAGATTGTGGTCCCACATTCCCCAGATCTCAATCCGATCGATGGGATGTGCTGGACAAACAAGTCCAATACTTGGAGGTACCACCCTGCAACTTATAGCACTTAAAGGACCTGCTGCTAATATCATGGTGCCAGATATCACAGCGCACCTGGAGTGGAACAGAGAAGACAATCACACTGTTCATCAAAATCTGCTCTAGCTCGTGCCCTAATGTTTAAAGAAAGACTGTTCTCTCCAAAATGAAGACATCTCTTTCAAAATCAATCAATCGTATACGGTTTCAATAACCAACACCAAATTAATATGTCTTCTGTGGACAGAATGCAAATAAATAAGAATTTAAAAAAAGATCATAGAGCTTGCATTGCTGCAAAAAAAAGACACCAAACAGCTAGAAATCGACAGGCAGAATTTTTTTTTTTTTGTTGAGAACATTCATTCGCATAAAAGAAAAAAATAAAATAAAATCAGTTAGCCTCAGGATCATGTCTTTCACAGCCAGAACCAATTTTGCGCTTCATGAGCCAGGCATTATTTGGGTAACACAGAGACCATCTGGGTAAAAAAAAAAAAAAGTGCAAGACTACCAAACTGCACAACTGTTCAAGCTCATGACAAACTCCAATCCGGGTATTTCTGATGTTGGGTTGAGATCCCCCATCGAAGCAGAGGCATACAAGATGTGAATATAAAAAGCTATGACTGTTCTACTATGAATAGGCAAAAATGCACAATGTATGCTGCAAGTACAGCTGCCACTTCTCCCTTTTTCATGTTAATGAGAAGAACTGCTGCTAAGTTGTGCTGCTGGCCGCTGTCGTTAAATACACTCGAGTCCTGGCATCACATCAAAGAGCGGTTCAACAATCATTCATGTCGACCGCAATTAGCTTGCGCCTATTCTGAGACGAAATACCTGCTTCAGGCCATTTCTCCAAGCCCTGGGTGAAATTACATGGTTGAACATGGGTCTCCTTTGGAAATCATTTTCTGTGTACGCCATTTCTGCTTTATATTCAGCTCAAACTGAGACCTAATCTTGGACTAAAAATGTCAATCTCCATTTGGGAGAAAAAAAAAAAAAAAACCTTTCCTGATGTTCCCACTTGCTAGCAGCAAATCACTTGCAGTTTTTCCCTTAGTTTAAGAAACTGCTACTGCTGTTCGCTAAAAAGCATTGGACAATAAGACATGGCAGTGATGGACAATTTTGTTTGCTCCTTTGCTGTTATCACAACCTCCACTCTTCTGGGAAGGATTTCCACTACATTGTGGAGCAGCATGGCTATGGAGATTTGTGATTTTTCCACCACTAGAGGTCAGGCAATGACGGCAGGTAAAGTTGGCACTCCAGCTCATCCCAAAGGTGTCAATGTGGTTAGCGTCAGGGTTCTGTGCAGGCCACTGCTAACTAACTTCCTTCTGCTTAACCCAGATAAGACAGAAGTTCTTGTCATAGAACCGCATACAGCTAGTGGTAAGATTCTAGATCACTCTAACTTTAGATGGCCTTTCTGTTCCATCAAGTGCAACAGTAAAAGACCTTGGAGTGATTATAGACTCCAGTCTTTCATTTAAAGCGCATGTAGATAATATTACCAGGATAGCATTCTTTCACCTCAGAAAAATTGCCAAGATAAGAAATATATTGTCGTTAAACGATGCAGAAAAACTAGTTCATGCTTTTATCACCTCTAGGTTAGACTATTGTAATGCCTTACTGACTGGTTGTTCAGCTAGATGCATAAACAAGCTTCATCTAGTCCAGAAAGCAGCAGCGAGAGTCCTCACTAGAACCAGAAGATACGAGCACATCACACCCATCTTATCTTCACTTCATTGGCTCCCTGTGAAATTTCGCATTGATTTTAAAATACTACTTTATAAAGCATTAAATGGTCTCGCACCGCAGTATCTGAGTGAGCTGATAGTGTCTTACGAGTGTCCCCCATGCCTACTTCGATCAAAGGATGCAGGCTGCTTATCAGTACCACATATTATGAAAACTACAGCTGGGGTCAGAGCTTTTTCTTACAAAACCCCAAAGTTATGAAATAGTCTACCAAATAGTGTTCGGGAACTCAGTGTTTAAGTCCAGGCTAAAAACCTATTTATTTAATCAAGCATTTTTATAAATTGATTTGCCTTAGGTAAAGGAGCAGATCTGGGGGACTCATGGACGTAGAGTATTAGGTGAACTAGTATGTTTAGATGCTGTCTTCCTCACTCTCATTGATTACTTAGGTTTGTTAACGGTGAGGTGATTGGTTGCTTTCATCTCAGGGAGCCCTCATGCCTGTGTTTCCTTCTGGCTCTCCCTTTTAGTTATGCTGTCATAGTTAGTCCTGCCGTAGTCTCTGCTTGCACTCTACAGTAAATATACATTCACATTATACATTATTTGACTGTGACCATACCTAACTGTTATCTCTCCTCTTCTGCTCTCTCTCCCGTTCCTTCTCTTCCCTTTCTCCCCCTCTCTCTTTTTCCCTCCCTCTGTCGAGCTACACATGTCGTTCCTGAGCTGCCAGTGATCCAGACTCCCTCTGCCCTCCGAACCTGTCTGACCCATCCTGGGGCCCCGCTTCTGGTTGGAGATCTCATCGCATGGATGCCCCGTGTGTCTCTTTGGGATGCGTCTCGTGTCTGGGAATGGTTCTCGCTACCTAAAAGACGGTTCTGGCCTCGACTGGTGTTGGCAGCTGTTTCTCTGAGGACTTGACAGTTCGATAGTTCATACAAGTCTACCTGAGTTTTCAATAACTAACTGGACTCCATATTAACATCAATTAACATCAACTGTTATGCTGAACTGCCTGCCAACTAACACAGTATGAAGATCAATTCCTGCTTTCTGGTTCACCCAAATGAGGATGGGTTCCCTGTTGAGTCTGGTTCCTCTCAAGGTTTCTTCCTACTACCATCTCAGGGAGTTTTTCCTTGCCACTGTCGCCCTCGGCTTGCTCATCAAGGACTATCTGACCAATTTGATTTATACATATTCAAATTCCATACAAGTTTAAATAATTCTGTTGATTGTGTAAAGCTGCTTTGGGACAATGCCAATTGTTAAAAGCGCTATACAAATAAAATTGAATTGAACTTGTGCTCCGCAAAACCATGCCTTTATGTGGCTTGCTTTGTTCATGGGGCATCATCACTCTGGAACACACTCGAGGTGGGAATCACCAGGGACGACCCGATACGATATTATCAGGATACCCGGGGCCTGATTTGTATTGCAATTCTATAAGTATTATGACTTTATAAATATCCTGATTGTATATTACTTTTTTTAGATTTTGTTACAACTGTAAACAAACTTGGCAAATAATTTGCTTCTACCACAGACGATGCTGTGCTGCCTGCTAATGTGTGAATAGTTGAGAGCACACATATAGGAATATAGAGGAACTGCACAAATTTACCACTTAAATGCAAGCATAAATAAATGAAAACAACAATAAGAAGAAATGATTTGAGTCAGTGTGACGATACATGAATCACCACCCAAAAACAAACATAAAAAATAATTAAATGAACTGATCTCCAAATCACATTCGTTTGAGCCTCTTAGTTTCAGTGAAGGAAATTTATAATACAAAATTCAAAACAATACTGTGATGTCCAGGCGTCCACATACTTTCAGCCATATAATGTAGGCGTTAGGCTTTGTATTAGCTTTATTTATAGATGAACAGAGCCTTGCAGTACTAGCCATGTTGTTGGTGGTTTAAATCTCAGGTAGGGTACGCTCAGTCTCCAGTTTTTAACATTGTTTTCTTCAATAGTATTTTCGTACAAAATAATACAATAAATAAATAAATAAATAAATAAATAAATAACTGCGATTAATATACCAAGTAGGAGGAATTGGATTCCAAGTGCTCATTAAAAGTGAAGCTGACGAAAATCCTCTGAGAACATAGTGAAGCAAAACATAGTGAAAAAAGCTTCCTGACACTCAGCCTTATTTGAAATTAAATCCTCTGGCTTTATAGACCAAGAAAAAAAATATATAGATGTGGATACACTTTTTATCGTCACAAACGTAGAAAACTAAGACTTGAGAATAAGAGACCATTCGAGAGAGTACACGAGGGATTCATTGCCATTTAGTGTCACTTACAGAGCTACATTAAATCATTTCTCCTCCTAACTTTAATAGTTAGCAGTGTCGAATAAAACAACAAATCCTTGTTGTGACGGAACGTCCTACAACACACACACTCTTATCTTCAACCACCACAAGGCTCAGATCTGTTTAATCCCCTGACAGCGGCTACATTCAACCCTGACATGCAAGACAAATTATTTCTGTAAATGTTAAAGGGGGAAATAAATAAATAAATAAATAAAAGCTGCTCAGATAAAGGCGGCATTGAAAAAAAAAAAGTTTTTTACTCTGGGTGCAATACGAGATTTCAGCATTGTCATAATGTCACTGAGGTTACTTCGGCCTCTGCTTGACGGGAATACCGAGTGTCTGGGAAGGCACCGTGGGTGTTTCTATTTTCTACTGTTGGGACAACAGACACTGCTGTGCTTCGCCTAAATTCCTCGCATTTCATTAGGGTGACTCACTCCTACTGTACGTACACAGTATGGAGATCAACATCTTACATAACCTGCCATCAAAATTAAATGACATCCCGATTATTGCAGTTATGACAGATGCACATTCAATGAACCGTTCTCGGACGTCTTCCTCCGCTATCGCAATATTTCACCGAAATGAGTAATCGTTTACCGACTGATTATAAGCTGTGACTGAAATTCACCTCGCTAGCCCAAGACAGGGTAGTTGTAAGCCCTTAAGAAGGTCTTTCTTATTAAATAAAACAGGCTGAGTCTGAAATAAATGCCTGGTCGCAGCGATGTGGCTTAACCCTGTTGCTTAGTAATGATGGTCTTCCACTGCAAATAACTGGCAGCTCGTTTTCCCCTGAGGTGTTTTTTTTTTTTTTTTTAAGTCTTTGTTCCGTCTGGCCATAAAGTGGGTGTTGTAGGCGATCGGAGTCTTGGAGGTGTTCGCAAATTGGGAGCGAGGAATATGGTGGAAGCTGAAGAGTACGGGCTGGAAGCATTTGTTACGGTTTTAGTTTAGCACAACATGAAATCTCTGAGTATTGAGCAGCCTCATGGAGAGTGCATACAGGCATCAGTCTTCGGCAATGTGCTCGCAATATTCCTTCTCATGCAGCTTTATTATCATAGAGTAATAACACACATAAAAAAAATAATATCAGTAAGCTATGACTTTTTCTTTAGTCATAGCTTACAAATGCACACAAAGACATGTGAAACATTTCAGCAAGATATCGTAATATTCACGTCAAGCTTCATATTAATGCACCGTCTCTAAAATGCTGGAATGCGTTCCATGAAAACATAATTTTCCCTCTCTGGATTTTTGTTCCCTTCATTTAGTTGTAGGCAATTCCTGCCTATTATTAGGTCTACATCCACCAAAAAAGGAAAAAGCGAAGGCTATTGCGCATTTCTTCAGAGACACGAGAGAGAGAGTAAGAGCTCGGCCAATCAGCTCTCTCTCTCTCTAGTCTAGTCTCTCTAAATTCTAGTCTCCCACACTGCAGGAGGAATTCGAACTTCAACATCTGGATGATAGGGTGAGGAAACACATTTTACATAAGATTTCTTATCGCTTATTTACATTTATGGCATTTGAGCAACACTTACATTTTTATGTCATTATAGATTTGAGCACTTGGTGGTGGTGTTTGAACCTGGGACCTTCTGGACCGTAGTCCAACATCTTAACCACTGAGCTACCCCTGTCGTGGGGTGATTTGAGAGAAAGAGGGTTGTATGATTTTCTAATATGAATAAAAGAAATGGTTAATCTGTGATTTGGCGAGATTGTATATCATGAGATTTTTCAAGGTTTTTGTTTCCTGTGTGCCTTTGTATCCATCTTCTGCAAAGAATGGAGGCTGCGTTGGAGTGCTTTGAAAGTATTTGGGGTGCTGGCTCATATTCCTATACACCATAATACAATGTGCAGAAAGAGAAAGCTAAAAACTATCAGAAGAAGCGAAAGCAAATGTTTACATCATACAGCTAGACCTATAATGACAAGTGTTTTTATCTTGACATCATATCCGGGAGATGAGTCAGTTAATTTAAATAAAACCGCAGGCTTTACTTATCCAGTACGAATGCGCCACACGAAATTCAGATGTTTGGGTTTGATAATTTCTAAATCACACCAGAAAACGCTAATCCTGGGCAAATAGAATATTAGCAAATATCTTTGGTATAACAGACTTGGGACCGATGTCAGGAAAACAATAACAGTACGGTTGTAGAAATTTATTTCCATTTACGGTGTACACTTACATTTGTTATTCCTCATTTATATGATTCTGACTAGAAAAAACCTTTTTCTTGAAACGGTAAAACATTACCAGTGCATTTTTAATAAAACTTTCAATCAAATCCAGATTTTTTTCCTTTTTAACTAAATAACAAAATTAAACTAATTCTGCCAACCACAAAGCTCCAAAATTGTACTTTAATCGTGCTGGGAGGGTGGCACTTCATGATCTGTCCCTCCGTTCATCATTACACTAAGCCAGACCAAAATAACTGTTTGTTTGTGCGTGAGTGGGCAGGAGCAACATCTGGCACAAGCGGGGTTAAACCCCGAGCTCAATGCGTCGCTCTGCTTTTGCAACTTCGCCAACCGACATGCACACGCTGCACAACTTGACGTTTCTGCATGCTGTCTGTCGCAAACACAACCGCCGTCTATCTCGAGTTGTGTGCAACAAATTTAATTGCTCTAGGATTTCTGTCAACGTCTTTAAGTCTTCTCCTTCCTGCTGCAATGCAGCAGCGATGCCATCAGAAAAGAAACTGCTTTATAAAACGGGGGAGAAAACATGTCCGAGTAACGTCTCTCCAAAATTTTTATGCAGGGAAAGACCAAAAGCAGCATGGAAAAGAAATCATGATCCGTACAAAACACTATTTATCATGTTAAGCAGATAAAGGAAGATGCAAAAACAGGCAGATGGATGAATAAATGGGTGGCTCAATGCAGAGACTTGAACCTGTAAACTTCTGCTAATGAAGGGAATAATGGTGAAGCACCAGCAGGGATCCTGTTCCACCTGCTGCTAGCGGACCAGCATTTCTTCAACACGCGTTACATCTTTTCACAGACGCAGTCATGCTATAGTTGCAGCTTCTTTTTTTTCCCTTTCTTTCTTAACGCATCTTGTGTTCTTCAATAAGCCAAATAGAAAGTGGAAAGACTGATTTTTGCCGATTAGGACAAAACTGGCATGACTGACTGAATGAATGAATGCAAAATAATTTTCTCCATTCTCCATGCATTTGTCTTTGACAAGCGGTCTCTTTCTCTGCACTTGGGAGACATAGAACGATTTAGAAATTAAAACACCCCCAAAAAATCCTGAGCAAGGAACCACACGTGCACAAAAAAAAACAAACAAAAAAAAAGGCACAAGAATGCGAATGATTGTATGCAGAAACAGAGATGCACACTCACCTACAGGACGCTCGGATGCCCATGAGAGACGGTGGTGGCCAAGGCTCGCAGGTGAGAGCCAAAGCCATGAACCAGAGGCTGCAGCTTGTGCACTCTGCACACCGAGATATGCCAACAAGAACAGACTCTCTCTCTCTCTCTCTCTCACTCTCCCCCGCTTCCCTGTCACACACTTACACAAACATCTTTCTCGCTCTCTCACTTTCATAATCACATTTTCTGTCTCCGTTTGCCATGCTCTGCTGGCGTCAGCCCTCAAAGCCCGCCCCTTTCTTTCCCTGTCTTGCGTTCTGATTGGCTGGAGCAGTCTGGCACTGCATTGCAGGTAAAAAATAAAAAATAAATAAAAAATACCAATACTGTCTCTTTATTTCTCCTTCATAAATGCAGACAGTTCACATTCTATCCACGAGGCCTCATCTGCTTATTTATTTTTTTCCAGCTTCCACCCAGCATTATTTTTTCTCTTTCTAAATATTCGGTAGCGCCTCTCTCGCCCTTTTACTTCATCTCTCTCTCTTTTTTTTTTACCCTCACTTTGACTGCGCTGGATTCTGGTTCACAAAAGAAGTTGAATCAGACGCTCGTGCCCTGTCTCGTCTCCTTTGACCACAACTTATTGGGAATCACAGGTAGTGCTCAGCGTGGCCCCCTGGTGGAAACAAATCACTAAAATCTACATATGGTAAAGTAACCTCTTGTACAGTCTATCATAATAAATGCTTATTTATCTTTCAGACAAAGTGGAACTTCAGGATTTTACTCTTGACTTGTGCAGAACAAAACAGTATAGGGTGTGCTACTTTAGGAAAAGAATCAATGCCTGGTTGGAGTGAATTCTTGGTGATTAATTGTCCATAAACCTACACTGTCTAGCCAAAAGAGGAAAAAAAATAAAAAGAAATATATATATATATATATATATATATATATATATATAGTCATATTTCAAAAGGGTCAAATTATTTTGTTGATGGTTCAGCATATATATATATATATATATATATATATATATATATATATATATATATACACACACAGTAAAAACCAGAGTTCTATTTAATAGTCAAAGTAAGAGCATACACACAATGTGATGAGAACTCGCAGGATTGGGACTAAACAGTTGTGTGGGTTATAAGTAAAACACTTTAAATAAAAAATTCATTGTGTGCTATAAATCTATAAAGCTGCTTTGTGACAGAGAGCATTGTTGGAAGCACTACATAAATAAAACTTGAACTGAATTGAATTAAAATAAATCTTAGTGTGTGCTACTTTTTTCCCAACAGCAAGGTGTACTTCAAAGCGTTTTATTTTCCCTCATAATAAGGCATTTTTTCAATGATTACATCACTTTACAGTAAACCAGAATTATATTTTGTTGCTGTAATTTGGGATAACTTTCCAAAAACAAAAATCGTATCTATGCCATTTATTCAGTAGCCGTATTGTAATTTACTGTAATTTGTATGTTTAAAGTTATTCATATGTTTAAATCCAAATTGGTCACCTCCTGTACTGGAGATCCAGTGTGTCCAGCACAGTTTGTATCTCACCATAACTGAACCTGGCAATTAACTAATTAGTCAAATCAGCTGGGTTTGACCAGATGTGTGGATTTCAAAAGCCCTGGTCTAAATCTATGCCGATCTGAGTCACACCAACTAAACGAAAACCAGTGCTGCTAAAACTGAAGCCAGGCGCTTTCTGGATGGGATCCCTATAATCTTCTTGCTTGAGTACTTAAAGAAGGACAGTACAAGCAAATAAAGCGTGAAACTAAAAGAGCCCTGGTGTTCTGCACACCCACGTTTACTGCAGCCAGATTCTAGGAATAATCCTCACGAGTCTCTGAAGGGCTCAAGGCTGGACTGAATCAAAGAGCTGAAACATTCCTAGACGGTCTCTTCATGTGCATCCTATAAAATGATCAGACAAGCTCATTTTTGCTTAGACTTTCAGTAAAAGCTACACATTTTTTTATTCGTTACTAAAACAGCATTTAGAACAGCAAGGGACCTTGTTCCGCGTGATCCTGGACGTGTTAGACGGCCAAGCTGAAATCATTATCCTGTGCACTTGCTGGTATACTGTAAACACTCATCCCACCTCATTCCAGAGACGCTCAGTAGGACTGTAATCAAAGGACCGAGACGCTCGCCATCTACAGAGCCCGTGTTCATGCTTCTGGTATCATCGCCGTCATGTGTGCGTCATCATGCTGAAATAGTTCATCAGAGTGTAGAGTAACTGTTGCCATGGACATACTAACTCACTCGATAATGTTGCTCAGTCGTTCTTTAACAAGCAGGAGCCCTAACTCGAGTCACCTGGAAAGAAAGAACCTTTATCTGGCCAAAAAAAAAATTTTTATGTGTGCCAGGAGACGTGTCACAGTCTCAAGGTGAGTCACCATGTTTAATATTGATTAAGTGCTTCCAGCTCCGACTCCCCAAATATTGTGCAACCTCCTCCTCTTTCTTCTGCAAGCTTAAGTTTCTCTATGCAAGGTATGTGGCCACACTGCAAATCTCTCAGCAGTGTAATCTGCTCCTGCTTTAAAGACATTACATTGTTACATGGGCTGGCACAAAATCTGGCAACATTTCAAGAAAATGTTGGTGTGATTTGGTTAACACTACACTGTACACTGCTGCAACTGAGTGCTAAACTGATTTTATTTATGAAATTAACTTTATTTTGGTTTAAATCGATGTGTAAAAATATAAATTGATATTTTATTTTACCTAGGTTAACCAATGCATGACTCTAATGCTCACTGGCAAACCTTTGTGCCCTAACCACAAGCTCTGATTAGTGCACATCTCCTTTAAAGAAAAAAAAAAAGCTGTTTGGAAATGGTTTGGTTGTGCAGCAAAACAAGGTTTTTTTTTTTCTTTTTTCCCTACATTGTAAAACAATGAAGGCATCCAAAATATGCAATACAAGCAAATTAGCTCTACAGAGGGAGCAAGAGATTTTTCTTGAGCAACCTAAACATCCCATATTTTACCATTTGTTTAACTAACAGGTCTCAGACCTCAAAGTGTATGTTAATGCAAAGCTGAAATAACCCCCTGAGATCATTTATTTTTGTACCTCATAATCCCTTTATTTTACGCCCCCTTCGATGAGCTACTTCTGAGACACGCCCCGCAGGGAACAGTAGAGCTGAGCAACAGGTCAGGGCAGCGCTGTTGTTTAATGAGGTCACAAGAGGCAGAAAATCTAATTTGGTTTCTTAAAGCGCTGGCCAATACAAAAACAGAAAAAGAACATGTATGCAAATAAATATGAATAAAAGAATGGCGATACATAAATAGCCACATAAAAGAATCACGTAACATTGTTTGAATCAGGGATGGGAATCACCAGTCTCCACCCAATATTATATCATCACAATACCTAGATGGCGGATCAATTAAAATTGCGATTCTATAAGTATTAAAAATTATGGCGTTAGTGTAGAGATATATAATTCGCCACACAAAAGAATCGCGAGTCATAACAGAAACATTCCACCCACCCCACATCTCCTGACAAAACTGACATGGGTTGAACATATGAAACTTCTCGGACAGCAATACAAGCTCAGGATCGAACCATGAATCTGTGAGCTGGCGATTTCTTTTTGAAATACTTAAACCTTAAAGACTGGCTGGCCGCTTTGGCACAAATTAGGCTATGTGGTCGCATGTAATAAGTAGCTTGTGCTCAAAGCCAAGTCCCAGAAACTGTCAGGATGCTCACACTACCCTTTTTCCTACAGGAGATTATGAGAAACCTTTAAACTCTTCAGGTACTCCGCCATCCTTTTCAATTAGTGCTAAGAAAAAAAGAAAAGTAAAAAAGTTATCAAACAATCATCAGTCAAGGGATCAAGTAATCAGTTTACTGCTCCCGAATACGTGCATGGCACTTAACATGAGATGAACATTGTGATCGTAAAAAGGATAGCGCAGCATCTGCAAAGTGTGTATCTTCTGAAGCATCCCTCATGCCATGCCTTGTTTGGTGCGTTTGGTACGAGCTCTCTGCAGTCGAGCACAGCCCAGTACTGCAGCTGAGGAGGAAGGCACTTACATAACACAAGCAGCACTTGCTGCAAGGCAGTGTGAAATACATGATGCGCTTGTGTGGCACTGTGTAGTTAATTTCACCCCTCTCCCCACTTTAGAGGTTTGTTGTCATGTTATTATTTGCCTCTTCTAAAATACAAGAAATGAGTCTACAAGTCAAAATAAGACGGGTATAAATAACAGAGCTACTAGGGACGAGTCAGCAAATCCTAGACAGAGGTTTGAAAGACGCTGCTCTATTAGGACACACAACGCCCCCTTACTCTCCCGCCCCTTCGAAACTTAGGAGGTCCGACATTTAGAGTAGGAGCGCTCATTAAATATAAATCGTCTCATCAATAAGTAAACGTCCCCGTTCCATGACTGCAGTACTGCCATCGCTCTATGCAACACACGCACACACAAGCACTTACTTGCACCTGAGTCCACTGGCCAGCTTCACCACAGCTGTGTTAAGTGAAACGATCCAGTCCAAGAGCCACATTGCGTGGGATGAAAAAGTGGAACAAGACGGAGCAGCCAGAGCCTCTTTTTTTTCCTTTCCCCCCTGCCTTATGTACTGTTTATCTCTTCTTTCCGTCTCTCACTCTCTCTCACACCCTGCCACACTGCCTGCTTGCTTCAGCACTACTAAATACTACTGAGGCAGAAAACATGAAAATGAAGGGGAGGGAAAGATGGAGGAGAGAAGGTGGTAGCTTAGTGACTTGAGTGACACTTGCTCTGCCCAGCAGGATGGCGCGCGCAAACACATAAACCGCAGGAGCGAGAAAACATGTGGAGCATGAACACAAACAATGCAGCTGTGTTCGGAGCAGGTTTCATCAGTTTGCATCAGACAATTTTTATACTGTGCATTATATAAAGGACTTTGAAGACTGATTTTCCATGCAGAATAACACAAATTTTGTTCTGGTACACATTTCATTGCAGAGGAAACCGATGGACATCAATGTTTGGCATTTGTTTCAAGAAATACTCAAGTATGACATAAAGGATATACAACAACGTTTACTGTAAATTACCTGACCTTTAAAGTTTTAAAAAGACTTTAAAGTCTTTCTTTAACTCACTGAGATTTATTTGGTAAAGGAGAGTAAAATTAATTGCACTAAACTGCTTACCACCGTCCGTACAACCTGATCTTTTAAGAGCGAACACCAAATTCAGAAATGTTACGAGAACTTAACATTGTAATACTGCCTTCAGCATTATTACATAACCTGCTCAAACCTGGATCAGGTATACTAAAGGTTATTCGGCAGATGTGGAGGAAAAGTTTGGGCTCGAGTTCCACCACCTTCTCTCTTAGACGATCCCGTCAGGACAAAGTAGTTTGGAGTTTCTGATCAACGATCTTGCGTCAGACATGCTGTGAGCAAGCCAGAAATAAGAACCACACTAGTTCGTTCTTCAGTGTGTTATATAGTACAATTGCATAACAGACCTCCTCAGGGCCTCTAGGTGTTGTGTGAAATAGGGGAACAAAAAAAAAAAAAAAAAAGAAAACACACAAACACACACTGTCCCAGAAGTGTGTAAGCAGTGAGCTCTGCTAATCAGAAGCCATGGCCTGCATCCCATTTCGTGCCACTATTTTGGGCTCTCTGACTCAAAGGACTGCAGTGACCCATAACTATCTGTGCTTAAAACTCAGTCCAAAGCTGACTAACCAGGGTCACCTACATTTAACTCGAACATAAACTTTAGAATAACTACTAACTTTTACTACAATGCAACAGATCATTAGAAACAATTTCCCATTCTAAAAAAGTTGCTTATCTTGCATGCTTCACTTTTACAACCTCAGAATAATCCTCTATAGAATGCTCACTTCAAAAACATATGCTTAGCTAGTTTTTGTTTGTGTCATTCCTAGTTTTTTTTTAATTGGGGAGAGGGGAGGTAATTTGGGGGTGTATGGTTGTCCCTTGTAAGCACTGTCCCACCAGTATCCAACCCATGCCACTGATTAGGTTAGTGAAATGTACAGGGGCAGGGATTGGGGTTTGTCACTTTTCCATGATGTAATGGTTTTCATAAAAAAAATTAAAAATAAAAAAAAATCTGTAAATTTTGATGTTACTTGTTTTGCTGGCAGGTTTTGTATCAGGGTCAGGCTCTGTAAGACGGTCTGTAGGTATAAAATCACTTTACCAGCACAACTCCAACTCAGTCAAAGCAATATATTTCTACGAACATCCTTCTAAAAAGATGTAAATACACGGCCTGAGGGAAGGTTTACAAAGGTGGGTGAGAGTGCAGTGCACTGATGAGGAGGAAGTGAATTTGAATAGTAAAACATGTCCAAGCGAGATGTAAAACTTGCTACCAACAAAGTGAGTGAATATTCACTACAGTCGTGGCTTTTAATTTGGGTTTAAAACAACTGGCTACAGTTGGTGGGAATCACAACCCGCCATGGTCTAAATTATTATACTTATTACTAAATTTATTAGGGATAGTGTGTTCAACTAGTTCTTCTTCTTTGTCTTTCGGCTGTTCCCTTTCAGGGGTCGCCACAGCGAATCATTTGCCTCCATCTAACCCTATCCTCTGCATCCTCTTCTCTCACACCAACTAACTTCATGTCCTCTCTCACTGCATCGATAAATCTCCTCTTTGGTCTTCCTCTAGACCTCCAGCCTGGCAGTTCCAACCTCAGCATCCTTCTACCGATATATTCACAATCTCTCCTCTGAACATGCCCAAACCACCTCAATCTGGCCTCTCTGACTTTATCTCCAAAACATCTAACGTGGATTGTCCCTCTGATAAACTCATTCTTGATCCTATCCATCCTTGTCACTCCCAAAGAAAACCTCAACATCTTCAGCTCTGCTACCTCCAACTCTGCCTCCTGTCTTTTCTTCAGCGCCACTGTCTCTAAGCCGTAGAGCATCGCTGGTCTCACCACTGTCCTGTACACCTTTCCTTTCATTCTCGCTGATACTCTTTTATCGCACAACACACCTGACACTTTTCTCCACCCATTCCAACCTGCCTGTACCCGCTTCTTCACCTCCTTTGAACACTCTCACAGTGTGTTCAACTAGTTACTACCGTTTTATAGGGTTAAATAAAACCTCAATACCGCAAAAACAAGAAAGTAAATTTTAAAAAGTATCAATATAAGGTCAATAAATTTATCTATATATAATATATATATGCCTTAATTTTACAACCTTAATAATTCTCTCTCTCTCTCTCTATATATATAGTAATTATAAACGAATTAAATAAACTAATTTATTAAACTGTTCTGCTAGTGGAAATTTAAGGAATAAAAATCTTTACCGATTAGACTAAATATTATGGTACATGTTTTACTGTCTGACCCTTGAGCCAATGCAAACTAAAGTCAGTTTTTTTTTATATATATATATATTTTAGTAAAAAATTTAGAGTGCAAGTTATTGTTAAAGATACCAGAAAAACTTATTCTCCAGCAAGCTCAGTGAAGCCTAACAGCTGTTTTCTTATAAAACTGCACTAATCTGTGTCTAAAACCCCTGAATTAAAGGTGAATTAAAGTGAGTTTTCACTACAAATATTGACCGTTTATTTTATTAATCTTGTAATGTTACAAGTTTTGTACATTTTTTGTATGTTCCCAAGACTTTTGCACAGTACTGTAAGTAAAATAGTTCTTAGGTTTTACTAAGCTTGCTGGAGAATACCAGTTCTTCTAGTAACACGGTCACAAAATCCCGGGGGTGTCCATTAGGTTTTTGTTTCCATCTGAAAACTGGTCTGTCTTGTACTATATTTTTTTTCTTTACAGCCATGCATATATTGTCATGTATTGTAATTAATTAAGTTATATATGGAAATACTGAATGATTTTGTACATAATTATGCAGACAATTATTTACACACTACGGGGAATTAGGAAGCACCAGTTAGCCTAATTTGCATGTCTTTAGACTATTTGGGGGGGGGAACGACCAGACTCCCCGGAGGAAACCCACCAAGCACGAGGAGAACATACAGACTTTATGCACACAGACCTAACACAGGATTCAAACACGGATTTTGAAGGTGCAGACAATGGTGCTAACCACTAAGCCACAATGCCGCCTTCCATGTCTAACAGTACAGAAATTATTCAAAGTATTAGCTGTGTACAATGTGGAAGAAAAACATTTATTGAATATTAAAGACAATTTTGCTCATTTACTCTCAAACATTTTTTCCATGTTTTTGGCTGCCATTTTCACTTATTGGCCCTCACTTTGTCCTTCACCCTCTTAGATTACATCATATAGCTGCAGTTAATTCTCATGTTTGCCCTCTCCAATACTTCTCTGTTAAACGACTTATAAAAGTAAAAATAAACGCTGATAATAAATAAATAAATAAATAAGTGATCAAGAGGCTGGCATTAACAATGAAATCTGACTGTTCTCCCTCACTGCAACTACACAGTATGCTTAATGTGTTTCTAAGTAAAGCTTTTTTTTTTAAGATTCCAGAAACACTTACAGCACCACTACATACTGCCATCAAAAACATCTGGTCAATTATGCAAAATATCATCTGCTCAGTGGCTGCTTTCAATTAATGAAAGGCTAAAGCCAGTAAACTATATAGAGCCTGTAAATAATAACCTGGTCATTTAATTTGAGTGTACTACATATGAAACAATGTTCGTTTGTTTTTTTACAGGCCATGGCAATGCACTAGGTGCATTTTGTATTTGCAATCAGAAATTGATTTAACTGGTTCCTTAAAGCTGAGTTAAAGCTTGTTGTGCTTAACTGCAGTCATATTAATTTTTTACAGAGTGATATTGTATGATGCAAAGATTATGATCTTGCCTGTAGATGGCACCAAAATCCACATATAAATTACTTAAAATGCATAGCATTAAACTTTAGGTACTGTAAATAAAGTTGGAAATCTGGTGAAGTTGCATTGCAAAGTAGTTTCAGAGCAGTTACTGTGAAATTAGTTTGACTTTTTGTCATTTACTTTTAAGTCAAGATGTCAAATTTATAAATTTTATTTATTTGCATAGCTTTAACTATGTGTGCTAGTAAAATCTGAATACCAAACTACTCATCAGATACTGTCAGCTATTTCCCTTACTGTGAACATGGCTATCTTTTGAATTACTATGTTAAAGTGTTGAGTTATCAATATTTACTAGGAAATATTTGTTACAAAAAAGATAACCTCTAAAAGTACACATGAAATTCAATTAAAAAGAAAAAAAACTAAAATGTACATTCAACCCTGACATATTAAATGTTTTAATTTTTGGAATATACAGTACGATCAGAGCTGAGGTACGCAAGCATGTAGTGAGAACTTTATTTAATAAATGTATTTAAAAATAATTTTATAAAAAAAACTGTCCATGTCTATATTTAAATGTCAGACAATTTCTTTTAAGAAATCTTAAAAGCACTGGCGTAATTAAATTAAAATCCACAAATCATAATATATATATTTTCTCTACAGTCTCATGTTTTTGAGTCTGAATGTAGTCTAATCTTTATTTTTGGATTCTGGGAAATGCATGCCATGGCAAAACTGAAAAGGCACATGTCTGGTAATAAGCACTACCAAAAACACATCAAAAGGCACTATTAAGTGGAAACCCATTTGAGTCCTAGCAAGCTACAAAATTAAATATTGAATCGAAATTATTCCTAAATTTACACCTGCAGAAAAAAATACCTTGGGAAACTTCTACCAAAGAGGGTCACTAGGGATCGCATTGGTATCCTAATTAAAGTTAAAAAGACAAGCCATTGGGTGGAGATGACATTGAGGGAAACTTTATATTTAATAATGAATTTAAGATGGATATCTCAAAAAGGCATACTTAAGATGTATCCAAACCAGATAAAAGATTAGGATGTGCTTTTCTGCCAGGATGTAAGGTGGTGATGGTCATGAGCTATAAGGTTGATAAGGATATAATCATTACGAAGAGGAACAAGTGGTTATCTGGAGTAATCCACAACAGCATGAATACATGACGCAATGTGGTAAAGGAGAGAACACTACCCAGGATCACTAACAACGAATGTTATTCAAGAACCTATTATTATGGTTGGTATGACTCTGTGAAAACCCAACTCCTACCTATTGCTAATCTTAAAGACCATCTCGAATGTTAGATGTTTTATTTTTTTTTTAGAACCGCACCATGCAGTGCAACATGCATGCTGCATTTGGGTATTTTTTTTATTTTAAATAAATATATTTTTTTATTTATTTACAGACATCAGCTGATAAACCGAACCAAGGAATAGTACTGAAAGAGAAATAGTATGCGATCTACATAATTGGAAGTAGAAAAAGAGAATCAGATTTCACCACATTTTACTGTTTGATTGCACGTATTTCCCTGCATTCAGATCATGCTAAATTCACGTGTTCACTTATTTACTTGACAACAATCCCCGATTGCTACATCAGTTACACTCTTGGACACATTCACACTGACACAGTGCAACACAAAACATTCTTAATTCACCAATTGGGCCAGAGATTAGCGAATGATAGTTCATCTCTCTTCCTCATCTCTCTTCCTCATTTATGGCACTCCACTGTCACTCAGGTGACATGTCACACAGAGGCAGACTTCAACAGACTAATCAATTTACTTGGTGGCCTTGGGGCAATATGGAGTTCTTTTTGTGCCAAAAATCCGAGCGCAAAGCGTACAATTTCAGAGGATGTCAGTTAAAGGACTTAAATTTGAAGATTAAGGAGCACTGCCACAAAATTATAGATAATATAATAGAATTCTTTACAGTGATCACTTTTCAAATCAAAACTATGGGTCTAAGGTAAGCACAGTTTAAAACAATGTTTTTTTCCCCCCCTAAAACAATGGGCCCCACAATAAATAAATGAGCTGATGTTATAGAAGCTGGACTTAAATTAGTATTAATTACCACAGAAACTGGAAGTGAGTTATAGAGACAGCAAAAGCAGTTCTACACACCATAGTTTAACAAATACACAGGTGCAACTCAATAAATTAGAATATCATTAAAAAACTGATTTATATAAATTAAGTAATTTTATACAAAAAGTGATATTCATATACAGATTTCATTACACGCAGACTAAAATATTTCAAGGGTTTATTTCTTTAAATTTTGATGATTAGGGCTTACAGGTTATAAAAACCCAAAATTAAGTATCTCATAAAATTAGAATATTGTGAAAAAGTTCGATATTGAGACTCATGGTGTCACTCTAATCAGCTAATCTCATAATGCCTGCGAAGGTTTTCTCAGTCTAGTTCTGTAGGCTACACAATCATGAGAAAGATTGCTGAATTGACAGTTGACAGTCGAGAAGATCATCGACACCCTGCACATGGAGGGTAAGACACACAAGGTCATTGCTAAACAAGTTGGCTGCTTACAAAGTGCTGTATCCAAGAACATTAATGGACAATGGAAAGAAAGGTAAAATGTGGTAAAATAAGGTGCACAAGTAACCAGGGGTAGACTGCAGCTGGAGTTATTACTTTAAGACCCACCACCACACACAGACAAATCCAGGACATGGGCTTCAACTGTAGCATCCCTTGTTTCTAGCCGCTTATTTGGAAAACAAGGTCCCAGAGTCTGGAGGAAGAGAAGAAGAGGCACAGAATCCAAGTTGCTTGAGGTCCAGTGTGAGGTTTGCCCAGTGTGAGTCATTGGTGGTTTGGAGAGCCATGTCATCAGCTAGTGTTGGTCCACTGTGTTTTATCAGATCCAAGATTAGCACAGCCGTCTACAAGGAAGTTTTTAAAGCACTTTTTGCTTCCCTCTGCTGACCAGCTTTATGGAGACACTGATTTCGTTTTCCAGCAGGACTGAGCACCTGTCCACACAGCCAAATGTACTAATACCTGGTTTAAAGACAATGTTATCCCTGTGCTTCATTGGCCAGTAAACTAGTGGACCTAAACTCCATAGAGGTTTAAGAGAAAGCTGCGAGACACAAGACAACAATGCAGAAGAGCTGAAGGCCGCTACTACAACAACCTGGGCTTCCATAACATGCCACAACGCAGTGCTGCATTAATTCATGCAAAGAGAGCCCCAACCAAGTATTAAGTGCTGTACATGTTAAATTTTTTTGAAGTAGTCCAACATTTCTGTGTTAAAAATCTTTATTTACTTAAGTAATATATATATATATATATATATATATATATATATAACCCTAAATATTATTAGGGTTTTCGTTAGCTATAAGATAAAAAATAAACACTTGAAATACATCACTCTCTTTGTAATAAATGTACAGTATATGACATGAATTTCACTTTTTGAATTGAATTACTAAAATAAACTTTTTGATTATATTCTAATTTATTGAGATGCACCTGTATACACATACACACACAGTGAAACCTCTGCACAACCAACCTGACTAATCAAATATACCATTACATTTCATCAGCCTAAAACCACACTATTGTGGTCAACAGAATGGCCTCGGAAGATAAGAGAGCTGGTTACATTGTGTTACTGCCAGCTGTACTAGCTCTTGTGGAAATGCAGTTCTCCCACAGGTCTGAAAAAAACAGTACTTGCAGTGGGAACCCTCGGAACAGCCTGCCATTACCAACAAAGTGATCTACTACATACAACAAATTAATGTAGGTAAAATGATAATTAAATAAAATTTAGTTTTTTACCACCTACAAATCCATGACTGAATTTAAAATATAGGTCACTTAGACAAAGAAATGGTAAAGAATTATAAGAGCACATGTCAAGATCACCAATAATTGTAACAATAATAATAATAATAATAATAATAATAATAATAATAAGTAACTTCCCATATTCCAGTAGCAGTAAAATGTGCACTTTTTAAGTAAGGATAACTTTGGTTCTACATGACATAAAAAAAAAAAAAAATACACATGTCTGAAGCCTCCTTCATCGACACAAACACCACCTGGACCTCCATAAAGACAGCTTTTCTTTAAAAAATAAAAAAAAATAAAAATTTTGCTACTTGATATTTAAGGGTAAATCCTCCTGGGTTTTTTTAAGAAGAGCCCGTTCACCGTGGGAAACTATGTTTCTCTGCAGAGCACGTGCAGCCATCACTACACTCTTCTTATTCTTTTTACAGAAGCTGGCATCCACTGTATCTACTGCCTCTCAGTACACCGCTCTCGCACGACCGCTAATGTACCTGTTTATTCCGCTAGCATGAGATCGAACTGTCCGCTACTAGTTAATCGATTGTGGATGCCATTGTTCTCCCTGACAGATTTTTGAAAAGAATGCGTAACTATATTTTGGGCGGCCCACCCAAGTATACTCTATGTGTGGGAAACACTGGAATGTGTCACCGGGAATGCACATAAATGAAAACAATGGCTTTTTGTCACAAATTTATGCATGGAATACACAGGACGAACATGAAAAATAACCACTGTTTTTAGGAACACTCCCAATATAGTCTCAGAACATCTCAGTTAACAATCTTGGATTGGTTAAATAGAAATCAGAGACTGAGAGGCACCATAAATTAGGGTGATCAGAAAAAAACTAATTGCTCAAAAAAGTTAAAATGAAAATGAAATGAAAGTTAAAGGGTGACCCAATCAAGATTATCGGTGTGAAGTCCAAGATCGGGATTCTGTATTTGTTCAAACCTAATGCGAGCCACACCTTGATAGCAAACCAAACTAACAGTGTAATATGTTGCTGACAACATCATGTTCTGTCGATGCTTTTTTTCTACAGATCCTGGATGTCTTATGAAAATTATTTTTTTTTAAATAAATAAATAAAATTAATGAAGCAACACACTGGAAGGTTATTACAAGAGATCTTGGGTTACTCTGCATGAAAAAAAACACAATTCCCTAGCCACGAATCCTACACTAAACCCCAAAGCCCAATTCATTTAAGATGAACCAATAACATGATGTGATGTACTTGGACATGGTTTGACTCAGATGTGAAAGCTCCCCTTACCAAAACTTGGAGATCAACCATATCTAAAAATGTAACAAGGCCACCTGTCTCCTCCGAAACTTGTGTAATTGTCCAGAATGTGTTAATATCATCTGAACTGTACAGCAACGGATAATAACAAATTACAAAGGCTGATGACTTCCTTGTATGCATCATCTTTGTGTTTATTGGCGAACTCCCAACAAACTACCCTCAGGTATAGAACAACGTTATTAATGTGAAAGCAGACCCAAATTGGGGCAACCATCCTTGGTACAAAGCAACCGTACCTAGTGTGAAAAAAGTATCAGGTTCCAAACACAAGGCCACAGCAAGAGGTTGACTTCTACAAATTAAAGCCAAGTTTAGATCTGATCCTGTGGAACTGTTTAAAAGCTGCAGTCAACAAACAACACCTAACCAATGTGAAGAACCTGGTGAGAATATACTGTACCCAGAGGAGTGGGTGAAAATCAATCCCAAAAAGTGTGCAAATACTAAATTGATCAAGTTTGATTGATTTGATATTGGAGACGTTTTTTTTCCCTTTACAATTTTAAGACTTTTGTGGTACTGCACTTGTGTGGTAATGCATCTAAAGTCTGCCCCCTTGCCGGGAGCAGCCGAAAGACCAACAACAACAACAAATGCGAGATAATAATATATCTGACGAAACTTTGGAGCCGCGTGAGGAGCAGCAGCAACTTGACTGCACTACTCAACTCGCAAGTAAAGCAGCTTTAGTTGTTTTAAATTTTGCAGCTGTTCATGCACAGTGTCATCAAAGCAGACCATCCAATTCGAACAACAACTTGGCACAGGTTTTATGCCGAATGCCCTTTCTGACGAAACCCCCCCATTTTTTATTATTATTTTTTTTTTAAATCCAGGCTTGGGCGGTCACTGCATCCCAGCATTGGGTGGGAATCGAACACGGGCCTTACACATGGCAGCTGAGAAACCAACCTCTGAACCACCAATGTGGCGATACATAAATCCACATACACACAAAAAATGTGATTCTTAACTAAATCAATTTACCACCGTCTCTAAAAGCTAGCAGGAACTCAACCCAATAAACTTAAAGCTGTTACTGCAGTAAAAAGCTGGTTTAACCAAGTACTAGTCTGAAAGACTGAACGCTTATCCAAGAAGCATTTCTCAGTTGGATTTTTTTTTTTCCTTAAAAGACCTACTGACAAATAATAATCTGAATGCACTTCCAGAGCAAGAAATAATGTCTGGAACAATCTTTATAAGTGCTATTTATAACTATTAATATAAACTAGCTAATTATAACTGTTAATGGAGTTGAATACATTTGCAAGGCCATAGAGCTCCTCTGTGATGTCCTCTCCTTTTTTACTCAGAGGGGGAAAAAATTAACTTACTTCTTAACAATTTTTTTCGGCTTGGTCCTTTTCTTCCTCGCCTGGAGTGCAAGCACTGTCAGGACAAAATAGTAAGCAATAAACATTAATTATAATTTAAAAATATATAACATTTTTATTATTATTACTACTATTAATAATAATAATAATAATAATAATAATAATATAAGCATTATTATATTTTGGTCGCCCTTTACTCACTTCTCAGTCCAATGTCAGGAGCTAACTTAAACTTGCTAGCAAGTGTTCGAGTGATAAACTGTCCTAAATTCCAAACACCTCCACACTCCCTATGTAGGTGCACTAGTCGGCGGTTCAAACAGCGCCCCTTAGTGTGAACACGTAGCGCCCTAAATGTTTACTTAGGGATATATTTGGGACACGTCCCAAAGCATGGACGAGACTTGTTTAAAATGACAAACTATTTTTTATTTTTTTGGCAAACAGATAATAAAAGTCAATTCGGACTGTATAATTATATTCTTATTAAAAATATAAAACAAAATGGGGGGAAAACAAAAATGATGATTACGTGGTTTATGAGAGATTACGCGCGTGAAACCTAACCGTTGCCAAGCAGTGAAAGTTAGCCGTTGCTAGCTAGTCTAGGAGTATGAAATTAGTAAAGGAAAAAAAATACAAAACTAAATTTCCACCATGTCGTAAATAAATAATAAATAAAAGCAAAGAAAATGTTTAATTCGAGTAATAAGGTGAACAGTTAACAAATTAGCTGATAAATCGGGAGAGAATGTTATACAAATACGTAAAAACAAGCCTAAAAACTAGCTCAAACGTCTGTTTGTGTTATTGTTGTAAACACTCGTGTGACTTTATGTTTAACCGTTACCAAGTTAGCACTTTCGCTGCATTCACACCCTCGTGTGTGAGCAGTGTGTGTAAGCAGTGTGCGTGTGTGAGCAGTAACATGAGGCTTTTGTTCAGCAATCACGGTGCACAGTTAGTTGTCCTGCTTGTTTGGCTAAATCTATCTCCACCACACATCATCTAACACTTTCCTAACACTTTTCCGTATTGTGTGTGTTCCTATCCAGGAATGTACACCGTGCCGTGGCGGTGTGTGTTTGCTCACCTTTCCTCTCCATGCTGTAGTACCGGCTCTACCGCGTGCTTGTCACTGGAGAGAGAAAAAAATCCCAACACTTAACTTCCTTCTGATTATTCACACAGCGGGCACTTTCTAAACCCGTTAACCAAACATTTCATATATTAAGACGAATGTAAATAGATGCAATAATGAAGCACATAATTTTCCGTCACAACAGCATAGCTGTGTACATGTAATAGCTAAATTAAATCCATGCTTCTTTCAATGCTTTCTTTATCTACTGATGTGACGGTATGAAAAACATCCGGACAGTATTTTTTTTGGCTTTTGGCACCATCTAATGGACCAAAGTGGTAGCGCAGATTCTTCAGTGGAAAACATGGCGACTACATGTTTTTTTATTACTACATATTATTCCGCTTTATTCTGTATACAGGATCGCGGGGACTCTGGAGTCTATTCCAGGAGACTTTGGGCATGAGTCGGGGTACACCCTGGACAGGGTGCCAATCATACACATACTCTGCATGTCTAATAAGGGAGGAAACTAGAGCGCCCAGAGGAAACCCATCAAGAACAAGGAGAACATGCAAACTCCATGCACATAGACCAGAAGCTTAAGGTGACCGTGCTAGACAAGTAACCCACCGTGCTGCAGTGATTTGTTTTAGTGATCAGATCATTTCTAGGTGGTATCAAAAAATTTCGATATTAACACCAGACAGATCCAGTCCTTTTTGCCGTACGTCCCCCTCTTAGATGCTTTAAAATCTGGATGGATTCTCGTTGCACAATGCTGCAAATGTTGAAAGAAAATGACAAGCCTGCATTCTGTCGAGCTGTGTACCTGCCTTCCCTTTTTTTGTTCGTGAAGATGATGGGCTCTTTGCCTTAGGGTCGTACCCATATACCAAAGTTTTGTCAATGGTAATGATCCTAGATATAAAGGACGTGTCATCCACCATGGCAAGCTTTGATGCAATGTCCCTTTTGCTCCTGGGTCAGCAGCTTGAGTACCAACACAGCGCATGTTCGAATCATATGTAAGGATTGCCTGGACTGTTCCATATAACACCCTGACAATGGCAGCAATGTTGTGGATTATTCGCCAGCAATCGTCATGCACAAGTTGCCAAATGGTTTCAACATTTTTGAGGGGTTGAGTTTGTTGAAGATCTTCCTGATTTCTCGTAGGTCTACCATCGATGTTCTTCTGCTCTCAAAGTGCGCATGCCGCTCAAAACACCTTGAATGACTCATTGCAGCATCGACATGAACTTGCCGAATCATGTCAAACATCTCTTTTGCAGATTTGCCCAGTTTCAAGCTAAATTTCATGTTCGCCCTTTGTTCTAACTTCCTGTCCATGATGAACTAGCAGACGTGATAAGGCACATGGTCAGAATAGTACCAGTTGCACAGCTCCTGATGTACACAAGACAATGTCTTTTGGCACATTGACTTAGAAAGGTTGGTGCTCCCTGTGTGCACGCAGCCTTGTGCTCTCATAAAATGAGATCAGGACTATAAGGAGATTGCTTTAACGCTTCAAAACAAAGTTTCGACAGTGTGAGCAGCGGTGTGTATATGTGCATCGTCATGCAAGATCACAACATCCTTGGATAGCAGTTCTCTGCATTTAATCCGTAGTTTAGACTTGAGATCTTCAATAAGCATCTTAATGTAATGAGCACTGTTGATTGTTAAACCTTTTTCCTCATAATGCTCCAATACTGGCCCTTGAGAATATGAAAACTGTAAGCATTAATACATTTTCCAGCTGAGGTTTGACTTTTGAACTTTTTTTCAGTATGTGATTGAGGATGTTTCTGTTCCATACTCTATTGTTTCCTCTCAGACTCGTACTGATGAATATATATCTCGTCACAAATAACGATTCATGGCATCCATTTTTCCTCTCACCGCAATGAACTGATGTTCACATCTGTTAACACGAACAGCAGTGACTAGGGAGACAGTGGTCTTGAACAGATAGCACTGATAAGACAGTGCAGGCCAACAGAAGTCATAATATAACCGGGGTGTGAATAATTTTTGACTCATACTTGTAGATTCCCCATTGTTTCTTATCTTTTTAGGGAAAAAAAATCCCTGTTGGCACAAAACTGAACTGGAGTTGTTACGTTTTATTAGAAAGCCAATGTGGCCAAATTAATATACAGAATATCCTCCCTGACAGCCCTAACCAATCCGACCACTCTTATCAATAAGAACAGATCACACTTTTTCTTCATTCTGGTGCTTAATACCCATATTAACTGAAGGTTCTGATTCGTATCTGCATTTTTTGCACTGTGTGCAGTGAATGCACATATAGATTAACTCCAACTTCCTGGTACACCTTCTAAAAACCTCTTGGGCACCAAGGTCAGCCTATGAATGAAACAGTCCAAATCTATGTTTAAGTTCAAGTTTAAATTTAGCTCACTCACTCAATCATTCTCAATACAGCAGCCTGTTCCAGGTAACTCAGGGCAAACAGCAGGGTACACCTTGAACAGGGTACCAATCAATCTCAGAACACAAGTACACATTACGGATAATTTAGAATATGCCTATTCAACATGTTTTTAGATGGTGGGAGGTAACCAGAGTACCCAGAGCAAACACACCAAGCACAGGTAGGACATGCAAATTCAGATTCTTGACCCCAGAGATATAAGACCAGAATGCTATAGCCCCTACACCAGCATGACATCCAGAGTTTAGCTCTACCAAGCATCATGTGGAACTGCAAAAGTAACGTAAAGAAATTAATGGTTATTACCATCATCAGGTATGTCACTTGCTCCTTGTTTCTTTCTAGAAATTCCTGCAGGATCTTTAAGTGGCTGTTTCCTTGTATTCCATAGGCCATTGTCATGAAGCTTTGCACCATTCTTCATTCAGCACCATATACTCCTCTTGTAGTTCCTTGATGTCAGTCAAGGGTCATGCTTTAAGGTCTTATCCTTTCAAATTCGGATTTGTCTCAATGACGCGAGTGCTGCTTTGTTGGCTGTTTCTGGTGACTACCTTTATGGCTCCCTCTGCTATAGCATTTCCTTCATTTGTGTGTATCTGTGTGGTTTGGTGTTGGTGTTTTGGCTGTTATAGGTTTAAGCTTGGTTGACATGTAACCGAACCTAGATAGGTTTATTCTCAATACTTCAAAAAGTAAAATGTCAATTTAAACTGAATATAATTTTTTTTCTTTTCATACAAGGCAAGCCGCTACCGGTAAATACCACCGGTAGCGGCTTGTTAAATAAATTGAATGTTTTTTCAAAACATATTTATCTTTGCAATTTTTCAAGCTTTAATAAAAGCTTGTCACTTGATGTTGTTAGAATTCAAATACATATTTCACTATGCGGATGCTCTCAAGTGACCTGAGCAGTTGGTTGAAATACATATTTTTTTATTGTTTATTTAGGGGTGGCACAATGGCTTAGTGGTTAGCACTGCTGCATTGGTCCTCCAGGGTCAGGGTTTGATTCCCACCTCAGATCTGTGTGCATGGAGTTTGCATGTTTTCCCTGTGCTTGGTAGGTTTCCTCCGGGTATTCCGGTTTCCTGGAGTGTGCCTGTAGTGTGTGAATGAGTGTGTGTATGTGTGCCCTGGGATAGATTGGCACCCCATTCAGGGTGTTTCCAGCCCCCTGCCCTAAGTTTTCTGGGATAGGCTCCAGGCCCCCAGCGACCCTGTATACAGGTATAGCGGTAGAGATGGTGTGAGTGTTTACTCAAAATACCATGTACTCATTTTAATGCCATTATAGTAGTTTATAATAAATAAAACAATAATCGATTTTTTTTCTTTTTCGTATTATCAGAGAAACTTAAATTAAAAGTTTGCTTTGTCCAGAAAACTTTTCCAAAGCACTGACCAATCAGAATCTAGCATTCAACAGCTCTACTGTACAATAAAAACGTAAATGACCACCAGATGGCAGTGTTTCTTGGAAAAGCAACCCAACGGCAGTAAACAAGACTGATGCAAGAGGAGGCAGTGAATTCCTCATGAACAATAAAGAGACAAAAGTGTATTTCATTTGAGCATGTCCAGACAACTGTGGTGAAGTATTAAAGCAAAGACAAGATGCTCACAGAGTTGAAAAATAATAATCGCCTTTATTGTACTACCAGTGGTTTACAGGTTGTTAGCTGCTTGCACTGATGGATTAGCCAAGTGGTACAAAAGGACTCCGTGTCTTTCCTTTTGTAATTACAAAGAGACCACATGAAAACAACACAGTTTGGATAACCTGGTGTGTGACTGACCACTTTGGTGATTTTTAATGAATTATTGTAAACATACAAAAACAGCCTTAAATTCCCTCACGCATTGCTAATCATGCTTAAAACAGAATCTTGCTAAAATTAAATTCAGAATATACACCATGGAAAACACACTCAAAATAATCTTAACAAATATTACTAATATAATAAGTTAGATGCTGGCACGGTTTACTGTGTTCAGAAAAGAAAAGGAAAGAAAATCAGAAAGTCTGTGTCCCAAGCCCCATTAACTGGAATATCTAAAAGTATGACACTCGCATGTATGCAGGTATAGTATGTATGTATTTCTGTATTTCTGTCTCGTCCTATTCAGTAGAAGTAGTACAGGGGTTAGGATGTACCCACATTATTGGAGTTTGGTCTTCTGTGCTTAAATTGGATCACACACAGATTTTGGCTCAGATTGACAGTCTCGAGCAGCACCGAGACCTGTTTAAAAAAAAAAAACAGCAAATGAGAATAATCGAGCTGCTTTTTTTATTTTTTTATTTTTTTATTAAAAGCATCCTGGCAAAGATTTAACGTTACAGGACACCCAGAGTTACGATTGCACTATAGTGACTCTGCTAAACACTTGGCACAGTGTTGTTTACCCATTTGACTGACCGAGCAGTGTTCTGTTTAAATTCCACATTATGAAAAACAATATAAATAAATATGATACAGCACAAAAAAAAAAAAGGCCAAACAGCCAGGCTGTAAGACAGATGGCAGGTGCACATTTCATTTAAGGATGGTACCTGAAACAAATGTATGATGCAACTTGAATGTGGTAAATTTTCATATTTATAAATAGAAAAAAATTAAATCCCACAATCAACCTGCAGCCTGTGAGTAAGAAGGAAGCCAGACATTCTTTTGCTTATCAAGCACTACTTTCTAGAATTTGGAAGAACAAAGTATATTGTAGCAGTTGCATGGTGTTATCCAAACTACTATCCATTCCAGCTCAAAATGAGCGTAATTTAGAGGGCTGGAGCTGGTAAGGAGCAAAAACATGGACCATCCAGAATCCTATGCTGCTTAAGCGATAAAGGGACTGTGTTGATGCACAGACTCTTAATGAGCTCATCCCTCAAATCCCACAGTCTATTTTACATTCACTGATTGATTCCTTTCCTGGATGAACAACAGCAGATGGATCTCCTTTAAAACTAACACTCCGACACAATCTCATTTATTTACACACACAAAAAAAACAGAATCATAATGTTTTATTTACAGCTCTAAAAACACTACCGTGTCTCGTTTAAGAATGCTGCATGGCCATTGTTACTGTACCGGCCGAAAGTGGGGATGTGTTTTTTTGTGACAAAAATTGTTGTAACTACACAGATATGACTCCTTCGCCTCTCCCCCTCCCGCCCCAAACTTTACATTTAAATAATAATATTTCTTATGAAAATTAGACTATCATTTTAAAATGACAGTTAAAAAGTGAAAACCGATAGAAAGAAAACAGAGCCAATAACAGCAACAGAGAAAAAAAATATTACTCAGTAATACTCTACATTCTCAGTGTCCATAGTGGAGGCATGTGTGTGTGTTCTCCACCTGTAAATAGTCTTTGATGATTAGGAAACCAGTATTGAATAATGGCACAGGCACTTTTAAAGGAGCAGTGTGACCAAGCGACAGTAATAATCCTAAACTACTAACGGAAGCCGATGGCCCCTGGTGAGCAAGGTCCTACACTAAGGCCACAGCGTCCATTCATGGGGAGCATTAACGGTTTTGGTCAGACTGTTCCTTTAATGTCATGCTGTGTATGTGTTTGGTGTGTGCATGTGGTTTTTTTCAGTTTGAAAGGTGGTTATGAGGCAGCATCTGTCGCTCCAGGAAGCAAGAAAAGACTCATGACTCCATCTCATCTCCATCAAACACTGGGGGCTCAAAGCTGAGGACTTCCTCATATGTCAGCCCTGAGGACAAATAGAAATTTGCTTTTATACCAATTCCAGCACTTACACATTTTGTTTATTATCTGAAGATCTAAGCAAATACTGTGACATTGGCTTACATCAATGACCATGACACTGGGTTGTACAACTGTCATTATGACATTGCTCCAATCAGTAAAAATATTACAAATCCAGATCCAATTTCTACATTTTATTTGATCATTTCTTACTCTTCCACTCTTCGATGTCTAGCTCTCGGCTTTCGAAGCTCTGGTCGTACGGCTCAGCTTCAGGCTCGTCGTCTGGATCGTGGTACTGCGCGAAGTACGGGTGCGCCAGCGCCTCTGACGCTGTGATCCGTGTATCCGTGTCCAAAACCAGCATCTTCTCCAGCAAGTCCACAGCTGAAAGAAATATGGTTACAAATATTATTGTGAGAGTCATCTTTCAGTTTAGAAGTTTAGAAATTACATTAAAAAAAAAAAAGTTATAATACCTAATGGGTTGGCACCTATGAATACATCTGCGAAGTTCCTCTTTGGCATGTGCGGCAAAGAATTGATGTAGTTTCTGGCCTGTTGGGGGAGGAGACGACAAGAATTCTTTTAGATCTATAAAGTTAGGAAGTTAGTTTTAACTTCAAGCTGAAATTAGCAAAACTCCAAACCACAGACAGGTGTCATCACTGGAAATGAGGTCATGTAAAATAATTATTTAAAGTGAAAATAAATGTAACTGGCAATTATTTTTACCTTTTTTTGCCAACCTGGGTGTTTCATAAATACTGCTAATTACACTTTAATATTTAATTATTCTTTTTTTTACTTTAAGTCATGCTAAAAAGATAAGCAGCGTAATCAGTGCACACTAGTGTTTTACAACCGGTGTGTCTTGGCAAACCCTCCACTAAACGTCTGATAGGAACTGGGTCAGAGCTGCATTGCAGACAAAAAGCAGACAGAAGGCAGGAGAGAAGGGGGTGGGGTGACTGGAGGATAAAGGATAAAACGGGATAAACATAAAACACAAAAAAAAATAATAAAACAGTAGAGAATGCTAACAAACAATGTGATGTCAAGGCCACGATCATAAAGTAATTTTTAAATAAAGGTTTTTTTTATTTTTTTTACTGAGTAAGGTGATTACTGGCTATGTTTACACAGACAATGATTCTTCTTTCCGATTAAAATCATTCTGATTAGAGATCCTAAATTAACTTTTTACATGGATACTGATCTGGTAAGATGTTTGTTTACATGCTCAAAGCATTTCATCAGGATAGAACTTTTTTGGCATGAGCAACATTTTTCTGTTTATTGTGCAAAAAAGTAACAGAAAAACAAGTGTGTTTTACAGAACATTGAGATTATTTTAGGTTTTTCCCCTCAATACCACTAAATCCCACTTTCTGTTATGTTTGGTAGCATGAATTCAGTTATGCTGTCAGTGACTGGTTAAAGAGTGGGTCAGTAAGAAAAACAAACACTGTCCATCATGCTGAAAACATGCCAAAAGTGAAGCATGGTGGTGGCAGCATTGTGTTCAGAGTTACCCGTGGCGTCTGCTCAATCTCCTCATGACACATAATCCCAATTCATCCATTTCAGTTATAGGTTTTAGCTATACAAGTAGGATTACTTTTCGAGTAGGCTTATGCAAGACATGTTTTGTAAAAGAAATACACAGGAAAACACTCATGGTTTACACTTTGTAACACAGATTTTGTTCCAGGATAGTATAAGTTACTTCTTAAGTGCTTATGTTTTAAAAGTACAGAAACTGGCCATTACTTGCTTCAAACTTTGCTTTTATGACCTGGATAATAAAATTTAGAAATTAACTTATTTTTTCTGTAAAAATCTTCATATACATAAGGTGGGAATAAAACTATTTATGAATCAAAATTTACATATTTTTTTTTAAAGGTATAAAGAAATTAACAAAAATGTTTGGAAGCGAGTATTTTTCAAGACTTGCCCCTGTAATATAAGTCACTTTAACGTACAGCATCAGCCCCCGAATATACATAGTCTCCTATCATGTTTTCGTTATACATGCCCTGGATAATTCCACCACGCAAAAATATGTCTTGCAGAATTTACACAGATGCTATCACAGAGTACGTTTTCGCTCTGGTCTTTTAAATTGCCCACATACATAGCAGAATGCGTCTGGAGAATGCTTGCATCTCCTCGATGCCATCTCTGATAAACTCAGATGCGTTTACTCAGGCAGCTACAGTTACATTTACAGGATTTGGCAAACATCATTATCTAAAGCGACTTACAAGTGCTTTGAAGGTTTCCTCATGCAATATATCCTTACACAGGTTTACTAGGTTACTAAATAGAAATACCATTAGCCAAACACTGTTGGATAGAAAATAAATAGGTCTATAGTCGTCGCTTAATGATTGCCAGCTTAGTGCTATGTAACTGCCAGTGTATGGGCATCTAGAGGAAGTTCATTCCACCACCTAGGTGCAAGAATAGAAGGCACGTCTTCCCTGATATCTGAGAGATGATGGAACCATTCGAGCAGAGCTGGAGGATTGGAAAGAACGTGGTGCTGTGTGGAGTGTGAGAAGTGATTAGAGGTAGGTGGGTGCTGGGCCATTTTTAGCTTTTTAGACGAGCATCAGTGTTTTTTATTTTTTATTTTTATTTTGATGGGGGCAGCTACAAGAAGCCAGAGAATTGAGCAGAGAAGTGGGGTGGTGTGGAAGAACTAAGAAAGGTTGAAAATAAGCTGTGTAACCGCATTCTGGGTGGGCTGCAGAAAACGAATGGTGCCCAAAGGCAGAACTGCCAGGAGTGAGTTGCAGTAGTCCAGTCTTGAAATAACAATGGACTGAGCAAGCACCTGACTGGCCTGTGCATATATGTATATGTTCATATTTCTAGAAAGTTCTAGAATTTCTATCTGCTACTTAGCACTGAATCTACCTGAAATATTCTAGAAAACTCTCTATTAGCTACTCGGCACTGCAACTACTTGTAATATTCTAGAAAACTCTCTATTAGCTACTCGGCACTGAATCTACTTGGAATATTCTAGAAAACTTAGCGCCTGCTACTACTTGGAATATTCTAGAAAACTTAGCGCCTGCTACTACTTGGAATATTCTAGAAAACTTAGCGCCTGCTACTACTTGGAATATTCTAAAAAACTTAGCGCCTGCTACTCTGCACTTATCCTATTTGGAATATTCTAGAAAACTCACTACCTGCTACTCGGCACTGAATCTACCTGGAATATTCTAGAAAACCGGTATATTTTATTAATGAGTAAAATTTTAATAGCAAGGTAACAAAAGCAAAGGTTAAAAAGAAAAAAAAAAAACATTTTTTATTTACTTTACACATTCAGCATTTATGGAACAACACTTTCTGCCCAGGAACAAGAAAAAGTTCAAACATATTTCTAACATTATTAGTGCATTATTAATGCTGTTGGTTTGTACTGTGTACTATCACAGCTTTTCTGTCACTTGGTAATAACATGTTCCTCGCTCTATTCCTCCTTACCTTACACCAAGTTTACTATAAAGGATTAGGGAGCACTGGTACAGCCCTGACAGACTGTAACGGTTCTTTCTCACCTCATGGCTGGGCATCCTGCTTATTAGTGAGGCTGGAGGAGTTCCAGTCAGGCGCATTATCTGCTGGAGCTGGTTTATATCTTAGGCACCCAGGTCAAGGGGCTTACAATGGCAATGCAACAACAAGTGAGACACTGTCCATGGCAAAACACATCAGTGTATGTGTTTGGGTGTTTTGTGCCAGGTTGGGGAGAAGAGGAACATGTTTCAACACTAACGTGATTATGCAGAAAGTAAACATTGAGCAAGATGTTGTATGAACGTGAAATTAACACACACATGCAAACACACAGACACAAAACATTTGGTTGTTGGAAAACAATCAGAGATAGCAAGAATATGTGATGCTGATGAGAAACAAGAGAAGGATGCTGCAGATCAGCACATCAGGCTCAATTACAATTACTAGCCCTAAGGCAGTGTTGTGAGTGCAGAATTTTGAAACCTCAGACAACAGCGATCCAAGCCCACGTGTGTCAGTACGGCCAACACACTACCTAGCAATTAGATGACCCGACTAAGAGACAACAGTGATTCATGCTCAGCGAGGAAATAAAAGGGTGGGGGTCGATGCTGCACAAGCACTGAGGCAATGAAGCGTGGCTGGCTGGAGCGAAAGCAACACGCTGAGAGCAAAACGCCAAGCCGTCAGAGAAAAGAGGAGTCACACTAAGGCATAACTGAAAACTCACAGACTCCGAAGATATTTTCATCAAGAGCTCGGGCCCTGGGGTTCCGACGAGCAGCATGATAAGCTTCAACTGATCAATATCTTCAAAGAGCAACATAAAGGAAAAAAAAATGCAAGAATGGCTATGGAAAGGTGGGAAGGGAAACAGTTGCAGAAACAAAACTGAATGAAGTGCGCTCCAATTATTTGATACCTACTGCAAAGTAAGAAAGGACCTAATAATAAAGACAAAAAGATAACACACAAGCGATACGTCATGGTATAATATTATAATTCATAATCCACAGGTTGTTGGTGAACAAAGCAAGAGCAAAGCCTTTGTTTTGTTGCAGTGGTGGGTTAATCCAAAACTACATGAACACATTAGTGTGAATCCAAAGACAAGCAAAAAACTCTCTTTGTAAAAAAATAACATTAGAAGCAGGAAGTCATTTCATAACAAAGGTGATGCAAGGCTGTAATCGGGTGATGCACGTGATGTGAGTAATATTAGGGCTGAATGTCAAAGATCGTCGGAAGCAACATTTCCAGAAGCATTCTTTACAAGCAGGTGCTCTGATGGAGCGGATACGATTAGCCATGTCTTTTTAAGAGACAGAACGGGAAAAGGAAAAGTGATAAAGTGATAAACAGTGGTTGGATGATCATGATGAAATTAAGTGGATAAGTAGCCATGCACACAATTAGTCTCCAAGCTAAGTCAACACAGAAAATGCAAACAAATGGACAAAACGAGGACGGGAGATCGTCTTGCATGTTGTGAAAGTTCTGACTGGACTTGTATGTTCCTTGTTTCAAATCCATGGAAACAGCAGGTAATTCATGGAATGAGATTTAAATGCATCATCTGTGCAAACACACAGTAGTTCAGAGTGCATAACTATCAATTACTAGGGTGTAACTTGTTTCAGGAATTTACAACCGGTTGCATAAACACACAGACAGAAACACATACAGGTACACAAATCCAAACCCAAGACTGAAAATGCAAAGAAAAAAACCCCACACATTTAAAGGCTTTGAGCGCATACCTAGGCTCAGGTCAAGTAGAAGCACTCTCCCACATGATCTTAAAAAAAAAAGATAACATAAAAACACCCTTTTGGGTGTGTATTTTTGTATTTGTTCCAAAAGCCAGATTGATATTATAAGGAGCTTAGTGCTATGTGTTGATAGTCCTGGCGTGGCATGTGTGGACTGGTTTCAAGGTAAGCCTGGGAGTGTGTGTACAAAAGTACATGCAGGGTTCATACTGTTCTAAAGCAAAACAGGCCCAGTGAGTTACTGCAAGGAATTAGGTTCGTTTTCTTATTCTCTCCTCAGGGCAATAAACGGAGTATTATAAGGGGGTTGTGGCAAATTTTAAAGCAGTCCCTGGAAACAGAGCTGTGGGCATCTGGGTTATTATATCCCTCTAAATTGTGTTCTATAGAAGTCATTATACTGCCCTTAGGGGAAAAAAAAAAGAGAAAGAAAATCACAGATCCCGGCAGCATTTATATGTGGGGGGGAAAAAAAACAAGCCCTCATCTGTGCAAGTGACGTCTTGGCAGCCAAAAGATCAATTAGCGTCTCAGTAGCAGCTTTTTCCCCCAAATGCAGGCAGGTTTGTAAAAAAGGAAGTTTGGAAGGATACGATCAGTGCCAGGAAACAGGGTCCGTCCAGTGAGAAGCTCGGCCATGATGCAGCCCACAGACCAGATGTCCACTGCAAAGACAAAACACAAATCATTTATACCACCAGCAATCTTCTAGACATCTGCTGTACTTGTCCTAAGCACACTCAGCTCAGAGTATCAATAACACTTTAGATTATGTAATAACAGTCTCTAAACTAAAGCATGGCATTAAACCACAATCCTCCCCTTTATACACTGATCAGACATCACATTAAAACTACTGTTACAATAACACCTGGAAAGTGCAGAAAAAGTTCAGGAATGGTTTACAAAGCATTCAAAATGTTCACAAATTTCATAGATCACACAAAGCACAAAGAGGACCTACACGATGTGTGTGCATATGTTTTTGTTTATTTTTTTATGTTATGGCTGACCTGTGTGGATTACTATAGCTTTCTTGGATCCGGTAAAAAAAGAAGAAAGAAACAGAAAGCTCAAAACCTGTCATATTATAATGCATCCAGTTGAGCATGATCTCAGGTGCACGGTACCATCGCGTGGCCACATAGCCCGTCATCTCATCATCCGTATGTCTCGCCAGGCCAAAGTCCAGAATCTGGGCATAAAATGCAAAGCAAGCGAATTAACCGAAAAAATATCATGTTCTTATCAGTACATCTAATTAGATCTCATGCCATCATCTGTTTGCTGCATTATAAACTCTGGTTACTGCACACAACAAACAATAACTAGTAAAGCATGCCAAGTTAACCCGTGCCTACTGACCTTAAGCTCACAATCTTCATTTACAGCTAGGTTACTGGGCTTCAGGTCCTGCAGAAAAATAGTCAAAACAGTGCACTCATCATTACCATACTTATGGATCATAAAGCCCTGTTTACAGAGTCAGCCATGCCAGGAGCATTTCAACAACCCAGTGCACCTGGCTGTGGCACAGCCGGCAATAAAATCACCGCACCGAAATAATGACAAAAGCCAACATAGTCGTGAAGTGAATATTACACTAGAGCACGCAGCTTTCTGGAACAATCTGTGCTTTTTTTTTTAATGATTATCAAAAGAACAGAAACACAACAGGTACTGGGAGAAAAAGAAAAACAAAGTGTTTACTTACTCTGTGGATGATGTCTGCTGAATGGATGTACTAAAAGAGAGAGAGAGAGAGAGAGAGAAAATAGCCAAAATCAGTAAATTTCAGATAAGGTAGCAAGTTCAAATCCTAGCCATCCTTTAACCTCAGATTTATTAATCATCTAATGTTGGTGGCTAGGGAGACAATGGAAAGGCAGTTCATTATACAGTAAAATGAACAGAGCATAATGCACGACAATGTTTTTCTGAACTGAACTGAAGTTAAAATTGCTTGTGCTTGCATTAGACTAAATATGTCCTGACTGCCATGTTATCTTCTTAAATAGGAAATTATTATCAGGAAATTGAATTTTGTTTGCTTAAAGACAGACTAAACAATATCCTGGCACTGGAAAATTGGCTTTCATCTCCATTCATCGCAACCAGAATGCACTATTATGTGTCACGAGGGTGGAATTAAAACTCATTTAATTGTGTACTATACAATTAACCATACCTTAACTTTAGCAGGGAAAACATACACGCACCGCAAACAAAAAGATACCTTTTAATGCAATTATACAAAATCCAATATGCATCAATCGTTAATTTTGTATGTATTGTAACTGTCTTTATTAGGATTTGAGTGAACCATTTTACTAAAACGGAAGATGTATAAATTAGCCCATGCCCTAGATAAGTGCTGGCATATGGCTGTTAACAGGAAGCTCTTTTTGAGCTAGTTAAACTTTAACCTACCAGACAGTCCTTGGTTAAATAGATCTTTTAATGTTAAAAATATATATATATATATATATATATATATATATATATATATATATAAAAAATAAAAAGGAAACACTAAAACTAAAGACTTAGACGTTTGTAGGCTATAGTACTCAATAACTTAGACAAAAATAAGGATAAAGTACGCTGTGGTGGGATGTATCAAACCTCACTGAACACTTAATGTGACACGGTTAAAAGTGCTGCATCATGTGCATGACAAACCATGCACAGAAATGTTCCGCTCATCAGTTTTGTCTGTGCTAGGTTAACCTTGGAATTAGACTGGAGTAAAAAAAAAAAAAGATTAAACAAAAAATAAAATACATAATTTTAGAAGTTGATGCGCACTTTCTCTCTTAAGCACCTAGCAGCGATTATAGCCTTACTACCGAGAGTGAATAACAGTAATAAACTTTATTTAGTCTAACTCTTGAATATAAAAAAAAGAAATGTTGATGAAAAGAAATGTAAACGTTATAATGCGTTTTATTCAGCAAAACCCAGAGGGGGCCAGTAAACTTATCCTGAGAGTCTAGTAGAGATCTAAAAAAAAAAAAAAAAAAAGGCTAAAAGGCTAATGAACGAGTGTTTTATGGAAAATTTCATTCAATAAAACAAAATTATGGTCTAGATAGCTCCTGAAGAGTTTTGTAGCTTTACAAGGGATGTTCAATTTATCCTGGGACGTGTGATGAAATCTCATGAATGAAGGTGTACAACTAATTGACTTTTACAGAAGACTTGAATCACAGCACAGTGATTAGATTTAGCCGGAGTAAAACGTGAATAGTGCAAATGTTTTGAAGAAGGCAGTATGTCCTTGAATGACATTCCCGTTCCTTTGATCAATCAGTGAGTGGAACTTATTGCCTTATCCTTGAAAATCAATGCACATTACAGTAAATCGGCTGGGAGTTATTGCCAAATGTTCTCCTATAGTCCTGATCAATTTCCTAAGTTTGAGCTATTAAATAAGTTCCTGGGAGGCCAGCGTTTCAGTCGTGTAGCAGGGAAAAACCTAGTTTTTACTCTCATAACTGTTCTGTTATTCTGCACAATCAAAAGTCCCAGTTTGACTTGAACGCCCCTCATAGTTTTGAAATGATTTAATTAAAAATTATACAATCTTTTCTTGAAAGTTTAAGATGAATGACATGCTCATGGGTTACTACACACACTTACTGGCAAGTTAAGGAAGAGAAACTGACCTTTAGGCCACGCAAAATCTGATAGATGAGGAACTGCACATGGTCGTCTGTCAGCTTCTGGCATTTGACGATGTTGTTGAGGTCGGCGCCCATTAAGTGAGTCACCAGGTATCTGCGGATTCAAGAGAAACAACTATGACTCCATGACAGACCAATGACACCCACTGAGCTGGGGTTAACAAACAGTTAATAACAGGTGAGAACAGTGACTTCTTCACCTCCTTTACATTCAAATGACTTAATTTCAGGTTTTGGTTGAGTTGTGGCTTGCTGGCGTGGCACAAAATGTCACATTCAACGTGTTAGATAAAACAAAACCCTTATGCAGCAATAACGCTGAATGTACTGAACACTACATGATTTTAGACCAGAATCTCTCGGCACAAATTTATTTTTGTGGGGTGGGTTAAACCTGCTATATATGTTGCAATATTTTTCATTTGATGAACATTTTAAGTGACAGTGATGTTCCATCATGAGCCCCTCTATGACAAAAACCAAGAACAGAGATAAGAGACGTCAGAGGAGACTGAGAAGAAATCAACTTTATTTACGGTCATGCACAGCAACTGATATCAATAGATGATAGAATTTAGTTCTATCATTTTTGTTAGTTATAATAAGGCTCTTATAAGTAAATATATGGGATGCCGTAAACAAATGAAAATCAGATATCACTGTTTGATCCAGTTCTCTTTTGAACTGTTAATGTTGAGATGTATCTGCTACTCATGACCTGTAAAGACTTCATAACAATAATTCTCTAATCTGAGGTGCTGGTTGTTAATCGGTGATTTCTGAGGCTGGTGACTCTAAATTAACTTCTCCTTTGCAGCAAAGGTATGTTTTGGTCTTGCTTTCCTGGAAGGGTCTTCATTAGGGCCAGTTTTATCATGGTGCTTGATGGGTTTTCTAGAACTATTCCAGAAAGGCCTCTGTGTTTGGACCTCTGTGTCTGGAAATAACAACTGACTGTTGTTGTTGTTGTTGTTGCATCATTATCCAATTCCATTTGTGTTATTTCATAGTTTTGAAATCCCCAGTATCCCTTGCAGAAAAAAATCTGCAAGTGATCTCAAACTTTGTCTTTTTAAAGTTTTATGTCTGTACAAAACTCCGGCCTGAGACAGTTCTCATGTTTATTTTACCGAGAAAGTCCGATTTAGTGATCAGGCTTGTGTTGTCACAAGGTCTCGGATTGTGAATTGTGCGATTTGTATACAGGCAACAATATCAGGAAATATCCTCGTGTTCAGGACGCTCCTACAAATATAGCAAAAAGGAGGCAGGATGATGATTTGATTGGCGCACGGCAGGGCCGATCAGAGGCGAAGCGGGAACATGTCTGGCCAGCCGCCAACGTGGTGCCAAGAGTGCTGTGCTGTGATAAGAATCACTCGAAACATTTCCAGGGAAGTAATACAAACTCTGAGCTATAACCTAAACAAGTAAGGAATGCTTTCCTGCTGAAAGCCTCTCTGTAAGCTTCTGCAAGCACACACTGCAACATTGTTTTCCATTAACGGGTTGCAGTCCAGCTAAATTAAGCTTGGGACGTATCCCCTTTGGCCCTCTTGGAGTATTCTTATCCCTGTCGCCATGGTTTAACACTCGTGGAAGCGGAACGGTGCGAAAGTCCAGCATAGTCGCGTGCATGCTTGTGCGTGCACGTTTTTGCATTTCAACAGCAATCCTGAGACCTCAGTGGCTGCGCTCACTGCACAGCCAGCCACAACTCCACACTGTGACTCTTGTCTCTTATTTTGTGTGGCGTGTGCGTGGTCATGTTGTCAAATACCCTTCACCCTACTGAACTGAAAGGAAAACGGGCAAACTGCCCTGGCACTACCCTGGTCAGCAGTCCCAATGCACAGAGAATAATGAGAACAGTATCTATAAAAATAGAAAATCTAAGCGCCTTGGTGCACTGAGGAAATTCTTAATAAATTCCCACGTAGGAGTTTCCCATAGTCCCTGCCAGGAATTTTCCCACCATCCCAGGAGACAGCAGGGCTAAGGTTTAGGGGGAAAGCATGCCTTTTTTAAATAAACAAAAAAAAAAAAAAAAAAAAAGGTAAAAGGCAAACCGGGCAGCTTTTGGTTCGTCACGTTTAACACGGTCACATAGCTAGCTCTAATGTTGCTTGAATCAAGTAACAAGTTCGGGTTGTTCTTCTATCTTCTTTTACACTCGATGCAATTCAAGGAGGAAAATATCCAGGAGAAATAATAGAGAACTATACTACGTGCGTTTGCATTTTCAGGCATTTATGTAGATACAAAGAATGCAAAGAAAAACATTTTATTCCGAAAGTCATGCCTCATGTTGTCTTCTCACAGCCTGTTGCCTAAACACAATAGCTATTAATACTCCTAACGCAGTTGCAATTATCATTCCTCAGCTTCCCCTTCAACAAATGGGAAGCATTCTCAATATCTTTTTTGAAATGAGTCAAACGCGGCAGCCTGTTGGGTCAGCACGTTATTGTTGGAATGGTAAGCGGAAATCTGTTGAGTCATTATCGGAGGTCGTGGAACCCGAGATAAATGGCTCTCTTACTGCTGACCTGCGCCCTCAGTGCCATCCTGAGAGAAATCCAGCGAGTAGAAATCCTTAGAAAAGTTGGATGCGCTATGACAAAACAATCTTCCTCCAGAGTTTGTTTCAGGAACTAAATAAAACGTATCTGCCCCTTGTGCCAGATCATTACGGAACTTTTCGTTTAGATTTTTAAATAATCATCATCAACGCTGGGAATGCGCGTGTGTACGATCCCAAAATACATACAATATGTACCAATTTGTGATTTGGATCACTTCCTGTTTTGTCAGCGGGTTATTGCACGGTTCCTGTATTGCTAGTACTCCTTTACAGATTTTCACAACATCTGCACTTTAAAAACCGTGAAGCAATACCAGGAGGAAATCCTCAAGAACAACAAAGCAAGCGAGGAACGATGAGTAAAACTGCGTCCTCTAATCTGCGCTTCCTCCAGCTCAAACACCTGGCCCTTAGTACCTTGGCGTAGTACGTGTCGCTTATTATCGTCCCATACTTCACTGTCTGGTGAAAAAAATGCTGCCTGTTCACCTTGTTCCCTCGCTTTCTGACGCACGGTCTCTGTGCAGCAGGTTTAGAGAGCTGAAGGTTATTGCACATTCAAAAAATACACATAAAGGGGCGAAAGCCTGTTGCCATAGGAACTGTGGATATTCCCAGCACGTGTGCGCTCTAATCCCTTCAGATGGTCATACACTTACACACACACACACACATTGTCTGATCTAAACAGCGAAGGAGAGAAGGGGCCCCAGCATGCATGCTCTCAACGAGCACATGAAAGTGTTGCTAATGCATTTTTTCACAGCTGAGTTAAATGCGTGTGTGTGTGTGTTGTAAGGTGTCATAAGAGCATGTTGACCAGGCATGCACAGGCAGAGACACAGAGATACACACTCGCTAAAAAGAGAAGCAGCCAATCGAGAAGAGATATCCCATCATCTGTGATTCGTCTTCCCAACAAAAACAGACCTCCTCTCAAACCGCTCTGCCTGGTAACCAAGTGCGCACGCGCACACGCACAGACATGCACGCACACACACACACACTACAATCAACCTGCTTTGCACGCTGCCTCATGTCTGACTCTGCAGCATTCATTAGACAATGTTATGTAGGAGATTTACAGAAACAGATCTAACTCTCGAAGCAAGAAAGAAAAGTCAAGCAAAGAACACGACTGCACAAGATTGCACAAGTGCCAGAAACAGATACAAAGTTGACCTAAAAAAATATTTTTAAAAAGTGTGCCCAGCTAAAGTGCGTGCATGCATAGTAGCACATACACCACATACAGTCAGGGCAAAAGGATTTGGACAAAGATGCAGTTTTCAGTTCCTTTGTACAACACCACAATGGATTTGAAATAAAGCAATTCAAGACGATTAATGACAATGACGGTTAAATTACATTAACCATTCGGAAATTACAGCCATTTTCTTTTTTACGGTCTTTCCATTTTCACAGGCTCAAAAGGAAATTGGACAAACTAACAATTATAAATACTGGGATTAGTTTTATATTTGGATGCAAATCCTTAGCAGTCATTGACAGCCTGAAGTCTGGAACCTATAAACGTCACCGAATGCCGAGTTCACATTTATGGCATTTGGCTTAAGCACAGTGGCAACTTGGTAGTCATTGGATTTGAACCTGGGATCATTCGAACCGTAGTCCGATGCCATAACCACTGAGCCACACCTGTCATGAGCTGAGTTTCCCACCTTGAGCTGCTGTGCCATGCCTTTATTGCAGCTACCTCTAGTTTCTGCTTGTTTGTTCTTCTCCCATTTTGTTGTTGTATTTCAGAATTCATTACGCTATTTCTATCAGCGATTACATCACCAATATACCTCAGTGACCCACTTCCACTGACATAATACAGTACACTGCCTCTGCTATGTTTAATTATGATGATGTGGTCTGCTTTGAAACATGCGCCCTTCTTCTCTTTTTTTATCAGAACTTGGTATAACTAGTTCTGTTTAAAAAAAAATCTTTTTTTTGCAATCTAGTCTTTCTATTCTTCAGTGCTGCCAGGTTTGCATGTTGATGTAAACCTTCTGTATTTAAATTCATGAGGGCATACCCTGATTATCAACTTTGATAATGATACTCCTACCTCCTCCAGAGTGCCGATAGGTCTTTATATAGTGAAGTGGATTTTGTTCACCTATGTAAGAGATCCTCCACTTTACTTCCAGGCCTCACTGGTGCATTCCTATTTTGTCAGCGCGTTAACCGGAATCAACTCCAGACCTTTTTGTCTCCTTAAATTGTCGAGATGCAACAAAGAAATTGTCAGTTGTCCTATTATTTTTGAGCCTATTGAAAAATCTTTTTTTTTTTTTTAACCCTTAAATTAAAGCTGAAAGTGAACACTTCAATTAAATATTCACTGCTTTATTTTAAATCCACTGTTGTAGTTTCCTCCTTTTTTTCCTACCATCTGTCTGTACTGTTCAAGGTTGGTGAACTGAAGCACTGATAATAAAAGTATGCAGGCACCCTCATCATGGTCGATGCAATAAACTGTCACTATAGTACAGTGCCACAACAGCACTATTATCATCATACATTACTAAAATGCTGTGTTTTTCGATAGAGCTTTGGTTTTGTGTCAGAGGCTGATGAAATAAAAGAAAGAATTAGCAACCATTTACTCACACATCTGTGAATTCCTCGAGCGTGGTGGCAGGTGTGAACACATCCAACAGGCCAATAACCTGAAAGAAACATGACGTTCAAAAGTTCAGACAATGCAAATCAGTCTGTAAGCAGCCTGCGTTTAAGAAGCAAATGCTAGAAAGAACAAACAAGTCTCGCACAAAGTGCGTATTTGGAAATTTGCATTTAAAAAGAATGGGCTTCAATGCAATTATTAGGCACTATGATGTTCTTATTATCTTTGTTGATAGCATTAAAAACAGACTTGTCGAATGCAAAAATTTGTATACCTTTTGGGCAAAATATATTCTCTAACCACAGAAATTAAGTGTGTTAGGAAAATGTGAAAAAGTGCATGGTATGATATTGAAGGTAAAAAAAAAAAAAGACAAAAGCTTAATCTAGCTTTCTTTCATCCTTAGCCTTTAAAATCTGTCCGCTGCCCACCTGCTCAGGGATTTCATTCCAAAATCGTAAATGCTTAAATTATGTTGTTTTAAACCATTTGGTGTAAAGTGTAAATCTATTTTCCTGATGCAGACAGGCACCCCTGAGTAACAACCACCGGAGGCCACAGAGCAGAGTTAGCACTGTTGGATCAGACACTATTAATCTCCTGTGGAAAAAATAAACACTGTGATAAAAAATATCTTTCTCACTTTAGGATCACATTCTTCCATGTACTGTACAGTGCATGTCGATAGAAAAAAAATAGGTTTTGCACATATTTTAATTTGTTATTTTATTCAAAATGTAAAGCTTCTGTTATAAAATTTAAGAAGGTCTGGTGAATAACATTTTCTCAAAGCTAAGGTCATTTCATGTTTGTGTTAGGATTCGCTATATATGCAGTCATTGTCTAAAGTCTATAAAATTTAATAAATTTAAAAAACCTATAGCATTTCAATAATATTCATTGTCAATTTCAGCTACTATGTTAAACGTGAATTAGTATGGAATAGAAACAACAATCTTTAAACAATTTTTGGTGAACATTAATCTGCACGCTGCTTGGCTATAAATGGATGAGAAAGGACAGATACGTTTGCTCAAACGACCCGTGTTTTATCTCATAATGGCGCTTCACATAACTGCTTTTTATTAGCCCCATGTTTCCGTAACAAATGAGTTTTAAAATTTCTGCAGGAAGAATAAAAATATATGGATCTGTCCGTTCATCTTTAAAGTTTCGGTTTTAATAATCTACTTTCCTTTTTATTTTTAAATATGCCATGCTGTGTTGCGCTTTCGTTTCTGTTTCATCCAGATAGAACTGTCACTCGGTCCAGATACTAAGTACAGTCTAGTACCTCAAAATATTGTTGCGGCAATATTATAGTAATATACTCAAACTTGAAACATCTGCCCACCGTGCCAAAACTACCACTAGCTAGTTTGCTGACCATGATACTACTGTATTTGCCTGGCCAGGCAACTCGCCCAACAATACAAACGAGAAGAATGCTGCTATCAAAGCAACCTGGTCTTCGATAACACCTCAGCTGTGCCACACGATCTGTAATCTGTAGTCATTTAAATTAAAACATAAACAGACTTAAAATATTTCATTTTACATGTAAGTAATCTAATATACATTAGAGTTTCACTCTGTTGAGATGCACTGCAGAGGTCAGTTGGCAGACCGCCTCTGAGATCACCCTCTTAACTGCAGCTGTGATGCATCGTCACCCCATGAGTCGTCCTAAGCTTTTCTGGGCCGGACACGATCGGGAACCCCTCTCCATGACCTCTACGTGACTCTCTGAATCACTGAGCTGCTGTACAATGATGCCTCTGCTCACGTTACACCATTCATGTCAAACTAGAATGTTGAGCAGCAATTAGGTCAGGGGTGGATTAGCTGCCAGGCATTAGAGAATTCTTGAGAATGGGGGATTTTTTTTTTATTGTTTTTGTTACATGTTCAGTGATTCGAGGTGTATCAGCAGGCAAATATCACAAACATGATCAAAAAAAAAAAAAAAAAAAGAAAGAAACAGGCAGGAAATGGCAGTGTGTTAAGCCTGCATGAGTGTGTGTGTGAGTGTGGCAGAGGCCCACCACAGTGTTTCACCCACACAATAATACCGTACTGTAATGGGGGGGGGGGGGTACTTGTTTTTATATATGCAAGGAAACTAAGCAGAGAAGCACTCAAGAAGAGCTTCAAAACTTCAACGTTGGCTGATTGCCTAATTTTATGCATCACAGCTTCTGCATGTAGTCTTTGTCCTACTTTGAGTTGCTGTTGATCGTGTGTCATTACTCAGACTTTTTGAGGAAAGTCCCAAATACCACAGTGCACAAAATCCAGGTAGCTTTGTATGTTATGTGCTAAAATAACAATACGGATGACACCACAGTTCTGTTGAATTCTTTCCTTCTGATTAGTCCGGAAATGGTCAGGAGTAGCTCTGACACTTTTACTCTCTTTATGATTTCTATAGTAACATCTTCTACAAAATTGCCTGAAGGATGATTAACAAAACTTGTGCAGTTGTTAATATGTTCTGCTTATAGATTTATTTGCATTAAATTTTATAAAAGTTGTCCATAATCTTGACCCTACAAATGTAAATTATAATCTGTTATTCCCATTAAGCCATATATCTCTTAGACAACATATAATAATTGTTTAACAATATGTAATGAACCCTGGCACACACATCTCAGATACACTCACATACACAATCTGCAAAAGTGAGATAGCAATCAATAATGTTGCATAAGAAATGCATGCCACGCACGAGCCGGGGGTGTTCAGGCTCCCTTAGAGGATGTTTGTGTTTAGCTGGTTTTGTGGGTGTGGTAAAAGGAAGGCGACACTCGTGCAGTGGTCTATGTGAGAACATAAGATGAGGCTTAGATCACCGTGACAGAAGTGCAGTACACATTTTAGAGATGTGTGAGAATACTCATAGCCATGGAGCAAACGAAAGCAAGAAGAGTCTATTTGCGAGAGTTTTTTTTTTTTTTTTCTTTTTTAAGCACATGCACCTGAACTACTACTACTATTTTTAACTCTGTGGGGATTGTTCTGGCCTTGTCATGTTTGCACTCGTGTAATGGTGCCGAGTAGTAAAACTCACATTCTCATGTTTCATGTGCTTGAGCAGCCGTAGCTCTCGGTAGGTGCGCTTGGCGTGGATGATGGACTGGAAAGGTCGAGACAGCTTCTTCACGGCGACCTTCAGGCCCGTCTTTACGTCATACGACGAGCTGCAGAAAAGAACACAATGTTACCGGCCTTATCTGTCACAAATCAGGACAAGCAAATAAATTCATGCAGCACACTGAGGACTTTGTGATTACTCTGGGAGGGCAGGGACAAAAGATGAGTCAGGTCTAAAAGGTAAAGTTGTTTAAAACAGCTAAAGACAGTACATCAGGGTTATTTTAGGACATATGGAGAGAACCTTAACACTAAAGGAACTTAGTGCACATATTATAACTGATGGGAACCCTTAAACTGAAAATTTAAACCACTGGAACGCTACACCGTTTCATATGATTTAGCTCACACTTAAAACACCACAGGAATGCAACTACACCTGTCAAGGACTCTTAATATACAATACATTAGAAACAGGTGAGGAATCGATTTAGATATTCATCACAATTATTTTTTTGTGTAAATTCAAACACACTGCCTCTAAAATCTTAAAAAGCTTGAAAATACATTTTTCATTTTTATATGTTTGCATTTGAAATGGTAAAAATGTTGCTGTTCCTCTATAATCCTACAGGTGGTGCACTCTAAATTATTCACACAGCATAGTGTGTAGTAGGATTAAATTATTTGCTAAGTTTGTTTAGAATGAATAAAATTTAATTAACACCGATTCTGGGTATCCGTTCTGGGTACTAATAAAATCTTGGTACATACACAATGACAATACAAATTGAAGATAGGGATATACCTGATATTATATAGGGATATTGACCACAGGATATACCTAGGTATCGTGATACAGAGACTCCTTGTGATTCCCGTCTGAACTGTACATGTGGCATAATTTGTACACATAGCGTAATACTCTATTCCTATCAAAATGAGCTAACCGGAGGATTAACTTCTAAAAAAACAAAGTCACTGTCAGATACATTTCGTATTGTGTATGACTGTGTATGAGACAAATAAGATTTAAAAAATTTGAATTTGAGATAAAAACAAGAAACTTGGTAAAATAGTCAACAACCAAAACTAGAGCTAAACGATTTGATTGAGGAGAAAAAAAGGAAAAAAAAAAAAAAAAGAAATCACATTTACATTATTTTTCTACAAACTGTGATTATATTTTAAACTGCAATATGTAATTATTAAAATGTACCATTTTGTATTTAAACAATGTACCCAAACTAATGGCAAAAAAATCCTTAAGAGGATGTTTGAAAAAATGTATCACCTCAAATTAATTATATATATATATAAAATTCAATTATTGACAAACTTGACATAAATTCCCGACTATGTGTATATTTGCTGTAATAAACTACAGCCTTCTGCTATTAAATAACTGCACAGGTCCATAATGTAATTTGGATTTTTATCTGATTAATTGTGTAGCACGAAAAGAAACATTGTTTAAATATTAGCTGAGTTGCCCGTCATCTAGCTTAGCACATGTTGTGCAGATTTCGGTGCTTTAAAACTAAACAGCCATTTAATTAAAAGTGAGTAGACTGTTGCTAGGCAATGTAGAAATAAGCACAAAGTGTAAAGCTAATTATTTCTCTAGTGCCAATCAAAAAAGTGTCAACAAAACATTACCAGAAAACAAATCGTGAGAATTTAAAACACATTTAAAATCTGCCACAAATCAGGACAAGCAAATAAATACATCCTGTCAATACATCCTCACAATTAGTCTTAAGCTGAAAGCATTGCCGCTGACTAAACAAATTTGCCTTACTAGAAGTCCAGAAAATTCTAGAACATCGACAAAGTGAATGCTGAACTGTATGGAAAATGAGATATTTCTCACAGGAGTATCAACATTTCTTTCAGATGTGTCGAAAAATCACTAATTTATGACTCTTACATAGTTGCAATTTCACTATGACTAAGTACTTTTAGCATTAGTCGCTAACAGAAAAACCATGAAACCGCAAAACCTTACTTCATACTTGGCTTAAGTAGTGGAAGCCACCTGATACGGTATCACGATACATAGGTGCCGATTTGAATTGTACTGAAATTCTGTAGCATAATTTTTTTAATTATTCCGATTCTATATCATTTATTTACAGATTTTGTTACAATTTTAATCCCACAAAAGCGTTTAATCATTACTTAAAAGTTTTATACTTTAGCTTTACCTTACAGCTTCACAACTGAATTGAACATGAGAATTTAAACAAAGCTACTAATATTCATTTTCTCACTTACAAATCAAGCGCAGCATTTAATCAATGCAAAATAACTTCAAGTACAAGAGTCTGAAATTTAACTTAAAGTTAAACTAAACAAAAAGCTGCATCTTTACTGAGCAGCGTGTATCTTTGTTATGTCATCCACCATAATCTGAAATCACAACTCGAACACATGTTGAGTTGTGAGCATGCGGTCGTACGCGGCTTCTAATATGCGCAAGTCTCATGACTAATTTGCACTCGAGGGGTTTTGAGACTGGTCTAAGCATGTGTAATGAATGGGTTTCAAGACTAATTTGCTTGCAGGGTTTGGAGAAGAAGACCGATCAGAGGCTTTTTAAGGCGTGCGACTTTTGACAATGCTATAAAAATGCGTTTCTGTTGCATCACTTGGAAGCTCATGCACTCGGCACAGAATCGCTTATTTTTTGAGGCTGCTTGTGTAATCACCGATCATGGCCGATCAAAATTAAAACCAGCCTATTCCGGTCACAGGAGCCACACTTAAGAATCGCGATTCATAATCATTTTTCCCTCCATCTCTAGGCTTCAATGCTTTAGCCTAGTTTTGAGAGATTTATTTATAAACACTTTCGGGAGTTTTGTAGGAAATTACCATGAAAGTACTAAGAAAAAAAAAAACTTGGAAAAGAAATTAAGAATACGAAGTGGATTTAACTTAAAATATTCTTATAATTGTTATTTTCTCTGGTTTAGTCCATTTTACATTTTTTACCATCTACTTTCCAAAACAACTAGTAGAAATTGAATGCTCAGAAATCTAATTGTGTGTGGAATCCACGCAAAGCTAATCATGCGTGATCTTTGGGAACAATGCCTTGACGGGTACAATAGCACTATGCTCTGGCGAAGTCAATAAGGATTCCAGGAAGTGTAACTAGGCCAAGCTTGTACAGACGGAGAAGACAATAGGCACAGCAGTCCTTAAAGAATACACTCTACCACATGGTCATTCACACTGAAACTTATTTAATAAAAATAAATTAATAATAAAAAATTAAAGGATAACAAGAGAAAGCACTGGCAATTAAACCACAGGAAGCCATAACAACAAGGCGCTTGTATGCTTGTGATGCACAAGTCCACATAACATAATGCATAATTAGTCAGATCGTTATGATATTTATTTATATGAGGGTTGAGATACATTCTGATTGACTGAAAAAGTGCACTTCCAGACAGGGCCATAAGAAGCTTTAGCTAGTCTCCATTTAAAACCACAGACACTGGAACATCACATTTGAAACAGGAGTGAAACTGAAAGGGTTTGAAGGATGCCACAATGCAGGATTGGCGATATTTCGGCTGGAATGTTAACAGTCACATTTGTTCACTGCTGTCATCTTTAAACACAATTATAAACAAAAATGGTATATGAAAGATCATTCTTTAACACAGCAGTTGTAATTGTTTCCAGGTTGCTGTGATGTGAAAGAAATAGCTCGTTTCATGAAGTGTATTGTTGGAAAATAATCATCTTCAGGGTGGTAGTAATGAATCGGTTTCATATTAGGCCACATCACACTCATCATGGGTAGTTATTTTCCTGTAACGGACTTCCTCAAGTGTGTAAAGTGTAGTGCATCAGCAAGCACATGTTCGTCCACTTGCAGCATGAAGTGCTTAAATGTATTAAGTTTTTAGATTCTGTACCTAAGGTTTCAGCAGTGTCTTATTCTGCTGCTCTACCTTCCTCTTTACACCTTATATAAGAATATACATGACTCAGATCAGCCTCCCTGCACAGCCAAATCCCACTCGGGCACAATTACTTTAAAAGCATGAGCATGCTCGACACAAAGCCTGGGCTGTTAAAACACTGTCCAAAGATTTTCGTCAGTTAGACACGCCAGGCAATGACATATACCATCTGTGCACAAAACAGTTTGGAAACTGTGACTCAGATTAAAGATTGTGAAACTCTGGAAACCACCACGGCTTGACGGACAGCTCCTGTTTCCTTATCTAAGCACTGGAGACCTTGTTACACATTACTGAGTAGCCAAGGTTTTATGCAAGATCCAGGACCAGCTTTGTGCACTGTAATAGTCGATCAATGTATGTAAGCAACCCAACAGGAATTATTGTTCCAGCTCCTGTGCGGCAGCGCTCCTGAAAAGACAGCCATGCAAATAAGTCCACGGAGAACTTTGAACGATAGACCGTCTCAGCTGATTACAAAATGCAAAAAAACAAACAAACAAACAACAAAAAAAAAGAACAAAATCAAAAGTCCTCTGAAGTTCCTGTAAAATTCATCCAGCTGGTCCAAACGCGATTAGCATTAATGCTAAATTTCCTGTCCGATGGGGCCAGATCCAGAAAGACTGTGGTTGAATAGTGCAAACACTCAGCACTGGAGAATGCTTAAAGCATCCTGGCATGAGGGTTCTACGTCAGGAAATGTTCTCAGTGATTCACACACATGAAGAAACAGTAATGCTTCTTGTTTGAATCAATTACATTTTAACCCAGCCCTTTAGACACAACACACACACACACACACCTGTACGTGCGCTCACCTTTCCTACATCTGCATTTGGAAAACATTCCAGAAGCTTTACAGCATTCAGGAAGTGGAAAGCGTGTCACGGCAGCACTTTGCCCTCGACCTGTGTCTGATTTCCACCAAGATTCTGCACGCCCGAATGAAAATACGCACAACGGCACAGAATTTTCCTTTTCAACTCAACTGGAGATGGAGCCATGCAAAGCATACCACACTAAACCACACCTTTGCCCACTGACAAGAGGGCGAAATGAGAACAGAAGCGCACATGTTACTGGAACCGCAAACATTTACCCTTGTGGGTTTATAAGAAGTTTTTGGCATTATTCAGCAGGTGGCTTCCTGAAGACTACAAAGCTCGAGCAGTGAAAGGACTCCATCATTTAACCTCAGCCATAAAGACTGATTTTAACAAGCTGACACTTATATGGCATCTATTTATGATCTATTTATTCTCTGTACACGCTGGAACAAGACACTCCTACGATTCTAATCGAAGTTTGACACTTTGGACAAGTGGGACAGGACAGATTCCTGATATCTGACCTAGGTGCCACCCCTAAACAGCAGCTTCGTTGCAGACTTTCCCGCCTTGCTAGGAGCAATAAACAAAATGAATTCCCCAAGGTCAAACTGCACTTAAAGTGTGCTGTGTTACTGTTCAATTAAATTGAATGTCATTTATATAGTGTTTTTAACAATGGTCATTATCGTCAAGAAGCTTTAAATAATCAAATTAAAATGAGGGAAATAAATAATAAACGTGTGAGAAAATATGTATCAATTGTGATGATCAGACTGTCCCTGATGAGCAAGTCAATGGCAAGGAAAAACTCCCCGAGATGGCAATAGGAAGAAAGCTTGGAAGGGAGAGGTCTTACGGTTGGAGGCGGAGCCTATTTCTAGGCCCGAACAACAAGCCTTGGTTCTAATAAACGCAATGCACTACAAAACAAAACCAGGCTTCTATAAGAAACTAATTAACAACACGGGGTATGTGTTGTATGATATGAAACATGAGGAGAAAACCCTGAAGATTATTATTTTCCAATAAATTCATGACCTGAAACATTTTATTCCACTTATATCACAGCAATTTGCCAATTATTAAACATTTTCTTTATTTTCTGTAGTTTATAGTAAAAATAAATGTTGTGCATGGTTAGATACTATTATCAGTTATGCTACAGGCGACACGGTGGTGCAGTGATTAGCAGCGTCACCATGCACCTCCAGGGTCCGGGTTCGATACCTGGCCGGGCTCAATTCCCGTCTGTGTGCATGGAGTTTGCAAGTTCTCCCCATGCTTCGTGGGTTTCCTCCCACAGTCCAAAGACATGCAGATTAGGCTAATTGGCGTTCCCAAATTGCCCTTAGTGTGTGAGTGAGTGTGTGTTTGTGCGCCCTGCAATAGATTGGCACCATGTCCAGGGTGTACTCCGTCTCATGCCCTATACCTCCTGGGATACACCCCCCGTGACCATAAATACAGGATGAAGTGGTATAGAAGATGAGTGAGTGAGTAAGTTATGCTACAGCAGCTTTAAATAGTCTGTCCTTCATTATTCTTGCTGATGAGTCCAATAAGATAATTCAACAACGTTGTGGTATAGAATATATAAAGTTTTACCAATTAAATGATTATAAGATCATTGTTTTTGATTTTTGATCTTCTGTCCCATTGCCTTCCTAAAGATATAGACACTTTAAAGTAAGAGAGAAAATTTAGACCTAATACGTGGCAATAGTGTGACTCAGGGTTTCTACACCATCTTGGCAGCTCTGTAAAAAAGAGCTGCATTAATACGATAGAGGATAACTCCCCCAGATGACATTCCCAGCACATGATTACAGATTCTGCTGGAGAGAGGTCACAAATAAGAGACCTGCCCTCACAGTCTCAAATATCTTTTCTTTTTTTTGGCCTGGTAATAAAATCACACACATCCCTGAGGACTCGGAAGCCCCCATCAGGCATGAGTCACTGAAGCAGAATCCAGTGAGGAGACCACCTAATCCTGGAAGTGTGAGTCAGAGACACGCTGGGTGACATCATCCTGTCCACCAAGAACACACTAGCATGTGTCTTGAGTTAAAAAAGAAAAAAAAAAGGTCCACCTTATTTCAACAAATGAGACACACAAAGCTGGTAAGTAGTTAAGCGTGGCAAAGTGGTCTTACAGTAATAAAAACAAAACAAAACTTGTGCATGTTTCCTGTAAACAAAAGAGCTACTATTCAGAGGGAGGAACAGATTCCAGGATCTGGAGGCATGCATGCATGCGTAAAAAAAAAAAAAAAAAAGACATGAAGAGGAATATATGAATGCTGATGCGTGAATGCATGATTATGCAAACGATGCAATGGGTGAAATTTGGGTGTGATTTCATAATCAAGTGTAAAATCCTGCCCTGGAGTAACTTTGGGCAAGTTATGTGTGCACGCGCATACTAAAGACTTCACGAGCTCTCAGTTGTGCAACAAATAAACAAGCACATAAACAAAAGCATATTTACCACACAGATCCATACGCGCCGGAGCCGACCGGAGCGAGGTTCTGGTACCTCTCAGGTACCTCCCATATGGTTTTATTAAGCTCCTGTCTGTAGAAAGCGGGTCTCTCCTTCTGGGACATTCCTGTCGATCCTCGGCCCCCCCTTCCTCTCCCAACAGCGCGAGCTCAGTCCGGCTGAAAAAACTTCTGCTCCCCCTCCTGCTCCCTCCGCTGGCTTTCGCTTCCCGAACCGAGCGCTCGGATAAAAACAACAAGATAAAAACAACAACAACAACAAATCTCCAAAAATCACTATCTGTGCACGAGTCTCTGCTGCAGGTGCAGTTTGTGGTCGCGCGCTTCTCTCGCGCTCCCGATCGCGCTTCTCCGCCTGCCAGGTGGCCGCGCGTGCCTCTTCTTAGAGTGAGCTGTTTGCTGTTGGAGAGCCTTCCTGATTCGGTGCAGCGTTCAAAAGCCAAGCGATTCATACCATGCGTCACCGTTTTCAACAAATCAGGTTAGGCGAGAATTCGGTTCTACATACAGCGGTAATCATTCACAGAACAAAGTGTTAAATAATACTTTATAGCGATAAACCGATGCAATATATTAATTTTATATTTCCATTAAATTACCTTTAACACGTCATGTGAGTGAATATTCAATATTTTCTTTTATGTGGTTTTAATAGTACATTATTCTCATCCTCTACAAAATAGGTATTATAAAATACTTTTTCAAAGTAGTAAATATTAGTTATTTGAATATTCTACATGGCTCATATTTCAGATGATCTGTTAATTGTCTCTTTATCTAGATTTTTTTTAAATACAATTATTTTTGTTTACAATATTAATTAGTTTGTGGTAAAGTTTTTTAAAGTAACCAATTAAATACCTGTAATAATTAGAAATATGGTTTACATTCATATCTATTACATATCTTGCCATCATGCACAGACTTCATTGTCACTTTTATGCTGCTCTTGCACAATTACTAGTTATCTGCACAATTACTACTATTTGTACTACTACTTTTTACCACACATAAAATTGGACATTAAAGTTGCACTGCAATTAACTTCACACCACAGACACACACTACAGACAATTTAGGAAACCAAAGCCTCAGGCATGACATGCAAACCCCATGCACACAGACCCGAAGCAGGAATTGAACCCTCAACCCTGGTGGTGCAAGGCAACAGTGCTAACCAGTTAGTCACTGTGCCACCTCATTTCTCGTATTAGTTCCTCCTTTTTTAAACTTGTGATTTATATGCTTCTTGTGGGTTTTGTGGTTCTTAGCATTGCACTAGTACCCTCTGGCCAGTAACCTCACATTACCCTGTGCATACTTACTATATGTGAGATACAGTGTGCAATCACATCTACAACCTGTCTTTGTGTTATTGTCTCTATTGCTGCTGAATATCTGAAATTTTTTTAGGAATCAATAAAATATCTATGTATCTATGTATCTATCTATCTATCTATCTATCTATCTATCTATCAACAAGTTTTTGTTTTGTTTGCACAAACTATCTTAAGCATATCTGAAATAGTCTCTTAAATATTTAAAATGTTTTATTTTGTTTGTTTTTATTTACATTTACACAAACAAACAAGCATTAAATGCCTTTTTTTTCTTTTTTAAATTTATTCCAAAACACTTCTTCACGTTTCATGGTCTTGAACTCTGCACACGGCCTCCTGTGTGTCGTCATAGTGTGCGCGCTCACGCGATTTGCTCGATCTCGCGTGGATTGGGTGTGTGTGTTTGTGAACCTACAGACTGGAACATGATGTCTAAACAGAAATACTTCTGTACTGACTAGTTTTACACTAAAAATAGTAACATTAATACTAAAAATTTATACATTTAAAAAAGCCTAATACTTAAAGTAGGTCATATATTACAATTGTGTACGATTAGTGTGTTTTACACACTTTTTAACTTTAAAAGTGTGTGATTTTGACAGTATATAACTTTTCTTTCTTGTCTACTTTACTGGTGTGTCTGACTTAAAGTTGATAACACATTATCTTTGCTTGAACTAATGCTGATTTGTGCTTGTTTTTCATGTTTTCCTCCCTGCATGTACAGTATTTGCAACACGCCATGTTCCATCTTTTCTTGTACGCCACCTGGTGGCAGGTTTGTCAAAGCACACACTCAGTATTAAGTTTAAAGGTCCTGCTGTAAGGTGCAAATATTTTTGATAAAATCTCTCAACATCATGTAAACAACTTACAGGACACAACATAATATGCTAAAATTTTGATTAGCCCCAAAACACCCATTTGTCACCACAGCAGTAATAATCTGAGACTTTTTTCTCTTTTCATTTGGAATAAATTTGTTATACTTTGCATCAGGCCAGGTCACACCCCACCATCCTGCTGCTGATATAGCAAGCTATTACACCAGAAATGTTAAATAAAATTCTTTGTTTCCTGACGTGTGGGTCGCGGCCCACTAGTGGGTCATGATGATAAAAAAAAATGATGATAAATAAAAACTTTCTATTTTCAATTGTGTAATTAGTTTTTACCATGAATGATCATATATTAAACATTTATGTTAAAAAGTAATCCAAACTGAGCCATGGAATTTTAATCATGTGTTACTCCTTATTAAAATATATAGGAAAATGCTGTACTGTATTTCATGACAGTCTTGTGTGTAGCTGGGAGTTGTAATTTAAGGTTTGGATGAGCATGGTTCACAAACTTTATGATTATACATTTATTCCTGTTCTATTCCGCTTATTCTGTACAGTACAATGGCTGCAGATGGGCCTGGGTTCTTTCCTAGGAGATTTAGGGCATGAGGTTGGGTACACCATGGACAGGGTTCCAATCTATCACAGGGCATACATAATGGGAAATTTGTGATTGCTGATTAATACAGCTATCCTTAAATTACATTTGTTGCTTTTAATATTTAATTTCAGTGAATAAGACTGTGGGAGAAAACCCACAAAGCACAGGAAGAACATGAAGAACACATACACACACACAAACAACCCTGGAGGCGCAAGGCCACAGTGCTAACCACTATACATGGAGAATTAACATAAATGTAGTATGAAAAAAATGGACTATGCAAACATGTAAAGGGCTTATTATTATTCTTTATTTAATTCAATTTAAATACAAAGTGAACAAGGGTACTAAAATTTTCTGATGACAACCAGCAATACTGCTCCATAATGACGGCAGTGCACAGAAAAAAAACTACGAGCATGAGATTTACATGAGTGCACAGAATTTCAGATTTATTTCACAGACAGTAACAGGCTGTGAGCGTCCAATCCGCACAACAATCTCAGAACTATGCCCGTTTTGGCATCATGATACGGTCTTAGTGAAAGGGTTTTCATTTGTTAAAAGTCGGATTTGCAGTCGACTGAATAAGATGACAGATTGCTTAATGTGTTAGAAAAAGAAAATCCCATCCCGATTGAAAATTTTCTTTAATTAATATTAGACTATTTACTATTTCTTATACAGTATATTTACAAACACCAACCTCTGGGACTTTACATTGCACTGATGTTGCTGTACTGTAGAATATCTCCATTATAATATAATATAATATTTAGACCACAGAAGAAAATAGGAGAAACAAATCTAATTTATTTGCACTGAAGAAGCTTAAACCGTAGAATTAACGGGCACGAGAGGAACGCATATTAATATAACATGCAAATCCAAGCCAGTGTGGGCAAAATGAATGCATTGAGACTTTTCCTTTTTTTTTCTGTCCGTCCAATTTAGATAAATTGCCTGCATGACCAAAGCGATCAATCTGAGGACTGGCACGTCATGACATCTTGTTGAACCTTTTAAACTTTGTTAAATTACAAGATTTAACAAAAACGCAGCCATATTAATCACTGTGTCTCGGAAAAACTGAATCGATTTGTAAAAGAGAGAAAGAGAGAGAGAGGATAGTGTCTTTCTTCATTTCTAGACAATTTCATGTTCAGCCATGACACCGAGTTAAACCAGGAAGTAGAGGCTAAATATTCATACTGGTAAATCGTTCATCCTTAATCACAGTTCCTTCTTTAGACGCAGCTCCCTCCAATAACGAATTATGATATGAGGAAATATAAAGGACTAGATGGTTAGAACTTAAGGAACGGGTAAGAAGTAGGAATGCAGAGCAGTGTCTGAGTGCATCCCGACGCTAGGGTTCTCCGGGACGACGTTCCCTCCGGTGCTCCGGGCTTCAACGTCCGAACAGTGTCCATGACCTGGCTTCGCCGGTGTCATTTCAAGAAGACCAAATAGAAAGCCATAGACAAACAGGACAGCGCCACGGCGACATGAAGCCGGGTACCAATAACCGCCGCTGTAGAGAAATGATAGTCAGATTAATATACACACAGGAACATGATCAATATGACAACATGTGAGGAAAGTTTTAACACCATAACACTAAAAAAGAGCTCAGAGCTATCCCAAAGTCTCAAATTCAAAAAAATTCAAATTCAAATTTTATTTGTCACATACACAGTCATACACAGTACGAAATGTAGTGAAATGCTTACACGACCGCCAGTGACCTTAAAAAGAGAATTAAAACTTATAAGTAATAAATATCAATAGACGAAATATGATAAAAAATTTAAATTTAAATAAAAATTTAACTAGAAAAAAATTGAACATGAAAATAGAAATATATTGTATGCATAGAACTATAATTTTGTGCAAGTATGCATAGAAAAAGTGACTCTGTGCAATAGTTATTAAAGTGACTTTGTGTAATGGTCCAGAATGTAAACGTGAACATGTAGTGTAGTGTAGATGTGATGTGCTAAGTCTGTGTGTTAATACCTCTCGGCTAATCCAGCAGTTTTATATATTTATTTATACTTTACATTATACAACCTTACATTTTATGAAGTCTTTTTTTTCACCGCCTAAATCTCTGCTACATACCTCATGGCACCTCATGCAAACCTCTCTCATCTTTTAGCTTCAGCGTCTGCTTACTTATTCTTAGTGTTACATATTCTACTAATACGCATAGACTTAGTCACTTATTACATGCTATTCTTTGCTCGATGTCTACTATTTGCAATGCTGTCACTTTGTTATAAATACAACACACGTACATCAAGGCTTTTGCTATTATTTTTATTCATTTATTCCTTTCTTAATTATAATAACTCATCCCCGAAGCTGAGTCAAAAATCATCAACACTGCTGTTATATTAAAACTTCTTTAGACCACACAGTCGTATTAGCGCTTTCTCTTCAAGGCCACTTTTGTAACTGCGGTGTGAGCAAAAATAAATGCCCCAAATGAAACAAAAGAAGAGCAACATGCATTGATTCGTTTTTTGTTTTGTTTTTGTAGTCTGGGGTCCAAGGGTGTACCTGGATCCAAAACACCTCACAGAAGAGTGTTTGGATCTACAAAAAAAATTGGATTACTCAATACTCTAAGGATGGCATAAGTTTCTTTAAGAAAATCATTACTGGTGACGAAACATTGATTCAGCACTACGAACCTGAGCGTAAACAGCAGAGTAGGAAAAAAACAAGAAAAAGTTAAAAACTCAACCATCAGATAGAAAATGAATGCTTACAGTTTTCTGGGGTTCTCAAGGGGCAGTATTGGAACATTATCAGAAAAAGGTTCAACAGACAACAGCGCTCGTTACAGTGAGACGCTTATTGAGAAATGAAGCCTAAACTACAGATTAAATGTAGAGGACTGCTATCCAAACCTATGGACTGTGATCTTCATGAACTGCAAAGAAAATAATTTCTTACAGTATCAAACTCAAGTACTAGTACCCATGAAAGCAGCCCAATGATGATGAAGATTAATTTCTAATGAAGTAACAGCAGTGCATTCACAGCTCAGCCCAAACATTTTATTTAATGAGGAAATAAATATCCTCTATCGAGGAAATTAGAAAGCCTGTTGAGTAATAGACCAAGTGTATTGTAAAGCAAGGAGATTATATTAAAAAAATATGTATGACTAAATCTTTTAGTCAAATTTAATATGACTAAAAGTCTATTAAAATTAATTCTACAGCTAGAGTGCGGATAATAATTTTTGACTCACCCTCATAGTTTAGCGTTGCACTAGTACCTTTGGTCAGCTCTCAATTATCTTGTGTCTAGTGACTCTATGTAAGCTACACAGTGTGCAATTACATCCACAAACCTGCCTTTGTTTTACTGTGCTCATTGCTACTGGATGTCAGGAATTTTCTTTGGGATCGATCTACATACGGTCAAAACTACAAACCAAAATTACAAATCTTTCCATGGTAGGTTTGAACGACACACACACACACACACACACACACACACACACACACACAGACACTCGCCTTTATAGAAGACGCCCCACACGCCTTTTTTTTCCGATAACAGCCAGCTGTTGAGGCGAGGAACCTTCTTCAGGTACGCACAAGTACAAATGAAGAGAAGTCCGAATACGAGGATGCCGTCGAAGGAGTATGCTGAAAATTAAATATATAAAGGATAATGACTTCTTTGCATTGAAACGCTGAGAAATTAAATTACAAGCTTTAAATATCCATTCAACAAAGTCAATTAATTAGTAATTACACAAGCAGCCTGGAGCTGACATGCTTATGACTATATATAATGTGTGTATATATATAATGTGTGTATATATATATATATATATATATATATATATATATATATATATATACACACACACACACACACACACACATTATATATACACTCACATTCTTACTACTGCTCAACAAACACACAAGACTTTGGAGACATTTGAGGTGGTAAAATGTTATTAATTCTTTATAATCATTTCTTTATAGAGCTTAAAACTATTCACACACTGGCATCCCATGTGGAAGGAATGAATGATTTCCTAAGTTTGTTTAGAATAATAATATAATAATTATGGCAGATGAAAAAGATAAGTGCTGCTTTTTCTTTAATTTAATTTTCTGGATACAAGTTAAACTATTCTTGTTTAAATGATAAAAATTTCTTATTTATATCTTAATTTTTTAAGAAAGAAGAAATAAATAAGGCTATAGGGAACATTCTACATTTACTTAATTCAGTTGCAAGGATGGTGAATAAAGCTAAAGTATAAAACTTAAGTTATAGCATAACTTTTTTTTTTTTTTTAAGTTTCAGGTCCAAGTGTAACAAAACTGGGAAAAGAAATATAATATTGAATCAAGATTCAAAAACTGTAAAAGATACAAAAACACACTATTAATCAAATCAACACCTAGGTGCAGTTGTGAATATTTTAGGCTCGCCACAGCAGACTATCCGATCTGCACAACAACTTTGGCACAGGTTTTACGCCAGATGCCGTTCCTGAGACAACCCTCATATTTTATGCGGCCTTGGGACAGGCACTGCATCCAGTGTTTGGGGTTTAGGCATTGGGTGGGAACTGAACCTGGGCCTTCTGCATGGCAGGTGAGAAACATACCAATGCCCTGAATCCAGAACTAGGTATCGCGATAATATCGTATCAGGTGATCCCTGGTGATTCCCTAAGTTCTATACATGGGGAAATACAGGAGTAAGGAATTCCACAGATAACATTAAATATGTTATAATTTCATTGAGTGTAAAATAAATGGCAATGTAATTAAGATAAAGTTAAATGTGTTGCCCTGTGTATGGAGACTCCTGGGTCTCTCTCTGTCTCATATAAGACTAACCTGATTAACTGGCTGGATTGTTTACATTGCTGCACTGCGTGTTTGCTCAGATCGACACCTGAACACGAGCAACAATCTTTTTAAAACCGACAAAACATCCGAATAATTGCTTATTATTCGAGTTTAACCAGGAGTAAGTGCAAACGCTGTGTAAAACAGAGCCTTAACACAGCCACGTCCACAGCTGAGTTAGCAAACAGGCTCACATTAGCATGCTAACTCATTAGCCGTAGAGCTAGGCTGTTACTGTAATGGCGGCTGGTTAAATCGACTATGTCACTTACCATTTGTCATATTGAGAGTGTTTTTGTTTTCTTCCAAGATAATAAAGTAATTAAAATAAAATACAGGAGACGGCTAAGTGGTTTCTATTTTCCACCCATAATAAGCGTCCATTCCAAATCACCAAGAGAAGCGGGGATGACACTTCCGGGAAGAATGGAATTGTGGGAAAAGCCGCTCCTCCTCCGTCCCCCTCTCCTTCTTCTTCTTCTTCAGTTTAATTGCGGTTAATAAACAACGCTTTTGTGTATCACCGCCACCTACTGATATTGAGAAGAATGTTTTCTAAAACAAACAAAACGTTTAATAAAAAAATAATAAATTTGACCTATTCTGTAAAATGCCTTTCAGATTTTATAATATTTTATAAGACAATAGAGGTTACCCGCATACATAATAGTTGATGATGATGCTGCCTACTGTTACCACAGTGAGGAACGCCTGCAACGCGCTCACAGTATGACCTAAAAGTTAGTGATTATGTAAAAGACACGCCTGTGACTGAACTGCCCATGTGAACACTGACCGCAAACACCGACCGTACAGAATTTCTGTTTCATACACTGATCAGTTATAGGTTCCCCCTTTGCCACCATAACGATGCACTGTGTGTTCTGACATCACAACAATCATTAACCTTTTCATCAATTTAATCTACACTAGCATATTGGTTTAGACTACACAGGCCAACTTCGCTTCCTATGTGCATCAGTGACCCTTGGCCGCCCCATGACCCTGTCGCCAGTTCACTGCTTTTCCTTCCTTGGATCTCTTTTGGTATGTCATGACCACTGCAGGGAACATCCCACAAGACCCACAGTAATGCTGGTTCCAATAAAAGGTGTCAGAACACACAGATTATTACTGTTTTGGTGGCAAAGGTAAAACCTGATCACTATTAGAAGGGTGGTCATAAGGTTATGGCTGATTAGTGTATAGATTGCTGGGGCATTGGTGGCTCAGTGGTAGGTTTTTTGCCTGCCTGTGTTCAATTCCCAGCCAATCCCCAAACCCCAGAACTGGATGCAGTGTCGGTCCCAAGCCCAAGATAAAACGGGAGGGTTGGATCAAGAAGGGGCACTCAGCATAAAACCTGTGCCAAGTTGTTGTGCAGATCGGATGGTCCGCTGTGTGTTGATAAAAGAAGGGAATGTGTTTGGAACTGGTTTGAGCTGAAAGAAGGATTTATGACTTTGAGGTGAGGTGGGAGCTGGCTCACAAAAACTAGAAAGCTCACTCATTCATCTTCTAACTCCTTTATTCCGTATATAGGGTCACAGTGGGCCTGGGGGTACACTCTGGACAGGGTGCCAATCCATTGCAGGGCACACATACATACATTTACAAACTTCGGGCAATTTGGGAAGGCCTATTAGCCTAATCTGCATTTGGACCCACAAAGCACTCCATACAAACAGACCTGAGGCGGGAATCAAACTCAGCTCCTGGACGTGCAAGGCGACATTGCTAACCACTAAGCCACTAAACTGAACATTAACTGAAGCTCTCCACCTGTCCCTGCATGATTTTACAAACTGTGCTGCTGCCTCGTGACTGGCTGATCGGATAAATGCATGAATGTGCAGAGCTATAGTGTTCCTATTAAACGAGTGTGATTGCTTTATAGTAAAATATATCTCCATCCAGTTGTCTTTTATCTATCACCATAACAACAGCCGAAAGCAGTACAAGGCCACCAGTACAACAATCAGCAGGTTATAAAATAATTACAGTACATAATACTATTATAAGGCACTAAAATGATCGCAGCAGGCAGCTGATACCCAACAGCACACAAAGCCCTGTGCTTTCTTCATGCCTAATCATGCTTTAAGACCCTGAAATGACCATAGACAGCTTTCCTGGCATAAAGAAGATCACATACGGTGGAGTCAGCTGTTGTCTGCTTGTCTTTGCAACCCGTGGTTTCAGTGTCTAAGGCAATGTGCCAAGGTCTGTCTTAGTCTGAGCTGTATCTACGCCCTCTATGTGAGAGCAAACCCAAACCTAAATAATAATAATGATGATAGATTGTTGGTTATTATGTATAATAACACTGAATTGAGTAATGTGTTAAAACACAATTAAATTAGATGTTATACTATTTACGTACTTATCATTCATAACAATATTGATGTCTGGGAAAGAAATCTGCCCTTTATCGTACTATCCATAAATCCTAATGGGTGTCCACCTGCAGTCCACCATCTGCTCGGTCTTAAATCTGGACCCATTTCATGCCGTGCCAGAGGTGTGATTAGATGCTTAATGCCATTACGTACGTCTGCTGAGTAACATTTTTGCTCAAAGTCTCCACTGGATTTTTCTTCAGGTGTGTTTGTGTTTGTGAGGGTGTGCACTATAGTGTCTGCATGTGCTTGAGAGTAACTCGCTCTTTATTGAAGAAGAGTATGCTGCTTTACTACATACCACAGGTAAGCCTGTTTATGATTGATCATGAGCTGCATTACACACTGGGATTCAGTTGGGTGGTTACAAGAGGAATATGATATGCTTGAAAAAATTTATACAGAGAAATTTTCTGGATAATACAAACTTGCATGTACTGTAGTATACTGTAGTTTCTGGTTTGTGTTCAGTTAGTTGTAAAGTGCCTAAACAAAGAATGTAAACTATCTTTCATCTATCAATTTATTTAACTGATATCTAAGATTATTTTTAAAGAACCAATGATCATGATTAACATGTGCGAGAACCTGCATTAGAGCAGATTTTAGTTCAAATTTAAAAATTAATTATTCAAGTGAAATTAGCATTGTAAATGTACTTAATGTTTTACACTCAAGTGTTATTCTGCTATATCTATTCACTGTGGTATTATTGAAATCAAATACTTTTACTCTTGATTTCATACAATTAAAAAACCCTATGTACTGTATGTGTGTATTATGTATTTTTAAGCTTACATTTGGAGTACCATGGGATCCAAAAGTCTAAAACCACTAATGAAAGCATTATGCACTATTTTGCATTCTTTTCAAATTTACTATTATTCATTTCATTACACATTATTCACTGGTGTTGAGACAAAAGTGAAATTCAGTTTTAATGACTTTCCCAATTATTTTTAAATAATGACAATCAACATCATAAGCATAATCTGTTATATTATGCGACATTCTCTTATATACTGTATAATGCAATGAAAGTCATTTATTCTTCTAAACCTGCTGGATCTGGCTTTCTGAAGATCATGTAAAAAAATTTGCCATAGAAGTTCAGAAGCTAAAAGTCCTGACACATATTTGTTTCATCCATTAACTAAATCTGCTGATTCTAATTAACACAACTCTTCAGCCAGACAGGCGAGAACTAATTAGTGACATCAACGAGAACTATAATACATTGTAAATGATAAATAAAAATTTTTATAATATTTTTTAAAGGATTTTAGAATAAAATCTGAACAAGTGCTTTGATGAAAGAGATAAGACTTTTAAAAAAGCAGGCCTTTAGTACAATACCAGGTCAGTATCACAATAGTTTTTAAATGGTGACCTAAGTGCTAAATTTTCTTTTTTTTTTAATTTATTTATTTTTATATATTATTTATATATTATTATATAATATTTTTATATTATTCTTTTTAAGATTTTCAGTGAGGTCTCAGATTTTGTATATCATAGAAATATTACAAAGAATTACCTTGATTTGAGATTTTAATGCTAAAATATTTTATAATCATATTATATAGGTAATATTTTATATTATAGGCCTATATTATGTAGGACATTATATACTTTAGTCAAGCTTTAAGCATTTGGTCAGTCTGAATTGTATCAAACGCGGTTAAAGAAAATCCCAGGATATATAAATTCTTGATAGATATCATACTCATGCCCTTAAACTAACGTGATTTCTTAACTGTCTCTGTACGCGGTCTGAAGATGGTTTCACCAAGAAATGTAGAAGGAAATCATCACCCAGGTAGATTTTTAAAAGCTTTAAATTTAAAATTTTATATCCACTGAAAACCTTAATAAGAACACAAACTTAAATTAAAAGGATATTCGATTTTCCTTTTTTATGTCAGAAAACTCCAGGTCTGAAAGTGTAGCAGAGCAGACGATGATGGAAATTCATGATCATCTTATTCGGCCCAAGAAGCTATCGAACCCTGTTCTGGACTCACCTAGCCACCGAGTGCTACACAGGGAACTTCGGGTCAGCCACAGATGGTGTGTTAATATCTACTAAAATTACAATACAGTCATTTTAGATCTCTACAATGAGGAATGCTAACTAAGAAGGTCAGACTAGGTGTTTCGTTTATCCTCCTAAGACCTCAGAACATTTGCTGGGTTACTTATGCAAAGAAATTCTCACATGGATCCCGAGCATGACTTCTGATCTGGGCTGAAGTAAACAACCTGTGTGAGCTGCTTTACATGTGGACAAATATGTCAGTAAGCCTGACTACTGCATGAGGTAAAGCCAAACGACTCATCCTTTAGGTCTGTAAATCGACTATAAATAAATGGCTTTATATATCAAATAATCCTATTAGTGCCTTTCTTAAACATACCGAACTTGTCAATATAAGAGAAACTATTTTTATTGTAGTAGAAATAGCTTATTCGTTTTCTTCCTCCTTTTTGGTGCATGTAAATAATGCAAACATTCTTAAATATATTGCGTAACAGTTTAGTGATGACCTTTTTCTGTGAGCTCCATTAATAAATTTTTTTTAAGTTCGGTTGGTATAAAGGAATTAGATTGTCCTGCACTTTTCAGAAAAGTGGAGACTAAATCCAAAATGGAATGTTCCATTCCAAAAAGACAAGTCAAGGCTTTCAGGTTTAAATCGAGGTGTTTGACAAAAGTGTGGCATGAACCAATCATAAATAATGGAACAAAGTTATATAATTACAAACATAAAGATTTCCTTTAATACCTGGGGGAAAATCTTTTGCAGTCATGACCAAATGCTGAGTCGTCTCTGGTCAGGTGTTTGTTTATTTCACTTTTCCTTTAAATGCACTGCTTCAGTATTTACTGTATGTACTCTAATTGAGTTACCGCTGAGCCACGCCCCACAGAGAACAGCAGAAGTGAGCAACAAGCCAGAATGTGTTGCAAACAACAGTGTACAAAACTAACAGTATTTTAGTGTTTCATTCTAAAAGGTCCCATATTTTACTATCTTCTTATATGAGGTCACAATAGGGGAAAATCTAGACAGCTTGTTTAAACCCCAGCCAATACAAACATAAAAAAGGGCAAAAAAAAATTTTTTTTTCTATTATATTTTTTTCAGTTTGTGCAAATAATAAGTGCCCGCATTATAGGGATTTTAGGTTTGGTTTTGTGTAATATTTTTATCTTAATTAGAATCCAAGTAGTGGCCGCATCTTAGTGTAGAAATTTGTTAGAAATGCTTGATTTTTTAAAACTGATTGAAAGACAACATGTATATAATAAAGATGGGAGGAACCAATTAAATTACATATTGTGATTATTTTGAGTAGTACCCAATGTAGCAACACATATATCACCACACCTACCTACTTATTTACTCATCTTCTATACACTTTATCCTGTATTCAGGGTCTCAGGGACCTGGAGCCTATCCCAGAAGGCTTAGGGCACAAGGCAGGTTACACCCTGGACAGGGTGCCAATCCATCGCAGGGAACACACACACATACACACACTTACACACCAATTCACTCAAGCAATTTGGAAACGCCAATTAGCTTAACCTGCATATCTTTGGACTGTGGGAGGAAACCGGAGCACCCGGAGGAAACCCACCAAGCATGCGGAGAACATGCAAATTCCATGCACACAGAGATGGGAATTGAACCTATGTTTGCATCTAAGGGGCAACATGTTGCCATTCCGCTATAATCCTACAGGTGGTGTGCCCCAAACTATTCCACAAGTATCATGATGATATCGTCAAAGCTCCCTGGTGATTCCCATCCCTAGTGTATAATGACTACATTCTAGAAATGTGAAAAAAAATATTTAAATTTAGAATGTACTTTACTTTACATTTATGCTATAAAAAAGTAACCCCCAAGCAGACAAATATAGAGAAAAAAAATGTTGGACTATTTATTTTTGGAATCAGTTATTTTAAAAAAAAAGCTAAAAGTTTGATGGTTTTTTTTATAATCAAAAAGGGGGCTATTGCCTGCTGAGAAGTGCGAATTGCAGAGGGTGATGGAGAAGCGGAGATTGGAGCAGCAGCGGGAGAGAGAACAGGCTCTAAAACCCCCCACTGATCTGGAGCAGCAGCTGAGCAAGAGACGACAAAGATTACTCAACGTAAGAGGCTTATGAGAGCTTGTTCTGTCAATATTCTCCTGTTCCAGTTACTGATCCTTATAGTTACAGTAAATATTGGAACAAAGTTTTTTTTTTTTTTTGTCATTTGGCCTCTGTAAACTATCACATTGAATTTGTAATGTGAGGCTTTCAGGTGTAAATCATTGTCTGTTTGACAAAAGTACAGTATGCTGTTAATTCCCATGTAGGAATTATTAAATTTTCATTTTGGGAGGCTTATAAAAAATAAAACAAACTAACCTACTTACAAACATAAGGATTTCCTTTAAAACTTGGATGAAAATCCTTCGCAGTCAACAACTGTAACATGACCAAATGCTGAGTCTTCTCCCTCGAGATGCCTTACCAGGTCTTTACTGCAGATTGTTTGTGGGTCTTTCTGCCTTCAGTCATGTCTTCAGTAAGTGAATTTAAAACATGCTCTGTTGGAGATCAGTTGACTGACTTGGCCAAACTCTTATCAAGAGTGTGTTTGACTTGGCCGGATGATTTTTACGTTACTGAATATATCGTTACACAGGTTACTTACTCCCATCTTGAGTGTTTCATTTCAAATTCAGTGTGGTGATGTACAGAGGCCTACTTTGTTCCTATATTTATGTTCCTGAAAAAAGTTTAAAATGAAATCAACATCAGCTGATTAGTTAATACAATTTGAAAAAGTTACTAAAAGTAATCATTGTATAAAAAGTGTATACTTTTGTCCAATAACTGACTAATCTGTGATTTTTTGCTTTTTCCTCAGTATGAACTGGAGGAACAGAAGAGACAAGAGGATCTGCTTAATGTCCCTGAATTTGTGCGTGTAAAAGACAACTTGAGACGTGTCCGGGCAGCGTAAATTTATCCTAGTCATTTGAAATACATTTGCAATCTCTGTAAATCCAATTAAAGAAAATGTCTTTTTATTATAATATTTAAAGTTCTTTAACGGCACAGCAGTTAAATTCAACAAAGTGGCAAGCGATATGGAATTTCTTTTAAGTTTTATTCTAATAAAATAACATGATCAGATGCACTGTGTAACAGAAACGTTTAATAAAAATAAAACAATGAAGAGGTATAGTATAGAGGTATAGAGGTATACTACTCGGGCTCAGTAGTAACAGTAAACTGATATTTCAAAATCGAAATAAAAAAGAATATCTGACAAGCAAAAAGATATCCAATATACATAATACTGCCTGTTACAGTATTTTAGTGACTGAGAACTTTTTTTGTTTGTTAGTGTACAAAAAACAACAACATTAAATTACTGAAGGCAAAGAGCTGGAAAAAGGAAATGATGTCATCAGGTTGAAATATACACTTTTACAAATGCATTTTGATGCTTATGAGCATTCTGACACTTCTCTTGTTCTCGTTAGATTTTACATGAATATCTTACTCAAGGCATTGGCACAATCCTAATAAATATTAAGTAATATTAAATAAATGTAGCCCCATTATCCACACAATGATTTCTGTTCATTTAGTGTTGCCCCTTTCAGAAAATCCAGTCAGCATCCAGGTCCATTATATTTACCCCAAAAGGTAGAAAAGAAGACTGAAATAAGTCCATGTAAGCTGCTGTCTGGTGGAGCTCCCAACCCAAATGAATAAATAACACTCAAAACATGTGAGACCATCAGGGAAATCAAGGGATACCATCTTTGCGTTGGCAGCACTGTGAAGGTGGAACGTTCCAGTCGTAAATGTACGATAGACGCAGTTTTACCTCCTCCTTGCACAGCCGCCCGTCTCTCTGCAGCGTCTGGTGCTTCTCGAGCATGTCCTCCAGACTCTGCTTGTGTGTGATCAAATACTTATTGCTGCACCCTCTCGACTTGTACTCGGTATCAAACCGTGGGTCGTGCAGTCGTTTCACGTCGACCGGTGCGAGCCAGGCACCCAGAGAAACGTCCTCGCTCTGCCACGTCTTCAGGTAAGCAGAGTTCAAGTGAACGTAGTGCACCAGGTCTGCGGAGAGCACGTAGCCACCACCTAAAGCGTACGGTATGTAATAGTCACATAACTCCCAGGCACTCTCTTTCCACTTCCCGGCTGTTTTTACTCGGCCTCTGCCGGAGAAAAATCCCCAGTAAAAGCGTCTTGGGTCTTTACTCTTCAGCTCGTCTTTAAGCAGATCCAAACGAGCATACGTATCGTCGTCTGCCTTTAGGACGAACTTGAAGTCCAGTTTCTGATCGAGCCACGAGTAAGCATGGATCAGCTTCAGCGTCAGGTTCTCATAGGAGTCACGGAGCTCGGGTAGAAGCAGAAGGTCTCCGTGACGTGTCTGCTCCGTCTCCAGATTCCGCATGTCTTCGGACGGCAAGCCCTCGGTGCCAATCGCGAACAAAGCAAGCACATCGGGGTCAGTTTTGGAGAGCCAGGTGCTCCGGATGATGCTGCGGCGCTCTGTGTATTTCGGACCTGTAGTGACGAGGACCACCAGGAAAGCCGAGATCTCCTTGGTGTCGGAAGGTGATGCTGGACGTTCGGGTCGGGGTTGGGCGCGTGGTGCGGAGCCAGGCGAGTCAGGAGGTTTCAACGTCTCCGAGGTGCATTTGGCGAGGAAGAGGAGGACGGTTGCGAAGAAGCAGAGGACACTGAGTACCAGGGCAGTCTTGTGGCGACACACGAGGCGGACAAAATTCATGGTGTTACAACTGGAGGGAAGGAGATAAAAAAAATACAATTTTTTTTTTTTTTAAACTCTGTGATTCATCATGTTAAATGCATGCAGTGTATTGTGTAAGGAATGAGATGATGAGATAATGGATGAGACAAGACAGTGTATCAGTGATGCTGCAAAACAACATTTAAGACAATTAAGACGCGCACTGACACTAGACATACAAACAAAAAAATGATAAAACAGTTTAATGTTTCTAAATAAAAAATGATTTATAACACAAATGCGTGTATTCGCTTTTTACCCGGGGGTTTCAGGCGCTGCACGCTTTTATGATTTTCTCTTGTGCATTGTTAGCTTGAAGCTAACAACCTAACAAGTCACACAGCTAGCATAGCTCGGCCAGGCTAAACAGGACGACGACGCCTTCAGGCTTTCTTCATCAGTGCTCGGTTTAATTAATACTATTGTCACGGATTAGCCCGTATAAATATTACGTTAAAAAAAAAAACCCGTTCAGCTTGTCATTGTTCCTCCCAGACACCGTGCTCGGCGGCACTCTGACAGGAGGATGCTAGCTCTGGGGTTAGTGATGACGCAGACAGGAAGCTCTGAGCGGCCAAGAGCCTTTTACCTCAGTGCCGAGTCACACTAACACACTCATCAGTATAGACAAGTGTACACCGCTATAAGCGCACTACCGTACTACCGTACTGAACAGTATAAAGGACTGAAAATATCCAACCCACCGTAATAATATAGGCCGCTATAATTACACTAAAGCATACAACTACAACTAATTTTTAAGGGTAAATAAGCTTTATAGGACATATTACTGTAGTTGGAAAAATACAGTACAACACTACTGGACAAATACACTTCACTGTACCATAAGCACACTGGATAAACATTTTTAACTCAAAGAGTATTTAAATAAACAATTGATTTAAGTACTAAATAATAAATTATTAATTATTGATTACTACCCTCGATCCTTTATACAGTATGTGAGGTGGTATCAAAAAGTTTCGAGACATTTAGTTTTGTAACATAAGTTAGTGTGCCAAAAGACCCTTTTGTCAAAGTCACAAGTTTGGACACAACTTCAGTGGTTTTTAATTTAACTTTTTTTTTTTCAACATTGTATAGTAAAACTGAAGATATTAAAATCATGGGAAAATATGTATGGTATTATTTAGTCAACAAGAACGTGTTAAATAACCCAGAATATGTTTTATATTTTTCATTCTTCAAAGTAGCAACCTTTTAGTTTGATAAAAGGCCTTACACACTGGCATTCTCTCAGTCAGACTCATGAGGTAGTCAACTGGAATGGCTTTTCCATAATCTTAAAGGAGTTCACAGAGGTCCGACTCTTCCCGAACCGTCTCAAGTGGATTTAGATAGGATGATTGTAAAGGCCAGGTCATCTGATGCAGCACTTCATCACTCTGCTTCTTGGACATATAGCTCTTGCATAACCTAGTGGTGTGTTTGGGGTCATTATCCTGTTGAAGAATAAATGATGCAAAAGAGATGGAATATATTCAGGTGGATGTTAAAATATGTCTGCCTCTGAGAAGCACTCTAATCTAAGTTGCTGTGAATCTGCAGTTTCTGAGGCTGCTAATTCTAATAAAAATAATCCTCTGCAGGGATGGTCATCATGAGCGGTAGTTTCAACAGTGTTAAATGGTTTTGGTGACTGTATTTGGAACAAATATGGATTTGTACAGTAGTTGTAACTTTAAGTCAAAAGCTTGGACACATCTAATTCAATGGGTGTAGTTTTCTCTACATTGTAAAACAAGGCTGAATGCATCCAAAATATGCAATAATGTCATTTGAACTGTTGATGTCGAGACGTGTCCACTATTTATGATCTGTAAAGCATTTATTTAGGTTGTATTTAGGCATATATAAGGTGCGATTCAGGCTGGTAGTTCTAAATAAACTTCTCTGCAGCAGCAGTAAGTTTTGGTCTTACTTTCCTGGAATGGTTGTCATAAGAGACAGTTTCATCATAGTGCTTGATTTACTTGACAATACTATTCTTGCAATAACAGTTGCAGAACAGCTGACCTTTGTGTCTTAAAATAACTTGACTGTTGTTGTTACTTAATTAACTAATGCTGAGTTATTTAATTTTAAAATCTCCAGTATTTTCATACTCATTCAAAAAAAACAAATCAGCAAAAGAATATGGAGTTTGCATGTTCTCCCCATGCTTGATGTACGACCATGGTAGCACCTCAGATCAATTTGGGAACGTCAGTTAGCTTAATTAGCTTATTCCAAAATTGGAATAAATGCAATATTCATCATTAGACTGCATGATCCCTAGTTGGACTACAGAGGCTTCTAGATGGATGCATAACCTGCATCCATCTGTACATGTTAAAATAGATAGATACTGTGTCAGTACAAGAGTAAGCTGAAAGAGAAAATAGACTCTAGGCATATGGTGTCCCAACCCGCGTATATTTCCACCAAAGGCTTCCAGAATAGGTGCTGGATTCACTGCAACCCTGCATGTAAAAAGTTGGAACAAAGATGATTGGTTGATAGCACGGTTTTTAAAGCACACAGGATGACCAAGATTGAATTGTGTTGTTTATTTGATGTCATCACAGCGGAGGCTTTCTGACGTATGTTCAGAATCTGACATTACAAAATGCACACAGTATTCATGTAGTCTTGAAAATGTACTCTTGACTTGAAAAATCAACTGCCTAACATGGAGAGAAAGTAAGTCAAGGCACATTGTCTTACAGAGAGCAGAACAAGTAAGACCATAAAGTTCAGACAGTGTTCTCTTGAGCAGAGGATCAGCGCGCTGAACCAATGCTTAGTCACCAAATGTCATTAACCTCGCTCATCACAGAATGCAGGCTTTTTTTTTTTTTTTTAAGGTGACATTAAAAACATGCTCAAAAGCTCACTAACATTGTGCTCTGGACTTTAACAGGTCATATTTTTTGGTGTTTGATATTTCATTCTGCAAAGTAGAGTCTCCTCTTAACAGCATAACACAAAGCCTTAACAGCACATCAATTTAGCAAACAAATCAACATGTTTTCCTCAAGGGAAATTTGTCAGTACATTTTCATTGGTTTTGACATGATCACAGTTCTAAAGCTCCCTCCAACTCGAGAGGAATTAATGGACTTTAACAAGATAAAAACGACTCTAGACAAAACCAGGAAATCGTTCGAAATCTATCATTTTACGTTCAGCACAACATACGTCCTACAGATCTACCTTGCCTTGGGATTAACTAACACTTAAGTCTGAATTTAAATATCGGAGCCGCAACGACACCATATACACTCAGCATCCTTTTCTTTTTTTTTCACTCCCAATTCTTTTCAGTCATTTCAGTACACAGCTTTCACTAAAGTAAAACACAAACAAACACAGTGGGAACATAACTTAAAATTATATAAAAGAGGGCCTAAACAGAACACAAAACATTAAAACAAGTCTAAAGGGGGTAAAAGTGGGTTACAAGGTTAGTGTGGAACTTTTAGTAGTAGATAGAGAACAGCAGAAATCATGCTGTACCTGACTCCTGTTTCTCTTTGAGTCAGCATCTTTAATAGTGTTCCTCTATTGCTAATGAAGGTCATTTAAACACACTTTATTCTGTGCTAAGAAAATAAAATTAACCCTAACTGATAGCAGGACTTTGTAAGAAGGATACAAACTGAGACCTGTAAAATAGAGTATTTCTAAATATCAACCTTAAAAAAAAAAATCTCTAAAATAGTTCAATTAAATAGGTAATAGCAGTTATGGTTGCAGCAGTTTCAACGGCGAGGGGAAAGTCTGAGAAGGTGGTCACAACGCCTCAAGGAGTTTTCCATAGCAAATCTCAGATGTATGGGTACTGAGAAACTATACCGGGACTGATTTGATAGCCGCTATAAGTTCCGCTTCCTCTAGTCGTGCTGGTGTTTGGGCCCACATACGGGTGGGATGGGAAATGTTGCTGATAGTGGGCAGGCAAACCATGGACGACGCCATTCACTGGCTCTTTGGGGATCAGACCGGGCGCGTAGGGGCCGGCCGGCGATCGGACAGAAGGAGACGAGCCGTGGACGAGGAGCTGCTCCATGGCACGAGGGGCAGAGCTGGGGTACGTATAAAGGCTAGGAGCACTGGTGAAGGACACTGCCTCCTGGAGGCGGTACTGAGAGGAGGAGGGTGGGTATGTCTGTTGGCGCCGCAGTGATGAGCCACTAGTGGAGTCTTGAGATGATGATACTGTGGTCTGTGGAGAGGAGAAAAAAAAAATTACATGAAGGTTTTCACGTTAATGTCCACAGTGCAGTCTTTCTGGCTTTTTTTTTTTTTGTAATCATGCCTACTCAAAAACTCAATTAAAAAAAAAAAAAGCTAAGTAATGCTTTTAACAAATGGTCATTGTTTCAAAGCAGCTTAAATTAAAAGAAAATTTGGAGAACATATGGAAAAGGTTCTCACCTGGCTGAGGTTGAGTGGTTGGGATCTACTGGGTTCTTGCTGATTAATACTCTCTCCTGAGCTGCAGGGCTGACGTGTGGCCATCCTCTTCGGTTTAATGTAGGAACTCTGTGGCACTCCTTTTATAAGGCACAAAGATATACATTTAAAATCCTAAAAAATATATTTAGAACAACACTGTCTTCTTCAACTATGTTGTGATCGTGTCTCGGAAGAGCAGGTCAAAGTCACCACTGACCTGAAGCTGCTTTGGTAGATGATAAGATTTCACTGGGCTGCATTTTCACTGACGGAACAACAATCGCTAAAGACTTTGCTAGACGTGAGGACTGAGTTCCCACAGTGCCGTTCCGGGGCAGAGGGGTCAGAGGACTGGCGGTGGAGGAATCTGAGTCTAGCACCGTCACACAGCTGATGACGTTGGCTCTCTGACTGGTTCCACAGCTACGAGGAGAAAAGCAGCATTAATTAAGGAATATGAAAACTGTCTTAAACAGAAAACAAAAACCTGCCCTTAATCTTTACTAGTTTAAAATCAATATTAACAAAACACTCATTTTTGCCTGATACTGCAATCCTTAAAATCTTATTATTACAGAATAATGAATCCACAAAGCAGTGTTTTCACAAGTGATTTTTAAACAAACACGAAACCTCCCAAGCGAACATAAAAGTGACCTTACTAACCTGGCAGGATGAAACTTCCTCTCGTCCTCCTCATCCGAGTCACTGTGAATGGTAATGACACTGACTGCTGGGCTTGGTGTGTCAGAGATGATAATTGGCTGGGAGAGGACAGCGCGGTACGACGAACAGCTGCAGTGAAAAAAGAAAAAGGAACAGTTTAGTGTTTTGTTTAGGTTTAATTACTAATTGCTTATTTACACATCCAAAACTCTTAAACCATGTATTATTCCACACAGATTGTTTTAATGTTTAAATGTGTACCTGTTATTGGTGTCTCCGCCTCGAGCCCTGTTCCTCTTGCTCTGTGAGGGCCGAGCTGCATTGGACACTCCACAGCCGAGGGACTGAGCAGAGTTCAGTATGTGAGGATTCTGCTGGAGAACTGTACCATGAGATGCCCTGGGGAGGACAATTAAATCAGCGCATTAAATAAAGACCATGAAATAAGGATTTAAATAAGTATTCAAATTAGTGAAGAGGTGTGGGACACTTTTTTACCATTCACAGTCCTATGAGAATAAACAATCTAAAAAATGATCCACATTCGTGGATCTGCATTAACCACCTTTTCCGTTTACACTACCTCCAGGATGGTGTCTGCTTGGTCGAGTTTTCTGAGAGGATGGTCTCTAGTGGTGAATTGGTGAGGGCTGATGTTGTGCCTGCCCCGTGAACGGCCATGCCTGGAACCTGCTGCCAGGCAGAGGGCAAGAGGATCTGCTGTGTCCCTGTCTGCCAGGCCTGCTGTGAGGACACACACAAGCTCTAGTTTTTATAAAGTAATTCACATACTATATTGCTTCACATAATGTGACGTGGTATCTTTTTAAAGTAGCCCTGAATATGGTTGCCAAGTCAAACAGGATTATTTAAGTGGACCATTAGGAGCTGAAACAGACAGTAGTAAAATATAAAAGTATGTGTGTGAGTGTGTGTGTGTATAAACAAAACCATGCACCTGGTAACACTGTTTGCATAATCCTATAGTGTCTTTTAAAATGTTCCTTGAGAGCTTTAAAAATGAATCAGGTATACTTTAATATTTTCTTGTACAATCCTAAAAACTGTGATGTATATGAAGAATGTTAGATAAACATGAAAAACAGCCTGTACATCTACTTATATTTAATAACACATGACCATGGTATGACGTTACAGTCCTTTCACCAGCATGCAGATGGAATGCAGGTAACTTGAGCATGACTACACACATTAAAGCGCAGCCCAAACTAAACAATCCAGATCTCCATCAAGTCCAGTGTGCTTCTTTTTACAAAGTCTTTAACAAAAACAGCCCAGAGCTTTTTTTTTTTTTTTTTGCAAAAGCACAGGCTTACTTTCATCACATTATGAAGCCAAGACCAGCACGCCGTGCAATAACCTTTCACAAGCGTTTAAATGAAGAAAGAAGGATGAAGGGCAGGACAAAAAAAAAAAAAAAATGTAAAACAGGCAGTTGAAGCCCAGTGACCTGTTGGAGGAGCACTAGCTGTTAAAACAGATTAGAATATGAATAAAAACAAAAAGACATCTTTGCATAGAGAGCATTCGGGTCATAAACAAAAAAAAAGAGCCATGACTTTGATGTCAGAGACAAAGGAAGTCCTGTGGAACAACAAGGCTATGAGGAAGAATGTGAACATTTTTTTTTGTTGCTGTGGACAAGGTGACCTTCCTCCCCTGAAAGAAGACAAGAGCAGGAGGTGGGGGAAGGGGGAACACCATGACATGAAGCTGCAAGCAGCAAAAACAGGCGAGTCAGCACATGCGTCCCATGCCTGGAGTAGACCTGCGCTGAGAGAGAATGGAGGAGGGAAGAAAGAAGGAAAATCTAAGAATGGGAGAAATGGAAGACAAGCTGAAAATAGCAAAGAGAGACTGTAAAAAGGACAGATAGGAGGTGGGAAAACAAAGAAAAAGTATGATCTCCACCATTATACAAAGACAAAATACATAAACAACACTGACCATTATATAATGTACTCAGTGTTAAGATAAATCTGAAGCAATTTTTTTCTTTGGTTGTTTTGCCTTTATTATTTAGTTTTGGTATATTTTGCCTTTATACAGTAGTGTAGAAAAAAGAAAGACAAAAGCATGAATGATTCCAAGAGAAAGGGAAAGAAAAACGGGTGGGGGGTGAAAGATGATCATGTTAGTGGTGGAGTCCTGGGTGGGTCTCTCTTTACCAGCACGGTGGCTGTCTGCTCCAGAAAGGAAGGCCTTCCTGCCCCGCAGCTCAGCGCCAGGGGCAATGGGTACTGAGCGGCCATGGGCATGCCTGCTGCCTGCGGATGCAAAGTGGCCACCATCAGCGGCGTACAGGAGCCCTGTGGATGAGGTTTTGCCAAAAAGTCGGGGGAAAATGCAAGGGAAGATTAGAAGGGAAAAAAAAAAAAAAAAAAAGTACATGGTTGTGTTATCACTTGGATGTTGTAAGGATGTGCAGGGCTTCCTGCTTCCTCTCCCTGCCAACTCCATTTATGATTAAATAAGAGAAGATCAGTAATTTTGCAGGCAGACAGTGACAGAGACACACACACAGTTTTACCTGGGCGAGCATGCCTGGCTGAATCTGCAAAGACTGTGTGTTCTGGCTCTGCTGGACCACAGGAACACCGGTCTCCATCCTGACCGGGTAACTGGAGGTCTTATTGGAAGATGAGAGACCTATAAAAGGAGAAAAAGGGGGGTGGGGAGATAAATATCAGCACCATGGATGAATTTCAAAAATATATTCCATAATATCAAAACTAATATGCATAAAGTTGAGTTTAAAGGAAAGGAGCAGAACTACAAAACTTGGGGGTGGCTCAAAAAGTAATTAATTAAAACCTAACAAAAATTTCTTCAAGACAATAATATGAATCACAGACAGTTAGGTGTCTCATTGACACTAGGGAACTAATGACTGTAATTAGCTACTGCTGGTCGGAATGATGGGAGAAAAGAAAAAGCTGAAATCAGGGTTCTTTTACCCATAAGACAAAACCTGTATGCTATTGTACAGTATAGATTTTCAGCTTCGATCCTGCATACTATTTTATAGATGTGACATTCCACGTAAACAACATGGGGAAAAAAAGCTACATGACGTGCAATGCAAAGCTTTTTTACCTTGTATAGTAGTGGATGGGCAAACAATGAGGGTCTGCTGGAACGGCTCATTTTGGCCACACAACTGAGGTGGGCGGCTCTGAAGGGGGAGGCTGGATTGGGCCAGTCCAGGGATGTTTATGGTGGCCTGTTGATAAAGAGCTGGCTGGTAATTGAGGAGAGGCACTGCTCCTGCAGCTGAGGGAACCTGAGAAAATGAGCACACACACAAAAGCATACCAATGAGGAGTGTCTTGAAAGTCCACCAACAGTATAAAGAGAACAAGCCTTTGCACTCAAACCCCACCTGGGGAGAACAGTTTTCTCAATCACTTCTTATCTAATCTCTTAACTGTCAAGATGATTAAATACAAGACCAAAGCCCGTATTTAGAATTTCTTAGAGAAGGTGTACTGTTTTGCTTCAGCATGTTCTCGGGTATATGGCTCAATGTACACATAGAAATGTTAGGAAAACAACACAAAGTGAGGACTGAACATTTGCGAATGCAATGATAAGCCAGTAAGTAAAGGAACAATACAGAGAAATTGATTAGTGAATGCAACACAGCTGCATTTAATGTTGCGTGCAAACCAAGTTAATTAGCTTATACAAAGGTGTATTAGCATTAATATAAAAATGTGATTTACTTAGCAACAGAAACTACACTACAAGCTGCTGTTTAACACAACCTGGTCAAAAATAAATGTGCATATTAATACTAATTTGATCTTCTTTAGCTGTGACTACACCGGAAAATGTGGTGATCAGTTCATGTATGAAAAAAACCACTAGAATATGCCTGTGCCATCAGGGAATAGATGTCATTTCCTGGTCTTTTAGTACATACAGATCATCAGCTGACTTCATCTTATTGCCACATATTGTTGCTGAGCCTAGACCGGACCAACTGAAGCAATACCAAATCATTAGACTTTCTCCTGAGGCTTGTACAGTGGCCACTTTGCATGCTTAGTGAATCGCTTCAAGCACTTTCCCTTCTTACTCTGATGCACCCATTTTTCTGGAATCTGGGTATGTCAGACCACATGACCTTCTTACATTGGTCCAATGTGCTTTATTCTACCTGGCAGATTGAAGCCTTGTCTTCTGATTAGTTTCACTAACAAGTGGTGAAACTGTTTATACAGAAACCCAAGTTCTCGTCACGCTGTGCATGTGTAGGTGCTGGTATTTCACTATTAAAACACAGCTATGATTTCTACTGTAGATATTTACAACGCAACTTGACAAAGTGTTTAAGTGATCTTCATTCATGCTCCCCACCCTCCCATTTCTACCACAAAACTACTTTTCCAAATCATAATAACGTGTTGGACAGTAATATATCAAATTTCGGTAATTAATTTACCAGTTCCATGAAGTTATAGAGAAGAAATCACACATGAAGATCCAAAACCTAGTAGTGCATAAGAAATCTGATCAATTTTGTCGATCCATGTTAATTTTAACAATTTTATTTTTGGCGACCATGGAAAAGATCTAATATAGTAGGAAGTCAACACACTAAGAATAACCTCCCATTAACTTTGAGTGATAGTTTAAAAATACATCCACAGTTAAAAGATTGTTGACACTAAACGACACACACGTGTTTTGTCTAAGCTCAGCAGCTGAGCCATACCTGGTTGTTCTGGTTCAGCTGACTGCTGAAGGTCACAGTCAGGTTGCCTGCAGCACCTGGGACGGCATTAGCGGCGAAGAGAGCTTTCCCATTGTCGTAATTGCTGTTCCTCCTCTTACATAGTTCCATGTTTTGAAAGCATGACTTCACACTGAGAAAAAATATAAAAATCTTGTAACATTTGGTATATACCTAGACGTTTATCATCATCATACATGTATGCAGACACATACAACAGTCTCTCGCATATGCACAGTGTGTCCTTACTGAGAGCTGTGAGGAAAGTCCAGGAGATGGCTCATAGTGACAAAAGGATGTGCCAGGGTCTTGCTGGGAGTGATTCTTTTATCAGCGTCGAGCCGCAGCATGCGTTTCAACAGGTCGATGAACTCCCGCCGGTCAGCCTTCTCTGCCAGCATGTCAGTTCCCTCCAGGTGAGAGGACAAATTGACCTAGAATGGGATCGGCATCAGGGCAAAAGTCATGGAAAGGGAATTTCAAGCAGATCAAGATCAGATCTAGTACTAGTGTTTTTATCTATTTATTTATTTATTTTTTAATACCTGCATCATGTCATCCAGGCAATTAAAGATGTACTTTCGTGCTTCTTTGGACTTAATACCCATTTCTGCCTCATGCTCTGCTGGGGTCTGTGAAAAATGTTTTATCTATTTATTTATTTTTAAAACTCTACATATCCAGATTAATTTAATGTCAATGATGAAAAAAGGATAAAAAACAAACACACACAAACAGCCTACCTTCAGCCTCCACAGTGGATAACTGGAATCGGGACCTCTGTGGAAAAAACGGCTGGTCTTTGTGCCAGCGCTCAGAAGATACTCTGCTGGCAAACCCTGAGTCTGGGAAATGTAACGAATCTGCAAGAAAAACAAAAACAACAACAAAAAAAGGCAAATCACCTTTTACTGTTTATCTTTGATTGTGCATTCTAATAAAATTATTTTTAAAAAGATTATCGTCGTACCTGGTCATACTCAGATGCTCCAGGATACAGTGGCCACCCGAGAAAAAGCTCAGCGATCACACAACCCAGAGACCACATGTCAATAGCTTCACAGAAGGGCAGGCCAAGGATGATTTCAGGTGCTCTAAAAACAAGTAATAATTAATTAGTTAATAAAATACTACTCTCTCTCTCTCTAAATATATATAAAAAAAAATAGTATATATATATATATATATATATATATATATATATATATATATATATATATATATAAAATATAATACATAATTACTCAAAAAATTTAAATTTTATCACCATGAAAAAAACTAATCTGAAGAGTGTGGAGAGTATGTCTTTATAGAATCACTACCTCAATTAAAGGAAACTATAAAGGCATAAACACCTAAACACTTCTGGACCCACACACACCTGTAGTAGCGGGACTGCAAGTAGGTTGAGCACACGGCTTTAGAGACGTGGCTGGCTGAGCCGAAGTCAATCACCTTCACCCTGTACGGCTGCCTGATGGGGTCCACCAGCATAATGTTCTCCGGTTTCAGGTCGGCGTGGATCAGACCCAGGCTCTTGAGCTTCATGAGTGCTGTGGCTACCTGCTGCAGGATGGGCCGGATATGACGCAGAGGCAGCGGGCTGAACTTGCTGTGCTTCAGGAAGTCATAAAGGTTCTGCTCCAGCATCTCAAAGACCAAGCATGTATGACCTTTGTGTTGGAAGCACTCGTAAGAGCGCACAAAGTTGTACTCGTCTGCATTCTCTGCGCTCAGCCTGTTCAGGATGCTCACCTGAGGTAGGATGATTAACAAAGAGAATAACTTATGTTAGCAGCTGTAACTGTAATATCAATGCTGGTGAAATTGTTAACATATAATAGTACAGTGAAACCTCGGATTACAAGTAATGCGGTTTGCGAGTGTTCCGCAAGACGAGCAAAGATTTTTAATAAATTTTGAAAAAAAAAGGTCATTTGTTTTTTTCTTATACAGCAGTGATTCCGTTAGTATGTGCTCACACGAGTGTCATTAGTGATGTTACTTGCTAATTTTTCTGACAAAACAGTCTTTCTGTTAATGTCTGTGTGTGTTTGTGTGAAAAAGGTTTACCGTGTAAGATAAGAAGGGGGAGACTACTCTCGCCTCACTCTCTCACACGGAAACACTTATCTATCGGGATTTATTTTTACTTTTTTTTTTAGGTAAGGTGCAGGTTATTTTGTTTTATTTTTACTTTATATTTTGTATTTATTATTTTAAATGTATTTATTTTTTTGGGCTGTGGAACTAATAATTTGGGTTTCCATTATCTCTTATGCGAAAATAAAATTTGGTTTATGAGTGTTTTGGAATACGAGCCCGCTTCCAGAACAAATTTTATGCTCGTAATTTACGGTTCCACTGTAATGTGTTTTATATTTAACCATGTCTGCAGCAGACATATTAATGTTTTATGTACATTACTCACCTCTATCTGCCCTTGGCGTGCGTATGACGGATGGTTCTTTAGGATTTTAATCGCCACAATTTCATTGGTGCCCCTTTTCCAGCACTTGGCCACCTGTCCGAATGTTCCCCGTCCAAGGAACTCCAACACTTCATAACTGCTAGACACTGAGCATAATATCTCATGCTGTACCAGCTGGTAGTCCCCTTCACAGTTTGAGCTGCTGCTCTTGGTGGTTGTTGCAGAATTGGCGATGGACTGGGCCGTGGTGCCAACAGCAGCAGTACGTGCGGAGAAAGCAGGTGCTGAAAGCTCCTCGAGGATCTGAACGCTTCCGCTGCCACTGTCAACACCTGTCGACCTTTCCGTCTCCTCGATCTTCCTCTTCACACCGTACCTCTGTCCACGGGTGGCGTGGAGGTCCGAGGCCTGGGTGGTGTGGGATGCCCGGCAAGCCTGAGCATGGCTGCCGGTGCTGTCGGCAGCTCGAACTACCACTTGGCAACGTGAGGCAGGTGGAAAGACCAGGCCCGAGGTGCTGAAGGGGAGAGCAGGAGCCGGGTTGAAGCCGTATGAGCCGTAGGCTTCTGCATCCCATGCGCAGCTCTCCACCTTCATCTTCTTTACCCGGCAGAAGGCACTGGAAGACACGGACGGGGGGGAGAAGACTTGCAGCTGCGACGCCATGCCTGAGAAAGAGGGCTGATTTTTATTTATGCGCCTACAAATCTTCAACACATAATGCAATTGTGTGGAATAGAGGGCAGTGTCAACATGTACCAAACTCGAAAAAGAAAAGCTATTGTTTTACTGGAGCAGAGAGAATGAATTGAAATAAATACAATAAATTTGTTTGCTAATATTGTAATTTAGAGTTTTCCAGTTTCTAGGTGTACTTCATAGCCTGCATAGATTTCAGGCTCTTCCTTTGACTTCAACTAAAAAAAGGAACTGTGTATTATCTGATTAGTTGAATCAGGGGTAAACACAAAAACACGCAGGAAAGTCAATATTTCAGGACCTGGGCTTTACTAAATTATTTTGTGTCACTGAATTGTCTTCCAATTTTCATGCAAATTATGAGATCTTTTTCACTTTAAACGTTTGGAAATTAATCCCATCCATGATGTTAAAGCCGTAACTTATAATTTTGTGCACCATTATGTCATGCCTTTTCTTCCAAATGAAAAGCAATTCAAATCATTCCAGTTTTTGTTTTCGCACTAGTTCTGTCCTGGTTTGAATGTCGTTCACTCTAACCTTAAATGCCACCTGACCGACACACTTCTCTAATCCTTCAACCAGCATTTGCACAATGCATATCAAACAATAAAGCTCCTTTTGCCAACCTGTGTGAGATCACGCATACCCACAAACCCCTAGTCTGCATATTGATGCAAATACATTTCCAAATCTATAGCAGAAATCAGCACGAACATTTAACTTAACAGATACGGGGAGAAAAAAAAGGTGAACACAAATTGTGTTCACCTCTTTTTCAATACAGAATATTTTACAGTATTGTAATATTTTCAGCATAATTTTACTGTTAAGGATATTTCATCATACATTTCACTCACTGTATAGTTACATACATATAAATCTCTTGATCTCGAACAGGAAAAGTTTTCCTTCAACACAACATCTTGCATAACACGCTGCTGAGGAAATACTGCACGCATGAAACCCAGGCAGTTTCAACTGATATCTATAACTATATTGCACATCTTTCGGTTTAACTTTATTGGTTAGTGTTTACAATAACTCTTAAACGACTCCACCCGTTTTCCCCCCATACAGAAGTGAACCATACACGTCTACCACACTGCAAAAACAACCCAGAACTCACACAACACCAGTGTTACACTGCCTCATCCAGGATTCAATCGCCGTAAGAAATAAAGTCCGCTGTATATACACATTTATATATATATATATATATATATATATATATATATATATATATATATATTTTTTTTTTTTAAGAGAGAGATTGTACAAGTAACATTTTGTGTGCCGTGTAGTGCGTTTACATAAGGAACAAGGAGCCATTTGGAGCTCAGCCCTTTGCCATGTCTGTAGCCTAGAGACCAGCATTAGCTAACAGGCAGACGACGCTGCAGAGCAAACACCTCACAAAAACACCATATATACCACCAGGAAGAGTGTGAAATTACGTGAGAAACATGTAACAAAAAAATGTGTATAACATAGCTCGAAGGCTGGCATACCTGAGTTCATTCGTCCTCTTTTCATGGACCAGTGCGGAGAGGTTTAAATCCCACCGACGGCGGATTAGGCCTTCATTGTTAGCTCGCTAGCTAGCTTTCAACATGGAGCCGGCCCGCACGAGCAGCAGCCTATAGACACCACCACACATCAGTCATTCACAAACACATACACTCACCGGTCAGAAACAGATTCAGTTCGACACGATTGTATTTTTAATCCGCGGCGTCAAATATTTCTAAACGTGTTATATTAAGCGCGACGAGAGAAAACGGCAGCTGGGTGTCTCACCCGAACATCGCAAGTCCGCGACTATCAGCTGCTCGAAGTCAGGCTTCCTGCACGAGAAACTGCGCATGCGCGAACAACCCGGGCTCCCCTGCGCAGGCCCGCGCACGTGCGTCCTTCACGCGCAGTACGCGCCCTGTTTACTAGAAGCGCGGCTGTAGTCACGCAGTGCTGAGAACTGGAAATTACCAGAGAAACGTCATTCACCGGAATCAGCGTTCCTCCGTGAAATCGGTACATTCCGCGGTGTGACTAATGGTCGGAACTCCATGTCCTCATCCGGAGAGGCCAATCAGAAGGAAAATACAGTCCATTTAATACTTGTGTCAGTGTATTAAACCTAAAATAAACGCAATCAGTTTCTGAACATGACGTAGTAATTATGAACTTAATTTTTTTTAGCACGGGCTGTAAGAAGGCCTGCATGCAGAAATAGCACATATATATATATATTAGACAAAGTCTAATTACTGACAACCTCTCCAGGGTTGAGGGCTCGATTCTCTTGTCTGTTTGCATGGAGCTTTCGTGTTTTCCCCATGCTTGGTGCGGTTACTCTGGGCACTCCGGTTTCCTCCCACAGTCCATGCAGATTAGACTAATTAGCGTACCCAAATTGCCTGTAGTGTGTGTGTATGTGCCCTGCGATGGACTGGCACCCCATCCAGGGTGTACCCCGCCTCATACCCATAAACTCCTGGGATAAAGGTTAAGCAATTTCCCGCTGGGATTAATAAGATTCTTTAAATCTGAAGATTAAATGATAGGCCCCTGAATACAGCATTATATAATCTCCCAGAAGGTGAATTTCTGAATGTGACATAGTAAATATGACCCTTTTTTTTGGGACACAGAATATAAGTAGGCCCACATGCAGAAGCAGCAGATATATAAATAGGCCACAGATAAAAGACATCAGTATAAAGTTGACCTCTTCCAGTGTCGAGACTTCAATTCCCAGCTTGGTTCTGTATGCATGGAGTTCGCTTGTTCTTCCTGTGCTTAGTGTTTTTTTCCGGTACTCTGGTTTCTTCCAACCTTTCAAAGACATACAGATTAGGCTCACAGCATCTTTAGATGAAGTTAAATTTAAGAGGCCAGATTTAAGAGTCCAGAAAGATGCGGAAAAATGAGACCTACAGTTGGCCGTAATGAAATCAACCTACTAGATTTCAACTGTCGTGAAACAACAAAGAAGAAAAAAAAAAGCTGAAACTCAACACATTCAAACTCAATTCTTTACAACTTCAAAAATTTCCTGTGTTAATTTATTTAGGGTAAATATGTTACTTCCATAAAAGGTATTTAAAAAAATAACATCCAACAAATGTATTTTAGCTTTTTCACACACTATTTACCAGCTACTAGTTCACTAGTCCCTATTCATTGATATTGTCTTTGAATTGCTGTATTCAACAAAGATCAAACTGTTTGGTAGTCGTGATCAGCGCTGATTATGATCAGAACCATGCTTCCTTTTAAGAACGTTTTGAAACCAACTTTTGTTCCTGGCTTAAAATGTTGCTTCAATATTTCTAGATCCCCTTTCATCAATGCTTTAGTGCCCATTTCCAGAAAAAAACACTACCATAATATGATGATGCCACCAACATGCTTCCTAGTTGGAACTAGAACTAACAAATCAAATGCCTCACCATTTTCCTCCCACTCACAGCACTGATGACGATGACCAAATAGCTTGATCGTTGTTTCCTTTTACCAGAGAACACTCCTTCCACTGAAAGGCTAACACTGTGTCCTTGTGTTCATCTGGAACCTTCAGTCCGGCTGCTTTTTTCCCAACCCCAATCAGGGAATCATATTGTAAACAATGGCCATTTCATTAGTAGATGTACACAGGTGAATTCCTAATTAACACCAATTTACACAATTGGCCATCTGAAGTTTTTAAAAGTCGTATTAATTTCTGAAATTTTAAAGACAATGAAAGTTTAAAGAGACAATGATAAGTACAATAAGTCAGGTGATCATACACAGGGGAAAACAACCTAGATTTTATTTCTAGAAATTATAGCCTTCTGTGCTGACACATCCATACCGCAGCATCAGCAGTGATTAAATAACCTATTGACAAAAAATATCACATTTAACCTCTAATCTTGTATCACAGATATGTTCATTGTAACACAGAGAGGGTGAGGGGAATCTACAAAGCCCACCTGTAATTGCATTTAGAGCAAAAGTTAGTTTCCCAACCTTATCAATCAGACAAATAAATTTTTCTGCTCCTACCAGTGTTATTATTAGTTCAAGACTTCTGTACATGTTTAATAAATACTGGAGCCTCCCCTCAACCACTGTTCCATGAATGTTCTGTTTTAAAGAGCAACTTGAAGACAGATTTAAAAATACTCCCAAATTTCTTTGACCCTGTCGTTAAAAATAACCTTAACAGAGAGGCTTTATAAAGTCTTGCCTTCTTCCCATAATGGATACTGGTGCCATCTATTCCCAAATGACGCACACATACATGGCCATCCACCTGAAATATGATTCAACAGATCAGCCCACCTTTTTAAATTGCATGATGGTCCAGTTCTGACGCACATGTACCCATTATAGGTGCTTTTGACAGATGACCAGGGTCAGCATGGCCACTCTAACCTGTCTGTTCATACATAGCTTCATATGCAGCAAGCTGTGATGCAGTGTTTTATAACACTTTGCTATCAAAACCACCATTAACATTATCAGCAATTTGTACAAAAGTAGCTCTTCTGTGGGATCAGATCAGACAGTCTAACCATTACTACCTATGTACTTATTACTACCCATCAGTGAGCCTTGGCCATCTATGATTCGAAACATAAGACCTGCTGTTTTGGAGATTCTCTAAACGAGTTGCCTGTAAATATACTGTTTATAAATAAACAACACATTTTCATATTATCAGATGACTATATAACATTACAAATGAACTTGACAGACAGTTTTTGGAACATTCAGAAAAGTTCTAGGGGAGTATCAGTGCTAAATGTCACCTCAACTTTCACAAAATAAAAATGAAGACATTTTTGAAACAGCAATAAATTTATTTTAATGCTAAGTAAAGATGGGACATGTTTTATGTTTTAATCTAATCAGGACAGCAGTCTTTATTAAACCACTTTCACAAAGTGCAAACGGATAATAACCACCAGTGACTCTGGCCTTACAATATGAGAAAAAGATAAAACACGACTAAGCAAATATCCGTTTTTCATTCGATGTCATTTATTCATAGCGTTCTCTACCTCCCGCATTTATCCTTCTCTAGCATTACATTTAGGGGAGGTTCCAACTAGTAATAAATAATAATCAATGATAATTGATAAGGAAGAATAAACTGTGCCTTGTTGTAACACTTTACCTGCAATCAGATCAAAGACAAGGAGATGTTTTGTGTTTACAGAGCAAACTGTACTCTCAGGATGAATAATGGTGAAAACCATTAATGCAAAACAATGGAAAGATAAGGGATGAAAGATGTTTGAATTGAACACAGATGGAAAACCCCATGAAGAGCAAATGAAGGTGTGGTGTACACAAAAATTCCTTAATGGAACTTGGTCTGTGGTTTCCACCCTTACATTAAAAGTGACAAAAACACTGGTCCTTTCTTTTAATAACAGAACTGAAGAGACATAAGCATTTCCTCAGGTGTCTGGGCTGTGAGTAACTTTCCATCAATAATGTTTTTTTTGATTGGTCAGTGGACATGTGCCGAGCCTGTGCAGCAATCCAGAAATCATGTAGCAACCTACAGGCAAATCTTCAGCTGCATTATGGTACTTTCAGTAGCACCACGATGTTCCTCAGATTCACAGAAGAATTGATTAGGTTTGTCATTTCGTTGTTTTATTAAAGGAATGGGAGCTTACTTTGGTGACTTGATACCCACAAAAAATATTTTCAGCCCAGTCCAGTAAGGTCCTGTCTCATTCCTGGGTTATGCTCCGAAGTACGTACTTTACCGTGTAAGCAAAGGCAGCAAAGCCCACTATTACAAACAGGTTCGCAAGCGCTCCGCCAAGGAGTCCATGATTGCGGTTAGCCTGCTGGAGGGCAAGGTGCTGAGGAGCCGCTGCTTCTCCCATAGGGACGTGCCCGTTCATCTCTGGGAGCCCAAAGTGACCCTGCTCTCCATCTGGCACCACGTCTGGAAGCGGCAGAGCCTGCGGCCGTGAACTAAGCTCCTCCTGAGCCTTTTGCTTCTGCTTGATCTCCTGCAAAAAGGATTAAAGCTAAAGTTGACCTCCCATAAAAAAGGCATGGGCATCTACAGAAAGCTAACAAACACATCCATACCAGTGCTGCACAATTAATGGCACAAAAATCTAAACTGTAATAAGAATCTTATCGCTAATAAAAGGATGGAATTTAATATCATTAGAAACTTATGTGGAGCTTGACCTATGCAGATCTGAGATTCAATCACAAACGTCAATCGACTGTGCATTGTTTTAAATTAAGGTAAGTTAAGCCCTTATTAGTCACAAATTTAACCAGTAGAAAATCTGGACACACCTCCTAATGCAATGTTTTTTGTTTTATGGTTTATAAACTATGAAATAATTTGTATGGCATTAGGTAATTAAGTAACAAAAACAACAACAGTCAGTAGTTATTTCAAAACACAAAGGTCAGCTGTTCTGGAACTGCTCTTCCAAGAACAGTATTATCATGTGCATTAACAAAACCCATCAAGCACCATGATCAAGCAGCCAGAACTGGCTCTTACGAAGACCATCCCAGAAAAGACCAAAACTTCTCTGCTGCAGAGGAGAACTTTATTTAGAATTACCTTCCTCAGAAATTACAAATTAACAAAGCTAGAGCTAGTTACAAGAGCTTTACAAAGCATAATGTAGAAAAAAAACAGTATTTTTGACTGTATGTGATATGGCACCCATGAAGTAAACAGGGTCAAGGGTCTTGCTCAAGCGCCCAACAATGGCAACTTGGTAAAGCTGGGGCTTGAACCGCTGACGTTCTAATCAGTATATATAATATTTTTTATTACCAATATGAATATTCAAGGCAGTGGGAAGATCCCTTTTCTGTTAATTTAGCAGTGCTGAGAATTTAAACACAGCTACACTGCACAAATGGACATATTATGCAAGACATGCAAGGTTAAAGTGTGTGCATCCTTTGGACACACGACTAATTCATATCATCATCATAGAAAACATTTGAATTGTCTTATAAAAAAAAGAATGCTAGTAAAAAAAACGTATAAATAATAATAAATAAAAAAAACACCTAAAAGTCTGGCTGGCAGATTGCAAAAGACAATTCTAGATAAAGTGTTTCACGCCATATAAAGAACCACTGAAGGGACCTAGGGAAATTAGTAAAGCTATATTTAATTACTTATTAAAATGCGCATGTATGCTGTCAGGAAAGAGGAATTACAGAAACTAACACAGTAACAGATTTGACAAGAGATAAGCTGCTTTTACAAAACTACTTTTTACAAACTGTTATAACTGATCTATACAAAGGATGCAGCTTCATTTTGTAGATTAACCTGATTTAATTAGCCTGTGTATTTAAAAAGGTTGTAGTTTTAAATATTTGTAAAGATACAGCCTACAAAAATATAAAAAAAATAACATTATACTTGTCGATTAAAAAAAAAAAATATATATATATATATATTATGTGATTTTGTTTTGGTCCCATTACTTGCTGTCTTAAATGTCAAATTATCAAGATGTACAGTTTTGTTATGTTAGTTTTTTTTTTTTTTTTTTAAAGCAAATCCTGCAGCCCTAGTCCACACTTGCCTTTCTCACTTAAAGTAGGAAAATCGGTTTTAATAAATAAGTGAACGTATAAAACAAGAGCTCACAGTTTAAAGACTCACCTCAACTACTTCTGGAAACAGTTCACAAAAGACTCTGTCCTTTAAGTTAAAGGCCAAGCTCTGTGCAGACAGCTGTCTTTTCTGATGATAGAGTGGAAAAAGAAATTCTCACACACACATAATATTTCTTAAAACATACTGCTTTGTTTTTAAATATTTTTCATAAACATCCTTTTAATTCTCTTCTTTCAGAGAGATTATACTGGAAGAGTAAACGTACAGTGTAATCCGATGTCTCAATGCTTCCCAACGTGGGACCTTTCTCCACCATGAAACTTAGCAGCCCTGTGAGTATGGTGGACACAGACCAGGCAGGGTTCCACGTGTCTGGATGGAAATCAGTAATGGAGAGGCATAACCTGGAAAGGGTGAAATACACAAGAGTTACAAGAGTTACAGTAGGCCCCATGATCCATAAGCTATGCAGCAATTAATGTCCCACTGAACCAAGCCATTTCATAAAATTTTATAGCAATACATCAATAAAAGCCATGAATTTTGTCTGAAAAACTAAAAGGCCGCAACATAATAAAAAGTTACATAATCTTGCTTAATTGAATAAAAAATCTGTTGTATTATTCGACTTGATTGGGAGGGGGGGGGCGAGTTGATGCAAACCTGAGTACATCATCAGACAAGAGAAATCAAGTACTTAATTTTTTTTTAGGTTATGTTGTAAAATATTTTACCTTGTGTTGCACTTGAATCTCCCGTTTGGTGTTATCATATAAATACTAGGTGGCTTGAAGGGAAATTCTCGCGGGAATACCAATTTTCCGTGATAGTATCCACCTCAAAACAACAAACAAAAAAAATTCAAGTTAGGTTATGTGTTAACATGATTCCATTTATTTTTGTATTATTATTATTATTATTATTATTATTATTATATCTATTAAAATAAAAAAAACTAAACATACAGAAATATTACATTTTCCTAATTCAACATGTGACAGATCTATCACAGGTTTGTCCCACGGTTCCATGAAACAAATTACATCTTTAACCAAATCACACAACGCTGCTTACAAATTGGTAACAAACATGGCACTTAAATACCTTCATAAGGTGTTTTCTCTGGTCCCCGAACAACATAATGCCTAAAAGCGTGAATAAAGACAAGAAATTCCAGCATATATTAAGATAAAGCTAAAGTTTAAATACATTTAAAATGAACCATACAGGACAACGCGACCATGTCCCTCTTACTACTGTGACATGCCATAAAATCTGTTCACAGTGGATCAAGCAAAAAGAAGGAAATATGATGTACCATTCTAATATATTTGAGGGAAGTGGTTCAGCACAGATGTAAGGCACTGGATCTTTCTTTATTCTGAGGTAATCTTGTTTTAGACGCTGTGTTGCTGTTGTTGGTGCCCTTTTATTCCCGTTGTTGTTCATCTGAAAATAAAGGCATGTAAAAATAAAACAAATTAACCTGCAACCTTTAAAAAAAAAGTAAAAATAAATCCCGACAGATTTGTCGGGATTTATTTAAGTGTTAGCATTTGTGCACGCAGGGGCTGTGTGAAGCTAAAGTAAGGGGACCCTTCCCTTTCCCCCTTCTCATCTTACACAGTTAAGGAAGCTAAAGTAAGGAGACCCTTCCTTTCCCCCCTTCTCATCTTACACAGTTACCCTTCCTCCACTTTTTTCACAAGCGCGCACACAATAGAAAAACGGTTTTATCGGAAATAAAAACAAGAAATCTCTTTATCGACACTCGATTGAGCGACACACTAATGGAATCACTGTTGTAAAGTAAAAATGAAACAAATTTACCCGCACACACAAACACAAAGAGCAGGCTGATACAGAGAGAGAAAATGGACCATTAACCCCTTTAATGAGACTTGCTTTTGCTTTACACACGCGCTGTACACACACGCATACAGACATAAAATAAAGTATGTTATACGCACACACACATGGTCAGTGTTGCACGGATGTTGATTATACCAGTAAGAGACGCGCACAAAGACCCAGCAGGGGAGAGGATTACCCTCAATTCTGCAGCGCAAGAGAAAGAAAAACAGTTGGCTCAGTTGTGATCACATGATGCTTGGCGTCAAAACAAAACGCACATGCGTGATACATGATACTCGATACTCTGTACTTGGTTACTCGGTTCGTTCTCCAAGTCAAAATTTATTAAAAATCTTTACTCACAAACTGCGTTACTTGCAATCCGGGGTTTCAATGTACATTATACACTAGTTTCACCAGTAATATTGAAGAGACTTCACCATGACACATGACCTACTTTATATACTAATAGTGACACATTAATAGTAACACATGGTTACTCACAGGTCAATCACAGAAAAGCTTTTTTTCTGATTAAGTACTGTACTCAGTTCATGGTAGGTCAGATCTCTTGGTGGCACCGACCTTTCTCAGTACCGCATCATAAAAAAGTAAAGTATGATCTCAAATCTCTTTCATAGCTTTTAAAGACAAGACCAGACCAGTCTTTATTTAAGTCTAGTTACAAGCTAGTTGTGCAAGCTAAGCTAAAATAAAAAAAATATATCTATATATACAGAACTGCATAGAGTCAAAAATTTCTTGATCAGATAACCACCACTACAGTTGCACTGAACAGAAAGGCATCTGTAGCAGTGTTCAAGCGGTTAAAACAGCTGAATATCAAATTCCATTCCTGTCAGGCAAGAACAAAACTCAAAGGCTAGATCAAACTGAAATTTGACAGTTGAAGATGTAAAGATGTAAAGGTTCTGGTCTTTTTTTTCCCTCTAGTTGCATGTAACAACATTACATGACGATGTTTCATATCATAGTTTTGGTATTTTTCTACAAATGTTCATGTCAAACCAGGACTTTTGATTGTGCAGAATAACAACATAGTCCTATACTCACTTTATTTCTCTATATAATACCCTGCAACACTAATGCACTTACGTTTCACTAGTGCTTGGATACCATGAAGGTAGAAAGTTTTCTCAGTACGCTAGAGCCATGATCAGACTCCTGCTTAACGTCTGAAACACTGGCCTCCCAGGAACTCCTTTAATGGTGCAAATTTGCAGAAATGGATTAGAGTGAGGTCAGGACTGTACAGGGGATGTGGAAATAACTGTGTGCACAGTTCCCACAGACACATTTCCCACAAAGTTCTCACTGCGGCTAAGAGTCTGTGTCAACCGGTTTTACATCTTTATTCATGAGAAATTTCATCACAAGTTCCATTTGACTTTGACTTGAACGCCTTTCATATATGAAGAAAAATGTTACAGGTATTGTAGTAAATTTTTCATACACATTATATTTTTTTAATTAGAAGCACGCGGAAAATGTACCGCAATAAAGCAAAACCTGCACTGTACTGCTATTGTGTCACTTGACTTATTTGGTAAAAAAAACAAAAAACAATCATGTACAAAGTAAATTTGCGGTTGAGAAATGTAATCAGTTTTACACTTTCATTTACCAGAAAGTCCCGGTCTTAACTTCAACGCCCCTTGTAACATTTACCATTAGTGTAAGATATGATGTATAAAGGAAAAAAACAGACATTTCAAATAAAAGAAAAAAAAATTAAAGAAAAAAAGATATCATAAGCCAAGTTAGCTACTTTTTATATATTTGTATCTATTTTAGTTGTATTTATTTATAAATATTCTTATTTTTTAATTATGATTAAATCATTGGGTCCACCCAGGACACATGAAACCCAACGGTTGGGTCTAAATTTAGAGCAATAATGAACATTATCTTAAGAAACTTAACAGAAAGACTGAAATCTGTTATATTTTTAAATATGTAAAAAAAAAACGCCAAAATCTGACACCACCTTTAACACTCCTACAGTCTGGAGATAATCCAGGTCACTCTGACTGACAAGTTTATTCAAATTTTTCAAGATGGATCACTTAAAACCAGCCTGACTGGAGTACAAAGGTGATTCAGGGTCTACTGAATCTTTCCCCAGTGTGTCAGATCTAAATGAAATGGAGTTTTAGGAACACTTGCATACGGAATTAAAATTATCAGGTTAATCTTAGGTTAGAGCCTGCTATATGTCCTGCCCTTCCCTCACTCCTATTTCCGCCTCAGCTAGTTCCCTCACTTTCACAAGGGAAGAGCAAATATTTTGACACTATATTTTTAAATGAAGGAAAACAAAAATCCAGCTATTTGTACGAGTTGTTTTGCTTTTCCAGAAAACACCAAACTAACGGCACTGAAGAAGTTAGCATCCGTGCTAACGTTAGTTAGTTAGCAAACCGCTAGCATCCCTCGCTAACTGTCAAACCGTCTCTCTCCGCACGAGCCACATTACTCTAATATTCCACCACATTTCATAATACATACTTACCTCTTAAAATAGTCACAAAGGTTATTTTTATGGTTTAACAGACGAACCGGCGTTTTTTAATATATATAGAATTTTTTTAAACCGCGCCGAGAAAAGAAAACACTTGGCTAATATGTTAGCCAACTCAGTATTTACATCACGGCTATTAGCCGCCCTACCTTTCCCACCACTATTCCGACAATATCCGCCTCATTAGGGAGGACGCGCACCAGAGCAGCACGCTGATTGGACGATTTTACTGTCAATATTAAACAACAGCCAATCCTAAAATCCTAACAGAGAAGGGCCGGCTTTGTCAGAAAATAGGTAGCCTGAGAGCACGGAGCTAGGTCACATGACCGCTATAGAGCGTGCGCGCATGTGTAACCCAAGTCACGTGGCGAAATGAGACCCGGTGAATGAGGAAAACGTTTATTCCTTCTTTCACCTGATAGTCAGTTATTAACACACTAACACTAAAACACATTTTAAACATTCATAAAATGTGTGGTGGAAAAGTAATGGGAATTGAAGGACACTCACTTTATATTGTGAACTGGAAAAATATTTCGGATAAAAAAAAAAAAACTCTTCCTAATGGGAACTGGACAAATAAAATACACTTTGTAATTGGCAAAGAACTGGGGAGAACTTTGGAGGTGGCATGGTGATGTAAAGATTAGCACTGTGTCTTCGCACCTCCAGTGTCTGGGTTCGACTCCCTCCTTGGTTCTGTGTGCCGGCTTGGTGGGTTTCCTCTGGGTTCTTCAGATTCCTCCCACAGTCCAAAGCCATGCAAGTTCGATTAAATGGCATTCCTAAATTGCCCATTTTGTGTGTGTGTGTGTATGTGCGCACGGTACTCTGCCTTGCTTCATCTCAAGTCTTCTGGGATAGGCACCAGGTCCCCGTGACCCTGTTCAGGATCAGCAGTATAGACAATAAATTATTGTAAAAAATCTGGATGAAACCTAAGCTACTGTCTGTGAGTGTTTTCTCAGTGTACACATGGCTCTTTCTCCAGGTTCGCTGCCAAAATAACATTACTATGACGTAATATGGCCTTGCAGTTGGGCAGTATTAAGGCTTTACTGTTCTCACTGTTTTTGTTAGCCTATATGTTATGGTACAATTTCTTCTTGTAATTTCTTTGTAATTTCTGTCATTTCTTTTATTAGTTAAAAAATAAATAAAGTCAGTGTCAGGAAAAGATACATCTGCCTTACAGATGAACAATGCAGCAGTAATACGTATGGCCAGGCATGCTATTTCCTAAATGTCTTCGTGAATCACTTGGCCAAATATCGTGCTCCATACTTGTAAGGTTTTATAAAATGATGATAACTCTCTCATTGTGCTTTCTTGACTCCTTTTATGGTAACACTTCCTATGGTAACCTTGTCCTATTCCAGACAATTATACAGTACAGTGCATCCAAACAGTTCATGTCAGCTGGAACCCTTTTGTTTAACTGGAAAATGCAAATGCATTTCATATTGTCTGTCCGTTTCTGGGTCTCTCTTTGATAATGACTTGTTCTTTTAATGTACAGTACAGGATGTATGTGACACAGGGCACCTGAACAAAATCTTCAGACATCAGCCGGAAGTGTATTGAAGTGTGATGGACACAGTAAGCATTGATTCTTTTTCTATTAATTCATATTAAAACCCTACCAACTCGAACACTCTTCTTATTCTTAAACCTAACAGCAGTTTAAATATAAAAACGTTTCAGGTTAGACAGTCACACATTAATACACCTCGTCTATTAATCTTCCAAGACAGTGGGGTTTTCCATAATATGCCATTATTTATGTGCACAAATGCAGTTCTTTATTTAAACATAATTTAAGTAATATTTTTTTTTTTTATCATTGCACAATTCTAATATTTAATATTTTAAACAAACCATTTTAGACATTAGGAAAAAAAGGAAGTACAATACACAACATTTCCTAGGTCCATGAAAAGTTCTTAAAAATGATTTAAAAAATGCTTTTATCCACTCATTACAAACAGTTTGTTTGTCTGATAATCGATTCTTGCTTTCATGAAGAAACAACGAAGCAAGATTGAATTCTGATTTTTCTTAAGAATTTTTTTTAAAATATAATCTATTTTATATATATATAATCATAATTATTCTAAACAGTACAGTTTTCAGTAGTGTAAAAAAAAGGTTTAAAATTGGTATAAATGTCTCTTTAGGCTGATTGAAGCAGTAACATTCATGAATGTCTGAAAATCACAAACAGCTCAGCTTGACTCAAGGACCAAACTCTGCTCACATTTTCGGACTTGTGTTAAGCCACAAACGGAAACTCCCGAATGACTTCACTGTCCGTGGTGATATCTAAAACAGGACACAGAATTAGTATGTGAACTTATATACTTTGTAAAACACAGGTAAAAAATGTTTTCATGCATTTATGTAGACTCTGTCATTAAAATTCTGTTTTAAAATGAATAAAAAGTATGATGTGTTGTAGTGCTGGCAAATTGGTGTGGTATAAGTGACATAAAACACTATTTATTAGGGGGACATTCAATGTGGTATGAATACTGAATGTTTTAGAGCCACTACTACGATAACTGCGATTAATAACGTGTTTAAAAATTATTCTTAAACACTAGTATTGGGGGATTTATAAGGGAGTAATGAGGTATTATTATCCATCAACACAATATAAGTAACTTTGTTTTATTCCTTTTGTAGGACAAACCAAACACTCCTCAGAAGTTCAAATGTATGCATGAAATTATTGTTGAATTAATCCACAGCCCATCAGATTGCTATTGAATGAACAAATGAATGAATAAATGAATGAATGAATGAGAATAATAATGATCCAGACAGGAATCACTATCATGATCTCTGGCCATGCATTTTATATTATATTTAATTTTTTTTTTAAATTATATATAGTTAAAAAATCGGAGCCAGTTTTCCTAGACTGTTCTGGATTACAGCTTTTATGTTCAGTTTATATGTTCAGCTTATATGTACTACAATATATGTACAGCTTATATGTTCTTATTAGAAGTGTTCCCCACGTAACTTCTTTCCACCAGTGTCTGCACATAACAAGTATCCCATAAAGTTCCCAAGAAAGCAAGGGGCACATCCAAGATTAATGCCTTTTGTATCATTGAGAGAGCTAAAGGAAAAACCCATAATCCCATAAACCCAACATCACTAAGACAGCACTCTATTCCACCCAGTAACCCAACAAGACCAAACCAGACCAGTCCAGACCAAACCACGTACTGTAACATCACTCACTCTTTCCTTTTGCTTTACCCGCTGAGGGCTCAGAGAAAAACTGGCATCTATAAAAAAGAACAAAACCAAGATAAGACAAGGAAAACTAGAAGATATCCTGTTATATATGTGTGCTGTTATATGAAGGGCGTTCAAGTCGAAAGCCGGCACTTTTGATTGCGTAGAATGACAGGACACAGTTATGAGAGTAAAAACAACATCTATTTCTATATAATCTCCTGCTACACTAATGCACTTATCCCAGCATTTCACAAGTGCTTGGATACCATCAAGAAAGAAAGATATCTCAGGATGCCAAATCCATGATTAGACTGCCTGTTGTCTCCCAGGACCTCCTTCAAAAGGCCAAGCATTTGGAAATGACTTAGAGTGAAGTCAGGACTGTACGGATGATGCGTTAAATTACTCCCAGCCAAGTTCCTGTAATGTGCAGTGTTCAGGATAAGGTTGTGTGTTGTCCTACAAAAGCAGAACACCTTTAATGATCAAACCAGAATTTTTTTCTTTTTCTTAAGAGCATTCCACTTGCTGAATGTTCACAGGATTCACTGCAGCAGGTTCTAATCGTCATTCACAGACGTACGGCACCATGCACATTCAGATGTTTTACTGCGGCTAACAGAGAGTCTCATCACCGTACTGTGTTCGAAGTCTTCTGTATAAAGCCTTCATTCATAACAAACGTCATCACAAGTCCCGGTTTGACTTGAACACCCAGAAATATAAACAGCACAAGCAGGAAGTGAACCTTTAACCAGCATAGTCATGAGAGAAAAGTCTAGCACCTGACATTATACAGGATAATTACTTTAAGTTGTTTTTGATGCAATGCAGTTGCAATAAATGAAATCTAAGCATCTCGTTTCCACTAATGCATAAAGCACATTAAAGAGAACAGACCAGATAAACATAGAGCATCCCCTTCCTAACACAAACACACACAGTACCCAGCCTGTACGTCTCTCTGTAGTACATAAGAGCCCTGTTCAGGTCAAAAACTTGATGATTAATTGTCCTCAATATTCATAAAAAATATATATAAAATAATAATATTTCTATATTTCCTACAGAGAGACGCACTGAAAACAGAAATAAAGACCAAGCGCAGGACAGAGCAGGGAGTCCAAAAGCATAATAGTTTTATTTTTTCAGCTTTTCATCTTTACAGTGACAAACGAGTTTTCTTTAAGCTTTCAGTTGTGTTAATAATATCTCCAAATACAGGACTTTACAACAGATTGTACAGAAAGAAAAGGATCCACAGTAGAATGCAGAGCGCAGGCAGACAGGGAGAATAATGCATATTTACACCACAGTTATTTTAGAGGAAATTGTACAAGTTCACAGTAAAACACACTCCCAAAGACAGAACATGTTCACCAGTTATTATTTTGTCCTTTTATGCTTTAAAAAAAAGAAAGAAAGAAAGAAAGAAAGAAAGAAAAGTGCTTTTTTAAACAGGAAATTTATCAGTTTGCCCCCCGCAGTTTCTGGAAAGACAAACGTCTGACGCAAGTCCACTCATTTGTCTTCAAATGTATGAATTTTACAGTATAGCTGACCATCATAACTTATCATTATATTTTCACTCCTGACTGCATCGAGGGCTGAGAGGTTAAAATGGAGCCGAGGTTCATGCTGACGTACGTAAACAACTTCGGTCAACTGGGTTTCAAGCTATACAGCATCAGATGTCATCGAAAAACACATGCATTTCTAGAAAACGAGGATGGCCAGCTTGGGAAATCATGCGCGCAAGCGTGTTTGGCATGCAGGAACGAACTATTGGCAATTGACCTTAACAAAGAGCTCTGGAAAAAAAATCACATCATTATATCATTTTCGGGGGCTTTTACAAATATACAAAACATACTATTAACCTAGCTTCTATAAATAATTTAGCTTAACTGGCATCGAAAACTTTAAAGGAGCTCGGGAAAAAAACCCCTGTAATAATAGGATGTTAGAATAAAAACCAGTCTTACTGAGAGGGAGCTAATCAATGCGAGTCCAGTTTAAAAAAAAAACCTGAATTACATTAAGCTTGAAACTGAAATTTTGAAAAATAGACAAACCAAAAAAAAAAAAAAGAAGATGTACATGGATACAGATTTTCCGTATTCCAGTTTCCATTGCACGAGTCCTCATAAATTAAAAACAACCTAAACTTGCTAAACAACACAAATTACAAAACACACAAATACTAAAAAATACTGTACGGTAGGAAAAGTGCACGCAGTCGTATTTGTACATGAATGGCAACATAATACCACAGACCGTCTTCGTTCTGATTTGACACATCGGCTTCCTGCAACTGGACATTCAGTATAGTGTGAGTACTGAATGTTCCAGAGCCACTACGGTCTATGACGTGTTTATAAGAATAATTCTTCCCCAATACTTTGTGGACTGAGACAAAAGCCTAGATCTAAAACGCAGGACACAACTGTCTGGAATGTGATCGAAGACGCGTTCCTTAACGGGACTGAATTGTTCACGATTTGCTACTGCTGGACCTTTAACCCTAGCCTTGCTCAGGAGCTCCCCCTAGCACTCGTCTATGGTAAGGCAGATAAACTCCTGAATGCACTTCTTGTACTGCTGCTCAGTGGGGCTGCTGCCGGGGTATTGACCTGGCTGTCCGAGGGGGCCGTCCGCCTCGCGCATTTCCTCGTTCATCCGAGCCAACCGCAACCTAACACACAATAAAGGTCAAATGGGTAAGAAACGCACAATACATTAACAGAGCTACAACAAACATAATCGCTTTAGACTTTGATTCTGATACTCACAGAGTCACGATGTCTGCGTTCGCCGCTTGCACAGCAATGCTCAAAGGGTCCTGACCGTCCTCGTCCACCTCCATCTGAGAGGCTCCTCGCTTCAGGAACAGACACACCTGCCTGCAGACAGGACGGGGCAGAGAAGAACTCATCACGTAATCCGTACGCAACTAGGTGTTTCAACCCCGAAGCGATCTTTGGATAGGATTAAACTTGAACACGGCACGAAATTGTTCATTTATTTTCTAATATCAAAAGCTCTGACAGTAATACTAGCTGTACCTCAAATCACAGCACTTCAAATAAATCATTATTTCAGGAGTCTTCAGTATCAGCACTTTATTCCACAAGAGGAATATTCAGGACCAGGGAACTGTTCTCTAATAGTTGCATCAGGCAAATCCAAATGTACTACAGTATAAAGCCACGGCATGGATTACCCTGTGTGTCCCAAAGACGTGGCGTGGTGAAGTGGCCCCCGTCCTCTTACGTCTTTCTGATTGACGTCAGCTCCGTTCTGGAGCAGGAATTCACAGGCTATTAAGGAACCCTGAGACAGAAAAACAATGAACTTTGTCAGGTATACGTATACTCATCTGCTGGATTTACCATGAATAACGCATCACAGATTCTGAAGCAGTAGCAGTAAAAGCCACGGTGCAGGTTCGACTCACCCCTGTTACAGCCTGTATTAAAGGGCTCTTGCTCTCGTTCTCTTCGTTAATGGAGTTGACGTCTGCTCCGTGTGCTAACGCCTCAGCCATGACAGGGAGGTTCCGGGCTTGTGAGGCTTTATAGAGCAGCGCGCTGGGATGCAGCTCCCGGACGTCCTCCAGGTCTGATGTCTCTTGCTCAACCTCCACCTCCCCGCTGGATTCCTCGGAGTCTTCACATTTTGTAGCAAGACATACAGGAAAAAAAGCTTTTTTTTTTTCGGCTTTGCTTATAATCCACGGACAACGTATATGATTGACATTTCCGTTGGTCTTTATCATTATTTCAGTTGAATTGGAATTGTAAGGACTTCATACGGAAGTCATTGGGTCTATAGTGTCTTGTCTTGACATTTGAGAACGAAGTTGTGTACTCACCCTCTTCTGTGACACTGTCCACCACTGAGCCGAACACCAAGATGTCAGTGCTGCCGTCTGTGCTGCCGCCAAGACCGCTGTCACTGCTAAGACCTGTGGGGCCAAAGAGGGCCAAGCCACGGACACGTTATTCACTCTACCACCCAGCTAGTGCGTGAAACCTTAAATCCTGGACATCTACAGCACCACAAAGCTTAGGGATTTCCCATAAGAATGGAACATGGCCATTAAAACACTTAACAAGATATGTGGGGTATCAAACTTCTGAAATAATTGCTGGTTCCTGCTCACTTTTCACTTATCTGACGGTGTTTTGCTATGCACTATGTACTTGTCATGCTGATCATTTAGCCATTTAGGTTCCTTTTTCATAAGGTCAATGTCCATTTAATGCATCCAAAAATCCATCAATAAAAAATAGTGTAAGGACTTACTGCGGGGCCCAGAGCCAGTATCGAAATAGGAGAAAAGTGTGTCCAGTTCATCGGGACAGAAAAGGGATTCTCTGCGGAATTTGGCTGCTGCAGCAGCTGCGGATAAAAAGACAAGATGAAACAAGCAACAATTAAATCTCTTCTACTTAATATACCGGATCATCACACACATTAAGAATTTTGTTCGACCGCCTTTAGCTCAGATTACAGCACACGATATGGTGCAAAAATGATTCTTGTTGGGCGAAAATGATTCCCCATGCTGCCAGAACCATTCACGATTTGTGTCCTGGATTTTAGCCAGCCATGCAATCAAAGAAGACAAAGCTCACTTGACATGTTAACCAGGTCATTCAGGATCGTCAACTGACTTGAATCAACCTGATCATAAGCATCGATTCGTGTGCTTCCCTTCTTACCCTGATGACCCCATCAGACCACATGACGTTTTACCATCTTTATGCTCTCTAGCAAATGGAAACCTTTTCCGATTAGTGGTTCTTTAAATTCCATTTCAAATTGCTATGGAGAACAATTAACAAAATAGTTGCCTCCTAGTGCAAAAGTGTCGTTAATTGTTTTCCTACAGAAGCACACAGTGGCGTCAATGTATAAGGCTACAGGATTCTGGCTATTAATGTTTTTTTTTTTGCAGTACCTGCAGATAGGTTCGCCGGCGACACACTTCCACCATCGTGTCTGTACTTGTGTCGAGCTTTCGGTACTCCGATGGCGCTGTTGTTCCGTCTACACTTTTTGACATGCCAGTGATGAGATTTCCTGCCACCTTCGACCAACGCCTCTAAGCCACACATTTTCTTTAAGAACTTCTTCTCCACATATTTAGCTTTGATCCAGGCCTCTTTCTCTTGCCTAAAGGGAGAAAAGTGGAAACCTTTCGTTTTTAGGAATCCTCAGCACAAACCTGCAATCTTTACATGATGTTTGTGCGCGAACTCACCTCGAGCTGTTGGGTCCAGGTTTTTTCAGACCTCTTTCTTCACAGGCACCCTCATAAATGTGATTAATTACTGTGTTTCCAAGCTCACACATTAACTATTTTCAGAGAGACAGAGAGAAAGAAAGAGATCAGTTGGGGAAGAGAAAGTTGTAGAGAAGTGTGCAGAAATCGGAAAAAGAAGAAAAGCTGACAGGGGTTTTATTACCTTCATTAATTCTGGTTCCCAGGAGTCCAGCGTTAAAGAGCGCACCTTCGAGCAGTGTACACCCAAACTCCTAGGCGGAAGCATATAATCGGAAAAGCACGATTAAACACTGCCATTTTTGTATTTTCTTTTATGACCTGTACTTGTTCTGCATGGTTTGGATTTGCAAAAAAAAAAAAAAATGATGAATACTTGGCATAGCACCAGGTGCATTACATGGAGGTGTATTTATCTATATTTCTATCTAAGCTACTTTGCGACAATCCGTTCCCTTCTTTCCGCTTTACAGTTTCTGTTTTGTCTAAGTCTGCTAATACTGAATGCCTCTCAGCGTCCGTGTGTCTACTGCTGCCATCAATATCTTTAAAAAAGCAGCAAAGATCGAATCTGATTAGCCTGTGGCGCCGCTAATCTACAGAGAGCCTGCTAAGGTACAAGAAACGTTATCAAAGAGATGAGTCAGCTGTAGTCATATAATAAATCTTGCTATTGTTTGTTTTCAATATAGTGACACATTGAGATTCTTTATAATATATAAGTGGCTGACATCTCCAATTTATCTACGATTTCTACCATAAAAAAGTACAAAGTCAATGTCTTGTGATATGTATGTATGTAAGCTAGGAGATAATCTGATGAAAGATTATTGAAATATGGTTTACTCTGTGGCAATACAAATTAATGGGGTGTTCAAGTCAAACCAGGACTTTTCGATGAAGTTGTAAAACTGATCGCCATTTACCGAAAAATTTAAAGCACAGTACGGTGATGAGACTCTCAGCTGCAGTAAAACATTTGAATGGTGCAAACGTTTTAAAGAATGACAATCCATGCCGGGGTAGCTCGGAGCCCACTGCAGTCGTTCCCATGAACATTGAGCAAGTGGGAACTGTACAAACAATCATTTACCCCCTGCTGGTTACAGGAAGTCGGCATCCCCCATACAGTCCTGACCTTGCTCCAAGACATTTTTACATTTATTTTACATTAAAGGAGTTCCTGGGAGACCAGCATTTCAGACGTGACGTGGGCAGTCCGATCATGGTTCTGGTGTACTGAGAAAACTTTCAAGCTGTTTTTACTCTCAAAGCTGTGTTCTGTTATTCTGCACAATCGAAAAAGCCGGGACAGCTTGAACTGTTCAAAGCTGCTGTAAGACATCATGAAAGTTCCAGGTGTGTTACCTGTGGATGCCAGAGCACTCGATGCACAGCAGGATGCCCAGGTTGATGCTGGCCCAGCGGGGCTCGGCCTGGCCGCAGTCACAGCACACCTCATTTCCAGGGAGATGCTGCACTCTGTGCAGGACGCTCTCGCCCCTCACACTCCTCTCCCGTGGCTCGCTGGCCGAGTCGATGCTGCTAGTGGAGGGAGACGCTGTTCGGTCCAAACGCTGAGAGAAGAGAGTCATACACTGCAGTTAGGAGCCTAATGGTCGTTCTTCAATATTTTACCCAAATGTAAAATAATAATAATAATAATTAATTTTATGAAACAACTTCATTTAGGTGATGCACACTAAATTAATAGTTAATAATAACATTTTCCCTTCACGTTTTTTATACAATAGATGAAAACAGATCAGTTATTACATGGACTGAAAGAAGATATACAGTATGCATGTTGATAAGGTTAGAGATATACAGTATGCATGTTGATAAGGTTAGAGTAACGTTGTTTATTGGTCTTTCGGCTGCTCCCGTCGAGGGCTCTAATTATTTCTAATAATATTTTTCTATTTAAAGCACAGTTACAAATATGTTCATGCTTCATTTTATGTTTAATGTGAACACTGCCTTGCTATTCAGTGTCACTGTGGCTGCTGTGGTGAATATGTTAAAAAGCAATAGACAGTTTCTGGAGTACGTACCTCTATATAGTAGTTATCTGTGATCTCTCTGTAGGCTGAGGCGATGCTGGCCTGCACAGCCTGAATCCAGGCCTGACGCAGCTTCTCAGACTCGGCCTGCAACATGCAGCTCCTGCAACATCAACATACTGTATGGTGGCTATAGATCACACACACCCTCATTGATACAGTCGCAGATATCCACATCTATACAGCGGCGAAAAAGAACGGAAAACATTTGTAAGGCACATACTTTGTAGGTGACACGACTTCGAAGCAGAACCTCCGTTCTATATCCTCACAAGGTTTGACGGAACAAAGCCTCAAGTCCTCCACAACGACCGTAAGTGCATCCTGACGTAAAAACAGTTATGTTTTTTGCATACACCATTAAGGAAGCTCTCATACTGTGTCACAGGAAAATATATCATTTTATTGACTGCACATTCAGCCTTTATAATAAAGAACTTACCTTAAGCCTCTTCTGATAGACAAGCTGGCTGTTTTGTATTGAGAACCATCGCCTGAATAGAGGAGCATAGAAATTTTTTATTATTATTATTATTAATAATATGATTATTAATGTGTTTTTGTTTTCTTAAGGTATTGATGATTTGAGATCTGATATTCCTTCCTTTTACCTGTTCCACGTTTTGAAAGCATTCGTAGATCGCTTGAACAGATATCCCTCCATCACAATCCCGTTCGGGGCGTCCACATTAAATTCCACTTTGGAATCATCACAGGTGAAGTCCTGAGGATTACAAAATACGAATGTGCATGGTATGAGTATTATTGATACACTCTAGAACTGAATCATGGGATTAACCTGATTTAAGGTCCTCTTACACAAAAAAAAGAAAACACAAAGTCTACAATGATAACTTTATGTCCATAACTTAAGTTACGAGAAACACATGAATATCATATTACAGCTATTTTAATTTATATTATATATATGGTTTTGCTTACATTAGCTAACTAAACTATAGTGCATCATTTACCCCATGTACAATTTCAGTGATCATATTATAAAATCTGAAATATTTAGAAAAATACTAACTTTATGAGGAATAATAGGAAAACTGAATGAGTATTAATAACACACACACACATGCATATACAGCATAAAAAACAAATCCCAACATAACTGTAACCCATATCTACAAACTAGTAAAGGGCTTGTTTGCCTGTAATATCCCAATAAGCTATAATATAGCCTTCACTACAAGCCCTAAGCATTTTTGTGTTCTTGTGAATTACCCACTTAAACTCCCAGGATACCAACTTCTCTTTTTTTTAATACTATCTAATTAGCTTGAATTCTTCATCAATATATGTTAACTATATAACTAGATAAAAGGGCAGTGGTTAAAGCATGTAACAATAAGTGAAATTAATTGAGCAACATATACAGTATATCTATCTAGTCATAAACCTTGCAGCTTTTTTTCCCCCCACATTGAACACTAAGTACCCTTCATGAAGTATAGAGAATAAATAGCAGCGCCCTTATTAGCATAAAAAGTTCCCAACAAGGATTCAGGATTTTATTGCACCTTTAAGATTAAAATGCTTTTTATTTTTAATACATGATATTGTGAGGCACAGGGTATAGGGGTAGCTCAGTGAAGCTCAGAAGTTCCCCGGTTCGAGCCCCAGTGCTGCCAGGCAACTGCTCACTGAACACCCCACTGAAATGACTCCAGGGGTGGGGACAATTGGTTGCCTTATTGTTCACAGACGGACCCTTACCCCAACTTCTGGTAAGTTACTGTATATTATATCATACAAATATGAACTTTTTAATCATTTCTATGATGCTACCTGAACCTGAAAAACAACCCCTTTAATTAATATTCTCCACTAAAAATATCTAGTAAACCTAGAACAAGCATAAAGCATAGACGAGAGTGTTTTTTAAGTGATAAACCTCTGTAAAGCAGCTGTCACACTTATATTGTGATATCCTGCCATATATCAGTTACATCATGTAGCAAAATGCATGCATCAGGCAGGGCACACAATTAGCCGAACCTGCATATCTTTGGACTGTGGAAGGAAACCGGAGCACCTGGAGGAAACCTACCAAGCACAGGGAGAACATGCAAACTCCATGCACACAGAGACCGGAATTGAACCCGGACCCTGGAGGTGCAAGGCGACAGTGCTAATCACTACACCACCGTGCCGCTCGGATTATACAACAAAGTTTCAAAATATTTGTGGGTGTATACAGTTGAAAAGTTGTTGGCAGTGTGTACCATTTGATTTCTAAAAGTGATGTCAGGAGTATTGGGACTTACATAATATGACAACTAAAAGAAGCCATAAGATGCTCAGAGCATATAAAAGTGGGTAAGGGTACTTAAAATCAAAGGATGGCCATACACTTCATTAAATCGCCATCAAATAAATAATTTTTTTTTTTTTTTGCTGTTGATCTCTTGTATAAAAAAATAACCGCTTTTAATTACATATCATAATAAAGAAATATCTGTACAACATAACAGGTCATATTGGTATGAGTTCAATTCTCTGTCATTTGCATTTGGCTTAAATGTATGCATTCTGTTTCCATTTACAAAAACTGAGTGGAAAAAAAGTAAGATAAACTGCTCACCAAAGCATAATCAAACCTCCACAACTTCCCGAATATCTTCATCTTTTCAAAAAGTTTTTCCAGCAGCATTGGGAAATCAAAGTATTTCCTCCAACATACAGCTGATAAACGACATCAATGTTCTTATCTCCTTTACGGTGACGAACAGGCACATGAACCTTACTGCAGCGTGGCTTCAAAGCGACTGACGACGCCACCCTCGTGTGCAGCCCTTCGTCTTAGCTGCCACCTGCTCCAGTGCAGCGCCTCTGCCGTCTTCTGGAGCTCAGTCTGCACGTGATTAGCATACAGCTGTCTACTTCTGTGTGAGCAGCTCCTGACCTGACCACAGACATTATTTCTCAGCCACGAGCAGAGCCACCGCTTGCTCCTCGAATTTACGAGTGCCCTCTTGCTCAGAGTTCCTCCCCCGGCCTGCGGCAAGGCTTGTGCTTCAACGGGGCTGGAAAGACCTGGGGTAGGGGTGAGGGGGTGGAGGCACTTGGTTTTGGAATAGCCAGCGTCCATCTGTCTGGCAGTCCACAAAACAATTCCTGGTTAATCAAGCAAACATTATTGCTCCGTGCAAGCCCCCCCTCAACCCCCCAATATGCGAGCACTTTCTTCAAGCACGGATACCCGCAGGTATGTTCACACTGCATGGACTTCTGCTACCAGTCAATCAGATAAAAATGCTCGCGGATAAAAGTGCCACCTACATACTTGCAACTGAATTCCGTTCAGTTAAGTAGACCTGAAGGGTATCAACACAATGCCACTAATCTATCTGGATCTGTTTTTGCTTAGCGCTCCAAAGATATTGTTTTCTGTATAATTTTTCAAATCTGGAAAACATTTAAAGAAATGAGGCTGCAGAGTGATTTTTGATTCACAAATTATAATAACAGCAATTCTTAGAACGTAATCTGAACCAGATTTCTGGCAAGATATCTTTAATGTAATGTGCTACAGTGAGCAGGTTAACCATCTTACAGCACAATAATGTCTTTTCAGAGACTCCAGCATAAACATATTGCTTGTGCATAGATTGTGGTTTGGGTAGGATGTAAGGAGTGGCAGCTCTATAAGTAAATCCGAAATGCGCGCACACCACTGGTAACTAGTTTCCCATGCAAAGAATAAAATAAAAAAGGGTAATCCTTTATCATAAAAAAAAGTTTCGGTCTATCTGTATTTTTATTTATTTAAGACCTTATTTAATTCTATTCAACACAAATACTGTATCTGTTAAATCCATATACAGTTTGTATGTACTTTATTTTATTACATCCCTAGTATACACTATTTCCTTTTGAAATAGGAAAAAAATCCTGAAAAATTCCACATTCTTTTATTTCCACATTATTTTTTTGTCTTGGATGTTTGCACAGCGCTCGTTCACACGTGTTCACACACAGCTGTCAGACCCCACTGAGCATACCATAACTCTGTGGGAGAACGATAAAAAGGGAGTCCCAGGGGTGTCACAATAAAGTTCGCTTCACAAAAAAAGACCAGCGTGTTCATTATACAGCACAGGAGTGTGTTTAGGCCCGTGTGTATGGAGCGGCAGATGTAACATGGGGCAGGAACAGGAGAGAGGCGATAAGACAGCCGGGGAGATCGTAACTCTGCCAGCGGAGACATAAGAAAGTGAGAAAGAGGGAGGGATGCAATGAAAGGCTTGCACAAGAATCTGATAAATCGGTTGAACGTGAAGCAGACGGACCGCCCTCTCATGGCTGAGTTCAGGAAGCAGAATTAACCGAGCGAAGATGTTAATTGTTCGAACATGTGCCATCAGAGGAAATGTGGCTCATTTCATGGAACATTTTCATGTTTAATCATCATGTGATTGAGATACACATTCAGGCTTCTCGAAGATACAAGTACACTTTCGGTTTACTCAAGAGATACCGAAGCTTAAAAGCCATCAAGGCCTCTAAAAGATTTTTTGTCATCTCTGTTCAAGCTCATTTATCTACGTCTGATATAGGAGACTGAGTTTAAAGAGTCTACTCTTAGTCTACTAAATATGGTAGAGGGTCAGGGGCCCACAAAGTCAACATCAAGCTGTTCGAGGTCATGAGGTCAGTGAGGGTTCTGATCCCTCCACACGTTCTTTATAGGAGAGCCCTGAAACTCATGGCAGCCGCTCCATGTTGGTCCGCTCTGTTCTGTGGCGGAAATTGGAAGGGGGCGGGGCAGATGTGTCAAAGCTCTAAGAAGACAGAGATGATGCATGCTAAGCATTAGCTTAATATTTGACACAAAATTTTAGCACTTTCGTTCTTACTTTTACTTTTTAGTCTTAGAATAAAAGTAGAAGTTGGAAGTTGGTTTTCGTACCTGCTTTATATTGCTACCAAACTGCAACTAATGGAACCAAGTAGTGGCTCTTGAGCCATTGATTGTAGCTGGTAATGGCTCATACAATAAACAACACCAAACACATTAATAGAAACTAATAGTTAGAATAAATAATAAAACAAAAGAGAGTAGTCAGGTTTGCTTATGATGCGCTTGAGAAAACAAGAACATCATCAATTTATCCCAATTTATTTGCTCATATAGGATTAAATAAAAAATCAAACTTTGTAACTTTGTGTTTTTTTGTAGGGTTTTTTGTGTGTGTTTTTTTTTTTTTTACAAATGTTCCACAACAAATGCAACCCCCCCCCCCCCCCCCCAAAAAAAACAAAACAAAACAAAACAAAAAAAAACAGTATTGTTTGAATATTTAGGCTGTCAGTTTAAAAAAGGTACCTAGTCTGTTTATCACACAATTTGTTTTATAATTGTATAATGTTTTATGATAATATAATATCAATTCATTTTTTTGGCAAGATTTTGTCAACTACTTATAATTAGCTATAAGCCTGTTCTTTTGTCATTTTGTTGCCTAACTGATGCTGAAAAAAGGTTACTTGAGCTCGAACTTATTATAGTAACTATAATGCTACATTGCGTTTTGAATGTGAGGTTCTAAGCACATTACTGTGTACATGAATCATTCTGGCCTTGCCCGGCCGTTCGTCCTCCATTCTGTATGGCAGTCAGAATCAAAAAGGCATTTGAGTGCCAAATTCGTCACCATTTTTGTCAAAGTCAACACCAAACCTCCTCTAAACCCCCGTCCTTTGTGTAGACGCAGATGGCTCATTTCACCTGTAAGCCTTATTCTCATGGATGCAGACCTAGCCTGGGGGACGACTCCGCTGTGAGTCTCCACATGTGTGTGTAGACAGGGATGGGCTTGAACAGTTGGTGGCACTAATTTAACTGTGATGTTTTTTTGGCGTGACACCTTAATTTCTCTGGCTCGATTAGCTCGGCGCCAGCGCCATCTGCTCCAATTAGTGGAGCTGGCCTTGACTCTAACTCGGACTCAAATCCTGAGTGCACCTGGTGCCTCCTCACCTGACCGGAGTGCACAAGGCAGATGTCAGATGCATGTCACAAGTCACAAGTCTCTCTTGGAAAGATGCAGATCAGCAGATCTTCTTATATGGATAATGATGACAAGAGTTTGTGCCTGAATGTGAGTCTGCGTGCTTGTGTACATTATAAAAGTTATTATTAAATAGAAGATTAATTATTATTAGATCAATCAGAAATTAGCCTGTGTGCTTTATATATATATATATATATATATATATATATATATATATATATATATAAAAAAAACCTATGTTCATTTATGCACTCTATACTTGGTGGGCACTCCTTTAGCATGGATTAGAGGCAATCACCCTGTGGTACTGCTGAGGTGTTATTATAGACTTATTATTGATAATAATTGATATTATTGATAGCAGCCTTCATAAAATAAAAAAAACCTTGCTTGTTCTTGAGTTGTCACTATCATTGCTCATTTCTCATGCACTTTATATTATTCTTGCCAAGGGAACTGTGCTAACAGTGCTCCTCTGGGACTAGAGCAAACGCTAACCATTAAATATTTTAGAAGGAGTAGTGTTGCTGTTAAAACAGTCTACTGCCAGACAGGCTGAGGAAAATTTATGAACATCAGAAACACATTTTAAAGGTTATGGCAGAGACAGCTTAATGCAATGCAGAGACGAAACTTTTAGGTGTCCTTCGAGATTTAGAAAGCGGGCCTGAACAACACATTACAGACTCTAAACCTCAGCAAAAATGTTGATTAGTATCATAATAATCTTATATTACTGTATTATTGATTTGAATTCTTCATTATGTATAAGCATGAACTTGTTGTTATAAAATCTATCTATAGTAATATTTCCTTCTATTCCATATTTTATCATTTTGCACTATTTTAATGGACAATATTAAAAAAAAATTCAGTTTAGTTGGTAGAAAAGCTGAACAAGTAAAAGTTTAAGAAAATTATCAACGCAAAAATATTACAATATTATATATCTACACAATATATTCTTATTATGTTCTATAATATAAATGGATACAAATAACAATGTGTTGTTCTTTAATAAATAAAATAATGTTAATGTTGGAACACTGCTTTGGTACAGGGGAACAAAACATGACTGGAAATGCAGTTATAGGAAAATAAATCAACATTCCCTCACCCTATTATTGATTGCATTCCAATATGTTCCAAAATGTTACATGTTGAAGCTAACGCAAAAGAAAATATACTAAAATCTAAGTGGTGGTTCGATGGTGTTGCCTATTTAATTAATTTCCTTTTTACAAATAAATATGAGCATATTGAGAAATTACATAATAGCGTCACAATACGATTAAATAAAAACATTCCTGGATGTATTCTGAAGAATGGCACCACTTATGTATATATGACATATAAGTACAGTATGTCATAAAATTATTATTGTTTTTGTGTCTTTTTTCCAATTTTAAAGAATGTAATAAAGGCTACAACCTTTAACTTATAAGAAGAAAAAAATTCTGTTTTTAAATCTCACATCACCAGTCAAGTCCCTCAAACAAATGTGTAATTCATTTTATTTTTGTGTTTTTTCACAGACAAAGGCAGGGTTCACTGTTACTAATCAGTCACTGAGGATCAAACTAAAAGGCAGACGGCATCGTAAAAAGTTATTCTAAAGCACACACCACCTCCTGTGCTTATTCACTTTTAAACATTCAGAATGAATACATTCATGGCCCATGTGTTGTTGGACCGTCTCTGTGTATCATCCCACTTCCCACACTCAAAGCCAAACTCACACTCACACACACTCTCACACACACACACACACACAAACACACACACACACACACACACACGCACGCACGCACGCACGCATGCACGCACGCACGCACGCACACACACCTACACACACACACACACACACACACACACACAAACAGCCTGGATCTTATTTGGCATGCACAAAAATAAATTAATATTTTATAGACTGAGAATGAATCAGCCATATTTAGAAAATTTAGCATCTCTATCATATTGCAGGCTGTTCATTAAATATGTATGAACAACATCATATATATATATATACTGTATTATATATTTATATATATATAGTATATATATATATATATATATATATATATATATACTATATATATATATATATATATATATATATATATATATATATATATATATATATATATATATTTGTTATTACAATTCATGGAATAGAAAATCACTCACCTGCATTAAAGTCTATAGAGGCAGGATGGAGGAGAAATCATGTAGAGAGAAGACAGAGAGAAAATCTTTTTATTGATTAATGGCATCAATTGTTGGCAAAGAGCATCATAATTATATAAAAGCTGTATAGAAAGCTCACAATCAGTGAACATACTGTTTTTAAATTTACTGAACCTTTTGTCTTTACACACTTCCCCCTTTTCTAACATGACTCTTTAAATATTAATTATAACATTTACCCATTCTTGTAACCATCTGAGACCGTATTTGAAGAACAAAAGCTGGAAAATGTTGACATTTCTCCTTAGTACTATTTTTAAATAGTTATCAGTATATTACATAATTGTACTGTTTATACAGCTGTTTAAAAACTGTGATTCACGTCATTGTTATGGAATGAATCTGAGTAGTTTCTTCATTTCTAGTTTCTGTATATATTTCTGGACTGGAAATGAGCTGCACTTATAGTTGTACTTGTTCCTAGCATACAGTATGTAGTTCCGACAAGGGAGTGTGAGGTCAGCTGAGGAAGGCTTGATCATGTTTCGTTCAATTGCACCACAGACGGCCCCTTTACATGAGCGGCATCACTATAATGTGACCAATGAAGAATTGCATAGGAATTTGTGATCTTTTGGAAATATAGTAAGTTTCAGGGACAGGAGATTTTTAGGGGCAGTTTGTAAAAAAATAAGTGAAACTTCAAATGAATCATTTATAATAAAAGACAGTGAAGAGACATTTCTGAATACAAATTCAGGACCTAATTCAGCTGGCGCAGTTCACTAATGCCCTGTTGGCTAGCAATGTGCCAACAGATGGTGAGTGCCTGGGTGGCAAATAGTGTGGGCATGTGTTTGTTTGTGTCTGTGTCTGTGTCTCTGTGTGTGTGTGTGTGTGTGTGTGTGTGTGTGCGTGTAAGAGAGAGAGAGAGAGAGATGAGGCTCAAAGTCCCCAGGCCGGTCAAGGAACTTCACCTTATTCTACCGATGATAAAATTAAAACAAATACTGCAGTCACATGTACAATATGCCAGAATGATTGAATTTCCCCACTGATAAACATCAGTATGATCATCGAGGATGAAATGTAAAAGAAACACTGCAGCCCACTATTTGTCTGAAACTGACTTGTATTTATGACGTAGAGCAAAGATAATGGCGCTTACCCGCTGCTGGATGATGGCATGCTGATGCTCCATCACTCTCTTCTCCATGGCCGAATCAATCACCAGCTGATCCAGCTGCAGTCAGGACACACAAACAGTGTGTATGAGCAGACCTCATACATCATACATACCACCAGAGCGCCTACATACATTTATATATGTACAAGTGCTTTCAAAGTAACCAGGTGCTGGACTTGGACTTGCTTATTAATAACTTATTAATAAGGCTTAGACTTTGACTTAGATTTAAAAGTATATTTTATCACAATTTGGACTTTGGTATTGTGCAAAAGTCTCAAGTAACCCCTAATTTCTTCATTTTAAATTAATTAAAATGATATAGATTAAATTAAAGACATGGGAACAAATGATTTACAGTTACAGGCTGCAAAGTGCCTAAAGATACATCCATGGTGGTTTATTTAGCAACCTCAGCAGCAACCTCATTTCCCTTCTCGTCTAGTCAAACCACGCAGAATTGATCAGCATCAGTGTACTAATCATCGGCCTGATCACCTGCCATCATCTGTACCTGTTTCTCACTTTTGCTTCAATTCAATTCAACATTCATCATAATCTGATATTTTGGGGGATGAATAATAGAGCACAATGATGAAAGAGGATTTTAGTGATGAGATAGTGAAGTATTGGATCTTATAAACATTAGGGGTGATTAGAAGCCACGTATTATAAGCTGCGTGTAAAGCAAAACTTAAATTATACAAAAGACAGAAACAAAAATAAATTAATCATAGATTGACAATGTGCCCTTTTTATAGAGAGCTTGAATGCACGTCCGTCAGTTTGATCTGATTGAAGTGTGAACTGTTCCAATTAATGTTATATAAAAGTGTGATTAAAAAAACATAGTCTGAACACTTTAACAAAAAAAATCAGATTCAGGCCACTTTTGCCCGCTGTGTGAACGCAACCAATTATTATTTTAAATCCCTCATAAAATGTCTATTTTGTTAATTCAATTTAGATCAAAATACAATTTGATGGAGTTGTTACTAATATAAGGAGTAAAAAAAAAAAACCTGTAAACCATCTCATAAGAAAATCAACAACAAAGTGTATTTTTTATCTTATGCCACAGCACAAAATGTCTATACAAACTGTTTATTTACTTATAAAAGACTGACACGTTAATTTCTTTACCCAGTCTTATGGATATCTTATAGGATTCCTCTTCATCCATTACAACGAGTGAGTTCCTGTTATCACTTATTTTATATCACCTCTAAACAGCCTCTCTTATTTATAATGATGCCACTAAGGAACTGCAAAACTCTTAGTCCTGAAAACCATAACAGATTAGAAAATTTTTAACTGTTCGAACATTCCAAAAAATGCTCCATTATTTCTGTTAAATCCTCTTCTTATAACACTTACACTTTTCTTTATTCCATTACACATTTCCCCTTTTTAAATTGTTATTGTAGAAACAATAGTGTACTGTATTAAATAAGAACATGAATAAAAAAGTGCATTATTAGCTGCTGTAGAAAATAGAAAATGATGGATTTATTATAAATTATGGCATATTAATCAATGCCTTCTAACCAGCCATATCCGAGAATTCAACAGCACTGTGGTGTAATATTAATATTGCTGAATTATTTATAAAGCTGAATACTAAATGTTCTGTATTGACACACACACACACACACACACACACACCATATGCTTCATTTTCTTCGTCGGTTTTCAGCATCTATAGTACTCATAGCACTGGATTAACAGATCTACTCTTAATAACTACAGTATAATCCACCACACATGGTCAGATTACTTTGAAGTCATTAGGCCTGTGTGGCTGATGTTACACCACATCATGAAGCAGCACCTCACCTCAGCAGCCAGCTTCTTCATGTACGGGTCGAGCTCGTCCAGAAGGTTGTATCCCTGCTGGAACAGCGTGTACTGTGCGTGCATGAAGGATAGCATCTATCAAGAGCAGAGAAAGAGAGAGGGCTCTGTTTAATTACTGGTGTTGAAATTGTAAAGTACAGATACAGCATCTACATTATACACATTCATTCTGCAGTATTTATATTCTGTACTAGCAAGCAGGAGAGACTAATGCATAGAGCAAAGAAAATCACTCACCGAGTCGAGGATTTCGAACTTCTTTTTGGCCTGTAAAACGTTGATCTACGGGAAAAATGAGTTTCGTTTAGACATCTTAGCAGCATCTAAAGACTAATGTGTGCATAAGTACCAGAATACAAGTTAGAAAATACTATTGCGCCCCTCAGTGGAGCTTCGGAATACTGCAGATGCTGCGTTACAGATGTAAAGCCAAATCTCTATGTATTACCTAAGAACCCTAAAAAAGTGCCTTTTTCCTTTTTTTTTTACAAAAATGTAAGAAAATGATAGTCTAAGTGTTTCAATCTTAAAGGATTATAGTTTGACGGAGTGTGTTATATACTGACAGGTAAAAAATTCTGTAGTTTCCTGTTCTTTTATCACTAGAAGTAGATTCTAGTCTGCTGTACACCCACATGCACTACAAATGCTGTAGATAGAGATTTGGTTGAAGAGTATCTGAGCATTCCTTTAAGGTAACTCCACCATAACGTTTTTAAAATGAGCTCTAATCCCCTTGCAGTAGAGTCACTGATCAGAGCTAAGTCACTGCAGTCCCCGCTAAAATCCTGCCGGCTATTATTTTTAATAAAAGAAAATACAAAAAGACTTGCTGGACAGGGTGCCAATCCATCGTAGGACCCACACATACTACTTATTAGCCTAATCTGCATGTCTTTGGACTGCGGGAGGAAACCGGAGTACCTGGAGGAAACTCAGCAAGACACACAGACCCGAGGTGGGAATCGAACCCGGACCCTGGAGGAGCAAGGTGAAAGTGCTAACCACTAAGCCACCGTGCCACCAATTCAATTCAGTTACATTGAATTGTAAAACACTAAAAAAAAGGACGACGTGCCTTCAAGTGAAAAAGATTAGACAATGATAAATAGACAAAGAGCTGATGAACTAGACATGAGCTAATAATATGACTATTTTGAACATGGAGGCAATATTATGTACTTCTTATGTATTTCTGATTACTGTCTAATACATTTGCCTAATTTAGTAATCAAAACCATGTATACAATGATTGCCTTGTGTTTTGACTCGTTCTTTGTCTATTAAACACTCTTTTATTTATCCCTTTGCTTGTATGCTGTGTTTGACCAAAGCTATATTATTATAAGATTGGATGATGTTTTGGCCTTGTTAATTTTGTAATTAATGTAACGTCACTTTTTTCTGTATTGTTAGTCACCTGTAATACGTAGTCAAGGGCAAGCTGTCGGAAACACTTCCTGGTCACTAGAAGTGTACTGCTGGCTTCCTCCACCTCGTGCGGTTTGTTGCGGGGAGCCTGGGCGTTTTTCACCTGCGCTATCTCCATGTCCTCTCGCACCTTGTCGAATTGCTTCTTCGTCTCCTTGAACTTGCGCACATCCCTGGAAGGAGGCGGGGGAGGATATCAACAAGGGTTAGACAATGATAATAAGTGATTATGGAAAGAAGGTAAAGGTGATTAAAAGAAAAAAAATCTACTTACTCCTTGACAAACGTGTGCAGTTGCTGCTTAATCGACCTTTGGGCCTGGTCAAAGAGGATCTACAGGATTAAGGGAACAATAGACAGTAGAAATTAACCCGACATTTGTGTTAAATGACTGTAAGCCTGGAGCAAAAGCAAAAGAATTTTGGAGCAACCATGGTAAATCGCTCCCAATGCACCTGACCGAGGGTTGTACAGGGGATCTTCACAGTATATGACCAAATTTGACCACTAGATGGCAAAGTTGCAATTGCAAAATCAAAAAAGAACCAACCCTGATACACTTCCTTACTCATATTTATTATTATATATTATTTAACCCCCACCATCCCCTCTATTTCCTCTTATCAGCTTTGTATCACTCTCCAAGCTGACGTTCATGCAGGGAAGTTGACGCATGGAGTAAATGGGGCAAAGTGCTGGAAAGCAGTGTGGGGATTTTGTCTAAATTAATGTCTCAGTCTGGGAAAAGAGAGAAAGAACCTGACAATAATCTGCATTGAGTTAAAAATGAAGAAGCTTTTTTGTCAAAACAGTCCAACCGGGACTTTTGATTGTGTAGAATAACAGTACAAACTAGAGCCATACTAATGCACTTATCCCAGTGTTTTCATGATCAGACTTCCTGTTACACTGGCCTCCCTGGAACTCCCTTAATGGCTTGGAGCGAGGTCAGCACTGTATGGGAATGTGACAATAACTCCCAACCGCATTCCTATAATGAAATGTTATTTTTTAATGAAAGAAAAGGACTATCAAAGGAGTTCCTGGGAGGCCAGTGTTTTAAACGTGATGATGGTCATGGCTCTGGTGTACTCATTAAACTTTCTACCTTTCTATGGTATCCAAGCACTAGTAGAACATTTCAATTAGAGCAATAATATAGCAGGAAATTAAACAGAGAAATAAAGGTAGTTTTTAGTCTCATAATTCCTGCACACATTTCATAAAATCAGCTGTAAATGTATAAAATGAATTCTGGGACAAATGCAGAAAATAATTCACATGGAAATAGAACCAGAAAAAAGGCTTGAACGTAACGCTAGAAATGCACTATAAAACTGGAAAACATAATACAACAAAAACTGCATATGAAGAGGCAATAGGACTGAACACAAAACAGGTGGACATAGTAGGATAGCAACTAGTGATGGAAGAATGGCAGGGAGAAGTGCAATCAATACACAGAGCTGCACTGCATGCTGTCAGGGGATTTCTGGCACATACATGGCTCGCTTATGCATAAATGAAACAGGTACGAGGGAAACAGGATGCAAAACTCTATGTTCATCTTTGTGCATGTGGAACTGTTGAAATCATATAGAAGAACCAGCCCACACCTCAAAATAACAATTTAGACATAAGTCAGACTAGGCTGCTGTGTATTTTGACTGTCTTTAGGGGTGTTCACATGTTGCATCTTTCACATTTGGGGACACATGACAAGCACGCTCACAACCGTCGTAACACCCATAGGTTTTTCCATGCGCATTCAAGCCGCAGGAATATTAAAAATCCCAACTTTTCAGAAAGCCACAACTAATCAGCTTCCACTCTTCCTTTCCTCCTGGTTCAGCTGGTGAAATTCTCTGTGTTTTCTTCATGCTTGAAGGATGTTGGGAAGTACCATGGCAGACACCACGGGAGCCCAAGCTCGTGAGCGATTTGGAAAGAAGGAGAAAGCTGATGGTTTCCACATGGTTTTAGACGTGGCATGTGATCGGCCCCTTAGGGCAAATCATTTTGGTATCAAAGTGTCTTGTTGTGTTGTCATTGGTTAATCAGTTTATTCAGGCATTAAAAAATACACTTTGCTTATTTAGTTTGTTTACGCATGAAAATCCGTCAATGAAGATTTTTATATTGCAGTTAATTTTTTTTCTAGAATACGTAAAAATTATGGATGTTGAAATCTGGAGCTGTTGGAGGTTCTGCAGGGAAACAGTTCCATTTCTTTTGCTCTAACCTGGAACGCATTGTGAATCTTTAAATGTAAGTTGCTTTAAAGTTAGATACTTTGGTTTAAGCATCTTACTGCAGTTAAACAGTGGCATTCTTTCCCACTAGGATTTAATGTATTTTGTCTCAGACTGCCTGTTCTGGACTTTTGACCTTGAATAGAAATCGTATCTAGACCTTTGAATATTAAATGTGAGAACCGCTGTCATGCAAGATACAAAATCCATGCTTCTTTTCAAGAAAACTGTAACAGACATATAAATTACAAATAAAGCTGGAAAGCTTATCATTATCATCATTACAGTGCATCCTAACCATTTCCATTCCATTCTCTAATACTCATTGAATAGAATCAGCATTTTCCCTTCCACTAAACACAAAAACAGCCACTAAACAGCAGCCATTCATTACACACCGGCGATGTGAATCCGGTTGCTCTATATTTCATTTAATTAGCCAGTGTATGTGGATGTAAGTAGTTAACAGCTCCCTACTGCTGGGGGATTACGTCAGACAAAGTGGACTCGGTTTCCGGTGCCATTTTAGGCTCTTTAATCTGCATTCGCCAGCTTTTACTCTCTCTCTTTCGTTTATTTTTACACTCTGCTCTCAGGCTATATTGTGCATGGTTCCACTCTCTCTCTCTCAAAATCTGTATGCCATATTTCTCTAATTATTAGAAACACAGTGAAAGAGAAGATCCACTGAACCACATATAGTATTCTGTGGTAAAGCTTTAATTAAGCTACTGAGAGAAGAGAGAGAGCATGAAAGCAAATGCGAGCAAGAAAGTGAGAGTTTCATCGTGGCCTCAAGCCTGAAACTTTTAGAAAAAGCATGAAGGCTCCTTGATGTAGTGCCAAGAGTTAAAAAATGCAACATTAACCGATTGCTCAAGCATCACTATTACAAAAAAGTAAAGCTCTAAGGTACCTCCACAGAACCTCAGATAACCTCCAAAATAATGAAGGAGACAAAGAAAAAAGGTAAAACAGATAACTAGAGCCATAAAGAATGAGCAGGAGCAAGGCAAAGGAGACATGGAAGTGGAAGATCAATAATTGTTTCAAGATGTTGTGCTGAAGTGCTACCCACATGTGTAACCTCTAAATCAAATTTTTCTTTTTTCCTCAGGGAGAGAGAATCCAGAGACACATGTACAGTATGACAGCCCTGCAAAATTAGTTTTAACGTGCACGTTTAATAACGTGCACATCAAAAAGAAAACAAGCATCATGAAAGTCTTAAACTGGCCTTCAAACAGGTTTAGAATGACTAAAACAGTCCACTCCTGCTTTTCTGTTTCATTCACTGTTTTGTTTTATTTGGTTCTGGAAACCAAGCTGAAAAAAGACCTTGTGCTGTCGAAGTTTACAACATGCGCCATACGGTCACAGCCCTGCCGCCTTGAGCTTGTGAAGAAAACACAAGAAACGGCTACGAAAACAGAACCTCGGGACTCCCTGTGGCATCAGGATGTGAATTCCAAACCCAGAAAGGTCACGGAGGTCCAAGGTCAAGGTCACGCCTCGGCTAACACTCATGCCAGCGTCTTTCTAAATGTTTACTCTGAGTAACCTTAAACCTTACAGCAAAGACCGGTGATATAAATATGGGCCTCTTTGAAATACAGAACTCGAAGATCTTTTGTTATTTTGTGAGGTCTATGTGCTGCACGATTTCCTGTGACATTCAATATTGATTTGATTCGAACTGCACAGCAAGCTGTCACAAGGCAAAAAAAAACACCAGCTTGGATTGTAGGAGTCTTCCTGTTAGCGTGAAGATGACTACGGTGCGGGTGAGTAAGAGCCGCTGTTATGCAAGCCGGTCCCTCCGCCGCCGCAGACAGTAAACAAACGAAGATCGAGCACCGATCCCAGCCATGATCCGGGCTCATCTTTCATCTCTCATCTGGGGATGGAAGCGCCTACACATAAATAATGTGATGGCATAAATAAAGGTCGAGTTGAGTCAGCGGGAGAAATTTGAAGTAAAGTGTTGCGTAACATTTCTGAAGAGCATTAATGATTATGGGAAAAGAGTCAGATATTGAGGCAGAAACTTAATCCTAGTGACTAATACCGTTGTACTACCAAAACTGTCCTTTATCCCAAAATCGTCCTTCATACTTTTTTGATCGACATGGTGCATTAATGGTTCCACTGAACCACAACATAAGCATGTAAAGCTAAAACAACATTATTTGGGCTTGTACAAAGGAAAAACTTCAGCATTTACACAAAGCATAAAAACATAACCCAAGAGACAGTTATTATTATATACAAGATGGCAAACAGGGATACGTATTTTAATGGTTTATATATATATATATATATATATATATATATATATATATATATATATATATTTGGCTTGTATTAATTCCCAGCCAGTGCCCAAAGTCCCAAGCCACTAGATGCAGTGCCGGTCCCCGGATTAAATGTAAGGTTTGCATCAGGAAGGGCATCTGGCGCAAAACCTGTGCCAAGTTGTTGTGCGGACTGAATATTCCGCTGGTGACCCCTTGCCAGGAGCAGTCCAAAGACCAACAACTTATTTGGCCTGTATCACCTTAAAGCCATTTTGCTTAGTGTTAGCATTGTAATGCTTATTTAATTTGCTAGCCGATTAGTTAAATGTTGCTAATTGTTTTAGAACAATTGACATTACAATTACCACTGGTCATGTATTTTGAAGGTCATTAAAATAAATAAAGTCAAACAATATTTTTTTTCGAACTGATTTGATTCGAACTGCACAGCAAAGAGAAAGCTCTAGAGAAATTATATAAACAGGGTACATTAATGCTATGTCATTGGGCTGTACATACAGTAGTATGTACAGCCCAATGACATAGCATTATTGCTCGAATTAGCCATAGTAATATAGCTCCTGCTTAGCTAGTTACTACATCATTTAGACAGAAAATGTTTCATTCTGGCATCAGTTTAATTTTAACTTTGTTTTCTAGAAAAATGGTGGAGGCAATTTTAACTAATATTAAAACTAGCATTAGCATATATGTCTGTTCTGGTTACGTGTTAGCATGACTCTCCCTAAGCAGAGCTGAAACAGGTTTTCCATTTTTTATTTTATATATATTTCACTGTAGGGTGGAGTTTATTATCGGGAACAGTGTTTCCCATAGTTTTTTACATATTTATGTCGTGTTCTGTGTTTGTTTTTGTTTTTTTCCATTCTGTTATGGACTGTTTGTGTTTGAAGAAATATCAGCGTTTCTCCTGAAGCACTTATTTAATTTACTCCTGAAGCAGTTATTGTAACAAAAAAAAATGCAATACAAAATAAATCAAATTATCATGTTAAAAAGGTAAAAATTGCTAAATGTTTTAAATTGTTCATTGTTTAGGACATTGTCGAGTGACCACCAGGAGAAATGTTTACACTTTCTTCTTTTCAAGACCTTTTAGTTTACGCAAATATCAAAAAAAAAGTAAAGTATTATAAAAAGTAGTATAAAAAAAGTATTATATATAAATATATATATATATTTTTTATATATAGATTTTTTAATATTTTTTAAATTCCCTATAAACTGAAATGTAAAGCGATTATTTTAACGTATTTTACGACTGCATATCTTTAAACTACTGATTCACTGGTTAGGGGAATTAGGCCTGTTAGAAAGCTTAAAACATGATAGGTGTTAATTTACGGTTAATCCTAAATAAACATTAACATGGCAGCATGGTGGCATAGTGGTTAGCACTGTGGCCTCGCACCTTCAGGTTCAAATCCGCCTCAGGGTCTTTGTGCATGGAGTTTGCATGTTCTCCCCATGCATGGTGGGTTTCCTCCCACAGTCCAAAGACATGTTTAGGCTAATTGGCGTTCCCAATTTGCCCGTAGCGTGTGAATGCGCATGTGAATGTTGACCAGAGGTCCTACCACGGTTATAACAATGGGAATAACTACAATGGTAATCAGGAGGTCCCTAGTCAGACTACAGAGGCTCCAAGATGGATGGATGGAAACATGAATGTACCATAAGACCAAATAGTACATTGATTAGACAGTTCATATTGAGGCAGTCATGTAAATCAGCTGGCAGCATGGTGGCACAGCTTTAGTGTTGTTGTCTGGCATCACCATGGTCCCTGGTTCAGTACTGAGCTCTGGGTACTGTCTGTATGGAGTTTCAACTTCTCCATATATATACACTGAGAACCTTGGGTTCTCAGGTTTCTGTACTCTTTTTAAAAACATGATGGTGGACTGGCTATGCTAAATCAAAAAGATAATGCAAAAAAATTAAATTAATGTTAATGACTTACTAGATTTGTTGTTGTTGCGGTGCTTAAATAAAGCTGACTCACAGCATTTTGGTCTCTAGCTTTTTCAGATTTTTTTTCCCTGCACCAAACACAGCGGCAATCTTCTTTACACTCAAGGTGAGAAACACACATCTCTATCACCTTGCCAACAATTTTCTCTCCTCACAGCCTGACTATGTGCTAGACAACAGCAGTAGTTTTTAGCCATCTAGGTGGAAGCAATTTAATTTTAGACATCTGAAAAAAAAAATTTTGCTTCACTAGTTATTTAAAGAAAAGACACATTCCTTTTGTTGAACGTTTTATAAAATAACTCGGTGTGAAGATTAAGACCACGTGAAAGAAACAGCATATGATGCAACACAAGCTGTGATCTATATCTTATATTAGTCACGCACAGATACATGTTCAGCCGCCCTGGTGTTTTAGAGATATCTGAGTGCAATAAAGGTCTCTGCATTCATGAGGCAATGCGATTAGATCTACTGCAACCTGCCAGGCCTGTGATTTACAGAGTGATAGGTTAACTGCTCTGACCCAGACACAGTGACAAGAGTGAATTAAACTGATGGCCTTTCTGCTCAGGAGTGTCTTCTCAAGTCTGGACAGTAAATAGAAAGGAAACGGGATTAGGAATAATCGTCAATCATTTTGTAACTCATCACCACAAATAGCGCTTAGAAAAAAGCAGTGAGCAATGAAAAAGGTTGTGAAGCATCTCTAGTGAAATCAAAGGAAAACGCCCTGTAAACACGTTACACTTCCCTTCACGAGCCTATGACCTGAAAATCATCATGGCTACATGCTCAGTCCTGGGAATGCACCATTTCCACCGCATATCCACACAACAATTTATCACAGGAATAAACTTCTGCCATAAAACCAGCACAATGGTGGCAAAATCTCACAGGAAAATACAGCACTAGATTCGAAGGAAAAGGATCAGCAGTTTTTGGGCAGACAATTAAAAAGCCACAGGACAACCAAGGAATTTCCTCTGCTCCAGAAAGCCAGTCAGCTCTGTTGCGCTACAGGTACTTGTTCTGTATCTGATGAACAACGCAAAAGCCTTATTAGTGATAATGAGTGATTTGGGGACATTTAAGTAGAAACAATTAATTCGCAGTGGATTCAAATGAGAAATGAAACAAAAAAAGCAAAAGTGATAACCCCATTTAAAACGTATATACAATGACAGCCGACTCCTTTCTCCTTTTCTTTTTCATTCTCTCTCTCTCTCTATTGCTTTCTTTCTCTCTCTCCCTTTCTGTCTCATGTGTTATGTTTCCAATTATAACAGCTCTCGAAAACAGGAAAAGGACTTGCTCGTTGTCAGCAATATATCCCATATCGTACTTGCAGATTAAAGCTTTTCCTCCATGTGACTTTCACTTGACCTGGTTGTACACATAAAACCCTGATAAACTGCTGAAATAAATGAAATATAATACATGATCTTTCTATCAAGTTCATCGAGGTACAGTATGATTGGGTAGAAAAAAGGAATTCATGGTTTATTAAAAAACTTGACCAAAAAGATGAAACGATCACCTTTTTTTTAAACAGTTCTCTTTTGGTTATAACTAATGCATTCTGGGTAAAATGTAGCCTTTTTATAGCTTTATCGAGGATCAGCTTCCTGTAGTCAAATCTGACCTTAAATTTGCAACTCAGTTTAGGCCAGGATCGTACAGGGTAGGTGGCAATAAGTTCTGAAATGTGCAGGTGGTGTTGGTGACTGATTGTGTGTACAATCCAGTTGTTCTGGATTGACAAGTTATCTATCGATTTTCAAGAATCGATTTACATATGGCCTGCTTTAATACATTTGCACCATTTAAACCTTTCGCTGCGGCTATGGGTCTCATCACTGTACTGTACTGTATCGTACTGTACACCTTTGATCCAAGTCCTGGATTGATTTAAACAGCCCTTAGTCTTTAATTTATCAAGGCCAGAAGGATAAAAAAAATGCAGAGAAAATCTGAAAATTAATTAGCAAAGAAAGGCTATCCATGGCTTCATTCTCCTCATCCTCTTCAGTGAGCACTTTATCCGTTAGGATTCAGAGCATATCCGGGAACAGCAGGTTTGTGAGGTGGGAATACACCTTGGATGAGTATGTCATAATACACTAATACACTTGTATAGTATGGTCAATTTATTAACTAAAATACTGCCATATTTGGGGAAGTGGAAGGAAACCGGAGAACCTAGGGGAACCCACATAGACCTGCTTGAGAAAACATGTCCTAAACTCAGGACTGAACCGCGAGGAACCTGGTGCTGTTTATGGGAAAAAGTTACATTCAAGGAAAGTATAGGATTTAGGGATTTATTAATGTAAAAAAAAAAGAAAAAAAAAGCAGTCATTCAGCCTTGACAGCAAAACTTGTTTAAGTGCATTTAAAGAATGACACATTCACTTAAACCAATACAAGGCACACTCACATAACTAACAGTGGATCAGCATAAAATGGAGGCATGTGGAACACATCAGGCAGATGTGAGGTGAAACACTGCATGTAAAGAAATTAGGCTTTTCAGGGCTTAAATTTCAGCCTGTGCAACATGTAAAGTAGTTTGTAGTAAAGTACCCAGGAGACATGCTTGCCTTGCAGGAAACTATGGACCATTATGCGATTCGGGTAGGAAAATGCTGTATATATGTACGGTATATAGATCGACACATTGGTTTTATTATGAGAGCATGTGTGTGCATTGTTGCCACCGGGGCGAGGGAGCTCTGGTGACTCACCGTGTGGTAGTTGACGATTTCCTGAAGGCTCTCTCCACATTTCTCTAGAAACTCCTGCAAAAACACACAATGAGATATGTAATCTTATACACCCTGCCATTACAGCCTCTCAGGACGATCCGGTTTAGATCATTCTATTCTGTTGGTAAACAGGACACAGACGATTATAGTAGTGAGCTGAAACTATTATATTTCTACCAAACAGGTGTTTTTAATAATAACCACTCCAAATATTTATTGTGATTCTGAATAACTTACAGAGATCATTTCCTCCTTGCAGTGGTGCGACAGGTCCCGGATGCCATTGATGAGGAGTTTATTGGCGTTGGTGTATGCCCGGCCAGCCTCGATCATCCCGCTACACAGCTTCACCAGCTGATGGGAGGAAAGAACGAGATATACTGTATGCTTGACGTCACAAGGTTTAATGTTAGAATGGTAGAGGAGAAAAAGAATTAGGGTTGACACTGAAATTATAGCATTCCTAAATGGGTTTGCTCCTGGAACACCCAGCAATTATCACCTCACAGCATGAGCAAGCGCCCGCATAAACACAAACCAGGCAACGCTGATTAGGTGCTAGTCTGGACTGTGGGTTAATACAGTCATACACATGCACGCGCGCAGCAGGAAGGGTTGTTCACACAGACACACTCATACACAGGTTGTGTCCCCGACAGAAGGCGGCCGATTCAATTACACCGTTGTGAAAATGAGTTTATTAGATGATGTCACAAGCTGTCATAATGCCAGCCCGCTATAATGTAATGTAATTAAATTTTAAAAGGAACTACCTGTTTCATGGCTGTTCCACAGGATTAAATGTACTGTACATTTATTTAATCAGATAAGACGTAAGATACAGTGGGTACGGAAAGTATTCAAACCCCCTTAAATTTTTCCTAAGAGCACAGTGGCCTCCATAATCCTTAAACGGAAGATGTTTGGGACGAACTTAACCCTTCCTAGAGCTGGCCATCGGGCCAAACTGAGCTATCAGGGAAGAAGAGCCTTTGTGAGAGAGGTAAAGAAGAATCCAAAGATCACTGTGGCTGAGCTCCAGAGATGCAGTCGGGAGATTTTTTTATTAATTTGTAGAAACTCAACCATCACTGCAGCCCTCCACCAGTTAGGGCTTTATAGCAGAGTGGCTCGACGGAAGCCTCTCCTCAGTGCAATACACATTACAAACACCTGAAGGACTCCAAGATGGTGAGAAATAAGATTCTCTGGTCTGATAAGGACAAGATCAAACTTTTTGGCAGGCTTTTCACCTCTCCAATTCAGTCCCAACAGTGACACAGGGTGGTGGCAGCATTCTGCTGTGGGTTTTTTTTAGCTGCAGGGACAGGACGACTGGTTGCAATCGAGGAAAAGATGAGTGCGGCCAAGTACAGGGATATCCTGGACGAAAACCTTCTCCAGAGTGCTCAGGACCTCAGACTGGGCCGAAGGTTTATCTTACATCAAGACAATGACCCTAAGCACACAGCTAAAATAACTAAGGAGTGGCTTCACAACAACTCTGTGACTGTTCTTGAATGGCCCAGCCAGAGCCCTGACGTAAAACCCAATTGAGCATCTATGGAGAGACCTAAAAAAGGCTGTTCACCAACGTTTACCATCCAACCTGACCGAACTGGAGAGGATCTGCAAGGAGGAATGGCAGAGGATCCCCAAGTCCAGGCGTGAAAAACTTGTTGCATCTTTCCCAAAAAAACTCATTAGGCCTGGATTATTGGAAAATAATCATCTTCGGGCAAAAACTGTAACTACTGTGTGCTTTACCCTGGAGCGCATCCTTCATTTTTTATTTTCCCGCCATGCTTTTATGTCTCCTTGCATGTTTTTATTCAATAAAAATATTCATTATTGGATAGTGACATCATTCAGCTTAAGTATAAAAAGCTAGTGTTTGAAAAAAGAAGATGAAATGAAACAATTAATCTGTTTATCACAGTTTATCCACAAAGGGCATTTATTATTCTAATGAAAAGCAGTTGTACATGTTTAAACTGTTCGGTTTTAAACCATTAGAAATGTGCTATTTTGAATACCAACCATGCACTCAAATTGGTTTATTGTGTCTTCTAACATAATTTTTATTTAATTTAATGAGCTAAAAAATCAAGCATCAGATCCCTGAAAAAACATGGATCTGTTTATCATGGTTTTAAATGAGGTTTATTTTTAGAGCACTTCAGTTAGCTCACAACATTCTGATGCGATTATTTTACCCATAAATCTTTCTAACCATGGCTGCTGGAAAGCAAACCCAATTACACTAATGTCACTGCATGCAATCCCTATATGTTCACCTTCTTATAACCCTATAAATTAATAACATGGATGCAGAATCGAGAAACGCTCTCCGTGGAGCACCTGCGTCTTTGCAATAGAATACGGACTGCAGCTGTAGAGTCGCTCTAATCGCGTTAGTGGAAACTGGAGCATATAGGACATGACGCACATGTGTGTACGTATGGATGGATTTATGTTAGATTCAAATGTAAAGGAATAGAGAAATAAGGAGGGGTAAATAAAGAAATGGAAAGAATAGGTACACGCATCTTTCAGTGCATGGAACGTTTGTAGCTTCAGATTAGATATGAGATCAATTAGGCACAGATTGGTGTAATCAGGATTTATATAGTCGAAAGCACTCTGTGACAAAGATTTGAAGCTTTCTGCTGTTCCTAACTCGTCTCCATTCTGATCCTCGCTAAGCTCCTACAATCTGAGCTAGGATTTAAATCCTGCCTGACTCTGATCCTTTCCAATTTCTGATATTATCAAACATGAAAAAAAAAAAAGCTTTTTATTTCTTTAAACTCCAAAAAGGTCCAATACGTTTCGAGATTAAATTAACATCAGGTTAACATGGTTTATTAATATCAAAACCCAACACAATCTCGGGTACCTTGTCGAGCTTGGCCTCGATGTCGACCACATCTGTCTCCACCTCATCAATGTTCGCTCTGGAAGCACAAAAAAGAAATAACACATTCTTGTAAGGCATCATCACAATCCTGAAAAAAACATCTGTACACCCACGAGGCTTTGCTTAATTCACCATGATCACGGTTTTACTGTGAAAATCTTCAAATAATAATAAGTAATGATGAATTATCATGAGACTCACATCATGTGTTTTTTTGGAGAGAAGAGAAGAGAGGAGAAGAGAGGTTATTAGAGGTTATCTCCTTCTATACAGTCAAGTCGTATAATTAGTGCTGTACAGCTATAAGAATTAGCCCCAACTGGTACCATGCATGAAATATAATGCATCACTTCACCAACACAACACAGTTGCACAGTTGCAGCTGCTCAATTCGCCCTGTTTGTGTAGCCATTACTAAAAAGCTTAGCATTTTACATCACACTACGGAAACTGTTTGCTTCTAAAAAAAGCTCAGCTCGGATCCCATGCTTTGCATCTGACTGCCAGGCTCGACTAAACTCTTCAGCTTTCAGGAGCTCCAAAAAACACAACACGAGCCACATGAGCACTGTATGACTCAGTAGCTTCCCACTGTAAGCATGCGGTTAGACATAATTAATATCAGTTGATGCTCTCGAGCATTTGGAGCTCAATGAATAAAGCTGGGAAAAACGTCCACCAAGTAAACAGGAATGTTATCAAACATCTATTTCATTAGATCATTTGTAATTAGATGATTATATTTCATTAGATCATTTGTAAATAGATTATGACATACTGTATGTAGATCACAAATATACAGTACATGTAGGAAACCTAGTGCAGAGTCAACCAGACAGAATGGCTGGACCAAGGTTGGTATAATGGATTTAATGGTATCTGAAAGCCTTTTGGCCATTGCAGGGTAATGTTGGGCCAATGGACAAAATGAAATGAGGTTAAGTCAAAAATTATCCACACTAAAATTTGTTTGTATTAACTTTTTTTAAAAATTCATCAATTTTTGACATAATCTCGTTGCTTTTCAATACACTATGTTCAACCTGTCAATAAGCTCTTATATTCCCAGCATCATCAAGCAAGATCACAACGCCCTTGGATAGCAGTTGTCTGCATTTAATCCGATTATTGAATCTTTTTCATGATAATGTTCCAATACTGGCCCTTGGGAATCCCAAAAAACTGTAAGCGATGATAAGTTTTCTAGCTGATGGTTGACTTTTAAACCTTTTCTTGGTCGGAAATTGAAAATGTTTCTGTTCCATACTTTGCTCTCAGGGTCGTAGTGAAGAATCCGTGTCTTGTCACCAGTAATGATTCTTCTTAAGAAACTTTCACCTTTCTTAGAGTATCGGTCCAAATGTTGTTTGCAGATATTCAAATGCTTCTACTGTATTTATGCTCTTCCTCGAGATGTTTCCACACCAGGTACATCCTCAGACCACAAAAATGACCAAATCACTGCGTGCTACTCTTCTTTTCCGCAAATCACAAGTGCGCCATCCATTTTCTCACTGCAGTTAGAAATAAACTGATGTAACACGTTTACACCTGCACAGCAGTGACTGGAGAGAGCCTTGAACGCAAATCACGGATAAGACAGTGTGGCCAAAAAAAGTCTTAATGTGACCAGAATGTGGATCATTTTTGGCTCACAAAAATGTCAGTTTGCTACTTGGGATTGGACTAACACAAAATCCAGATGTACTGCTGTTACACAAACTGCCAAGGCCTTAAAAGAACAAGAACCAGAACAGGTGAAATGTCCGTGTTCTGTGTTTCGGTTTTACGGCAGACCTTACGGCAGTGTGACGTAAGGCAGGGACTAGCTAAACTGCTAGCTATGTTCATTTACTGTTTATTGCAGTTTAGCTTGTTTAGCTTATATTCTTAAAATCACAGACCACTTGAAAAAAAATTACCTTATGTTGATATATAAAATATTATTATATTTCAGTTAGGAAATTAATTGCACTGATACATTCCCTTGTCTAATAAAAGAGTATTTTGTAGCACCGAAAGGTCTCACTGGCTCATTTTGTTGTGCAATATTCATAAAGATAATAAGATTTACCTGGACTTTGAAATGTATTCTTACCCAAAACGTACACTTTATGAATACATATGTAATCTTGTTTCTGATATTGCTTTTGTGTATTTTAAACAATGCCTTGGAATCTCAACTCTCAGTGTTATGTGTACTCGTGAATTTCGTCCTTGATGATTTCATGTTTTGTTTTGTTTTTAAGTACAGAACTGCTAATGGTGGCGACACCCTCTGATGTATTCTGTCCAGCTCTGAGGGCAGAGATGAAGTGTAGTCACAGCTGTCCTCATTACACCCCATTACTAACCTCCAACAGGGACACACACTTAACAAAATGAAATAACATGCGTACTCGGGGGTCGAATAGCAGCACGGCAACCCTAATGGTCATGGTATGGTGGGAGTGTCCTCCCTGCTGAGTGCACTTATAGCGTCATGACCAATCAATATGCTAATTCTTCCCAGCTTCGCTGTGTAACTTTTATGCGTAGCATTCTTGCACTAACCCCCACTAAAAAGAACCTTTTTTTTTTCGGGTTGCATGAATTATACAGCACACCACGCAGCAATAACTCCATTTAGGCACAGTTTAAATGTGTGCATTTGAGTGCTATGCATAACTGCACAGTGGGGAAAAAAGGTTATGGCAGGGCCCTTTCCTCCTAAGTGCACTAATTATCCACACAGCATGAACTCAGAAGTCAAGACTCAAGACTTAACTTCAACCGTCAGGGGAAATCTCACTGGTGGAAGTCTATGGAACATAACACCAGTACATAAAGTCAGTAATTCATTCCATGCAATAATGACCCTGGGGACAGGGTGAGTGCGCACAGCATCTGTGGTATTTTCTTTTTACCTGATTCCCTATCCAAATGCTGCATGACCTGGGCTAAATCTAATCCAAAATGTAGCAGTAAATAAGACAGGCGTTCAAGTCAAACTGGGACTTTTGATTGTGAAGAATGACAACAGTACACAGTTATGAGAGTAAAACAACCCTTATTTCTTTTTACACAAAAGCTAATGCCGATCAAGCAATCTGATTGCACGAGAGACATTCAACGGATGGTGATAACAGACAGTAACAATCGCTTAGACTTTTAACTATTGGCTATGACAGGGAGTGCTGTTTTGCTGGTTATCGCCATGTCTGAAACACTGGCCTCCCAGGAACTCGTTTAATGGCCTGAACGTGTGGAAATCACTCAGAGTGAGGTCAGGACTGTAAGGTTCTCGACCTCCTTTAAAGCCTTTGCACCATTCGATTGTTTTACTGTCGCTAAGAGTCTCATCACGGTACTGTGCTTGAAATCTTCCGCAAATGCCAATTGGTTTTAAGCCTTCATTCATCAGAAATTTAATTTAACTTAAACGCCATGTAGTGATGTGATGCTAAACGGCACACCAAAAAAATTATAATAAAAATGGCCTAACTTCCAGCTCAAGTGGGATTTAGTCATGGCCTTTGTCGGTTCAGCTTTGACATCAAAAACAGCTGAGAATGAGATGAAAAAAGCAGCTCGGAATGCTAAGCGACTTGCCAGGTTTGAGACAAGGCTGCATGGATGTCACATTCCTGCAATTTTCTCCTTACTACAGCGCAGACAGCTGAGCTAAAATGACCTCCAGGGTGGGCTCATAAAATGCCATGTTAAGATCTGAAATCCTTTCAGTCAAATAGAAATAAACTAACTAAATCAGTATAAATCCAATGTTAATGTTATTACAGAATGGAATCTGATAGCACCGTATAACATATGATAGCTCACTCAGTTATACATTGATCTTCACCAGCTGTAGGTTGAGCCATACTGATCATGTTTCGCAATTATCACATGCTTTAAATACAGATATCGGAATGTTGAAGGCACACATTAACAACTGCGTAAATACTAAGAAAAACGACAGAGCGTTGATGAAAACGTTGAATCAGACATTTACAAGTCCATAAAACTACAACCTACAGTATAAAATCATTGCTTTTTTCCTTTTAAATATAATATTTAGGATTCATCTGATCATCTGTCATCATCTGCACAAATTTTTTTATATTTTTGCACAGTACTGTACATGTGTGAGAGAAACTATTAAGACGTTTTCATCCCTAAGATTCACGTTGCTTTAAACAAGAATGGCAATCATTGTGGAGTTCAGTTTGTAGTTCACATTTTATATTGGAATTGCATTACATTAATCATCATCCTCCATTAAATGTTATAAAAAACATCCCCATTTATCAATTAATAATTTCACATTACATATCAATAACATTTCTTTCCCTGTTTGTGACTGTATATTATATATATATTTTAAATAAGTAGAACTTAAACAGCAAGTGGTCACTAAAGTCTTTGACTTAATGATTTCATCATTCTTAAAAAGGCTCTCTGTCAGCTTTATCACTAGTATGTTGGTGGCCCTGACTAGCATGTTTTAAAAGGCTGTTACAGGGGGAGACCGAAAGCGCTCATGTCTACGTCCAGTCTTAATAGCAACCCTGTTAAACTGACGCCAAATATACAAAAGTCCTTTTAGCATTTAAAGCAAACAGTTTACTCGAAGCTTGAAATCGCACTTTTGCAATTTTTGCTCTGGAAAAACTACACAACTAATTCCCTACACTTTCCACTTAATTAATCTGGCTCAATGTCCTTGACCCTTTTTAAACCGAACACACACACACACTGTTTATCAGACCCTGCCCCAGGCAAGATCTGACCTTTAATTCCACCCAGAAATGCATTGTATCCTATACCTCCTCCATACTGGGAATACTGGGAAGCTAGACTGGCACGGACCAAGGCGAACACCTGCACGTGCTTAAAACGCTGCGTTGTCTCGGCACATTCTCACATCCGAGCGGCCGCTGGAACGCTGACAAAGCCCGGGCTGTTAGTAAACGACCTCAATTGGCTAAAACAGTGGCTGATTTCATCCGCCTGATGACTGAGGCCTTCAGGAAGACGGCTGAGCATTAATCTATGTTCACATGTGTCTGCCTTTTACAGACCTCTCTTTATGAGCGGGCGAAACAAAAGTGAGTGCCTTTAGCACAAAAACATGGAGAGAGAACAGAGGATCTCTTTTTTTGTCAGTAGGCAGTACAGACTTGTTTAGGGAGAGAAGACTGACTGGTATAGCCAGTCAGCAATGAGACAATGTACTTCCAGCATTTGCAATCCAGGCTTTGTTTTTGCAGGATTTAACGAATAGCTGTTACCACTCATGGCTCTATTGTAGGGATGGTGTCTTCAGGGTTTAGAGTCAAAACACTACCCACATGCCTACACAAATAAGACGTAAGATCATTTCCTTGGTTTGGTAAAAAGCACCGGAACTGTAAAAAGAAACAAAAAAATCTTGGGGTCAATGTAAATAAAGTAAAGATGTATGGTTAGGCGTGGGCCAGAGTGAGGGTATTGTCAAGCACCGGTTGTGAATTGTGAATAGAAGGAGGAGGATGAGGATGAGGAGGAACAGAGAACAAGTGGATAATGAGTGAGCGGTTACACCTGCGTATGTTTAAAAATGGAGTGTATTTATAGGCCGGTGCTTTGAGCGTCTTTGACCTGCGACAGGGAGCGCAGCATACCAGGGTTTTACAGCATGATGCTGTGATTTGCAATGAAATTAATGCTCCTTTAAAAACCGAGTTTGGGACAGTGTAATTTACACCTACAAATTTTTAAGCAACTTCTATATTTTAGAGATCGAAATAACATTAAAACTGAAAGAACAATTGCATCCTCTTGTCTTTTGTGTGGATATCACTGTGGTTTATAGTTTATTTTAGTTTCGATGAGTAGCTGTTGTTGTTCAGTCTTTCAGCACATTTGTATTCAGCACACCTGTATACATAAAAGAAAGATTTTATCTGTAAATTGGTCAGAACTTTCAATGATATCCGTACATTTTATACATTGAGAAACCAGGCTCAGAAAAATTTCTGTCTGTCAGTCTGTATGTCTGTATGTCTGTCCAGGCAGATTTTGTCACAACATCACGCAAAACTAGCTAGACAGAATTTAATAATATTTTGCTAGTAGTTAGGCATTTCCCTGAAGTTAAACTTGCACCATAAATTAAATCAAAATGTTGAGTAGTTATAAGCAAGATAACAGGTATTGATTATAGAGCTTTTTCCCTCGAGGTGGGCGTGGCTATACACATCAATCAACAGAGCCAATCAACGAGATTACTATGTATAGACCGAGTATGTGAGAGTCACAGAAATGATGGTAATGCACCCACAGACTGCCACAATCATTACAAAATAGAAACGAAAGCGCGACACACCATGGCTTACCCCAAAAAAAGGAAATTAGACTATGAAACCGGAACCTTCCAAGATGAAAGGACAAATCAATGTATGTTTTTGTTTTTTCCTGCGGAAAGTTTAAAACCAGTTTGTCTCATAGATTCCGAAACTGTTGTGCAAATAACAACTAGTGATGTTAGAGCGAACATATCCGCAGCAGTCCGAGGTGAGGGCGTGTTAAATACCCGAACTCAGAGACCAGCGTAACCAGTAGTATTAGAAAAATCTGAGATCTGAGCAACACGAATGAACATGCCTTACTTGTTGCGTAATCATTTAGGAAAAAGCCATTTTATTGTGTCATGTGCAGACATGTGTGACTTTCACAGTTTAACACTTGATGAGAGAGTTGTACAAATCTACAGATGTGTCAAATTTCTATCTTAACAGCAGTAAACTCCTGTCTAGACAGTTTTTTTATTTTTAATCCATCAGCTTTTTATCAACAATCATATAGGCTTGTCTGTGCTAAAAATGATATAAAGCATCATATTAAAAACCGAGAAATGTTTGTAGTGACTGTTAGACCTACTATAGGTATTAAAAATACATAGACCCCAGAGTATCAATGTTTTGCAAAAATAGCATGTTTTTTTTAGTAAGGATGGAGAACAGGAATTCAGAAGAACTTGTAGGTCTGAAAATAGTTTTTATTTTATTTATATTTTTGGCTTTGTAGATGCGACGTGCCTTTGGACCAAAGTGGATTCAAAAATAACACTACCTCTGCATATTTTAAATATCCCCTCTCCCACATCACCGTCTATTTCTGGACGCAAAAACAGCATTTGAACAAGAACAGGTTCAGCTAAATTAGCAATGTGGAGGTGGTAACCGATAACCGTTTTTTAAAAACCCCATGTTTCTAAATGTTTCGTAGAGAAAACAGAGTTGCAGACATCCTCAAATATTCATCACTTCCTCTAAACGATTTAACACTTCCGGACGGCACTTTAAGAATCTAGACATTTCAGGAAAATTAATTATTAGGATTAAATTTTAGAATCACTTTCCGCATCAACACAGTTTTTTTTCCTTGGTAAAAACCTACTGCTTGTCCTGTGTAGGGTCGCTGGAACCACGGATGGGGTGCCAACTTGGCACAATCACATGCACACACACTCAATCAGGCAATTTAAAAACACCACTCAGCCTACAGCACATGTCTTCCCATGACTGTCGGATAAAGCTGAAGTAAACCCACAAAGCATGTGACATCAAAGCTAGGTTGATTAGCGTCAAACCTTCTGATTTCAGTGTTACCACGAGGTGCAATTTCATACCCAGGAACCTGCGTCATGAGATAATGACAAGGATCCGTGCCCGTTCTCCTCAGCAAGAGCCTGGGAGTCTCCCTGCTGTTCGGATTACACACAGACTATAGCATGCTAACCACAGAAGGCTATATGGGCTGGTGGAGAGAAACCATAACAGCTGTTACTCTCACACTGTATGAAAAAGTGCAGTGAAGGGTGATCCCATAAAAGATGAAGAGTGAAAAATCGGTTGCCATGTATCATATAAATCACCGTTACAGTACATCCAACATGTAGAGTTAGGTGAAAGGATTCGTAATGTGTTTGTCGTTTGTCTTAGACGGAATGAAGGTGGAGAAGAAACAAAAATAGCAAAACATGGCCTGATATGAAATAAGTATTGCGAGTAGCTTTTCCTCATAGTGGAATTTAATGCCATCGTTTAGCTATGACTGATCTGTCAGTGGATTTATTGTGAGTATGAGGTGAATGGACACATCCTGACGAGTTCCCGCACTTTCTCACTTTTGAAATCCTAAAAAGGAAGTGAGACTTGCTAAACATCCCCACCGTCCTGAACTAAAATCCATTCACCCCGCCTCATTCCTGTACCTAATCATGCACAAGGGCTGTAATTTCTCCTTCCACCTCCCGCTGTAGTGTAAAGAAACTCAACCCGCAGCAGGAGTGAAACAAGATGAGAAAGTGACGGGGTCCAAATGCGATTTACAAAATGGATCCCCTGGAAGCGGCGGATTTACTTGAGGGAGAGTCGGGAGAAAACCTCAGGCGCTGGTCTTGGTGAGACCTAATCTGGTTTGTTTTGGCTTCGGACTTTTCCCCAAGTAAACTGAACGTAATATCACCTTTTCCCAGAGTCAGATTAAGACTTGAGCCAAGAACAAAGTTTACGAGTGCATGATTTACAATACATAATGATAAATCTCTACACCTGTATCAAATCAGTAATAATAATAAAAAAAAGTATATATATATATATATATATATATATATATATGTCTACTTTTGCTCCGTTCCGCATATTCTGTGTTGCTTTATAGAGTCTTGTGCAACCCAGGCTCACAGAATTATTCACACGGTTTGTTTAATGGCTCCTGGTTTTTGAGGTAATAAGAACTGAATCCTAACGCATGAAATCTTGGTAATTCCACAAAAATTCAGATCAAACTGGTCATCACTGGGTTGCGCAGTCACACAGTGTGCGGCAACTGTTTCCTCGTTCACACGACACGCTGTGTGTGGTGGTGAGCTGGCTGTTTCATAATCATCATGGCATTCCTTTCCTTTCTGATATACAGCATTCATGCTAACACAGTGAGACATGCAGATGATGAAATCCCGACCACGGTTTCCTTACATAAGCGACCTTGGAAACATTATACAATTTAAAACACTTAGAAATATGTTTATAGACCTATTTGTGACAGATCAGGTTGTCATATTGGGAGTAAATACGTCCTTCATCTCATTCCTGAGAATGCATTTCGCAGTGGCACTCGAAAAAACCATTTTTGGTTATGAGGAATTAAGTGCCATTGCAATCAAAGACACTCACTCATAGGAAGCCTGGAGTCTATCCCAGGGGACTTGGGGGCACAAGGTGGGGATATACAGTAACCTGGACAGGGTGCCAGTCCATTACAGGGCACAAGTACTTACATATTAAGTTTTGGACTGTGGTGGAAAACTATAGGAAACCCACCAAGCATGGGGAGAACATGCAAACTCCACAGGCTTGGTGCGAGCCTCGGACCCTCAACCCTGAAAGTGCAAGGCCACAGTGCTAACCACTATGCCACCGTGCTGCATCCAACCGAATACAGTCAGCAGCAAATTCCGTCATAAAATCTAATTTAAATCTGCCATGATGCTCATCTAAAAGCCACTAGATACCATATGAGGTGGTGAAACCCAAATGCAAATGGTAAATCTTTCAAATAATTAACATCACATGCTCCTGTCATGTTGTCTTTATACTTGTCTCAACCACAAAAAAGCAGAACTTTCTAATTCTAAGGGTTTCTGTTTACACAAGCTTGTTTTATGCTTAATGTCATTCTCCTTCAAGCCGATTCTATATATTATAACCATATAATATGACAGTGACAAAGTGATATTGTGCATTCAGTACAAGAATTCATCTAACATTTATTTGGATATATCACATCATATAATGTGATAAGCAACAACCTTAACTGAAATCTCACAATACAAAACCAGCTTCACTTTGTTAATGCATCGGCCAGATGTGTGCTCGATTTAATTGCACATCAGTCTCTTTTTGTTTGAGTCTCTCTCCCCCGTTCAAATTAAACACTTAAAAGTCCGGATGCTCTCCAGACGAGAGGATTTTACAAGACGAGCCAGAATTTCCCTATGGGTTATACAGTACATTGGATCTTCCCCAACTCCACACCGATGGCCAACAGAATAGACCTGAGGACACTCTTTAACCCTGGATCCCACATGAATAAAATGAGAGGCAACAATTTGCATTGGCCACGCAATTTGTATCTATGACATTTGAATAATGCAGGTTGATTCAGGATCTGCTTAAAAATCGAACGTGCATAAACATACAGATAGGCTGCCATGACTGGGCATCACTTATGCTTCATCCAATGCTGCTAATAAAATCTGTCAAGAGCTTTGGGCTTTTCAATCCGATTTTGTGTAGCCTCTGGCAATGGGTAGTCCTTTAAATACAACAAGGCATCTAGAGGACGTTGTATCCGTTCTAGAAGTAAATTAGTCAGGCAAAACCATAATTCTTCAGGATATACCCAACGAACAAAGATGGCTGCTTATACAATACAGAAAATGTGTTTGCCGAGTTCTCGGTCATATTTTCCACACCATGCTATGCTGCACTTTTCAATGTGCTGATTAACCTTTCCACCACTAACCAGCAATTACCAACTGGTGCCAAAGACAATTGATACCATTAAAAAAATTGCTTTCCAGAAACGCAAAGCTGACAGCAAGACATTGAAAACGCACACAAATGTACAAGTTGTCACCATCAAGGCCCACCCGTGAAGCAATTTTACTGTGAACACACGCCCAAGATCTGTGGTTTTTGCTTAATATGAAACCAAAAACATCTCAATGCAATGTGTACGTGTGTGTGTGTGTGTGTGTGTGTGTGAGAAAGAGAGAGAGAACTGCAGTGTGGTTTCTCAGCATTTGATGAGAAAGCCCAAGCCATCATCACCTCAAATCAATAAAAATGGAAACACAAACATGGGTTAGATCAATTCAGCACCAAGCAGAAAAATGAGTTTAATCTGTGTTATAGTAAGTCTTTAGAAAAAAAAAATAGACGGTGACTATCAACCTCTTTTTATAAATCTTTTACCAAATCTGTGCACAATTCTCTGGGCCAAACTAGTGATGGGAATCATAAACAGACCTAAAATAAGGCGTGGCCGTTCTTCTTTTTTCTTTCTTTTGATTTTCGATTTGACTTAAAATCAACAGCACAACAAGTTTCCTGTCTGTTTTTTTTTCCAAGCAGCTATATCTCTTTTATAGGTTACTTTAGTAGTTTTTATAAATATTAAAACTACTAAAAGTATTTAACGAACATTGAAAAGCTGTGTAACTTGTGCTGTTGATTGTTTAAATCTCATGTCACACCCATGAGAATCAATGATGGCTAAGACGACGACTAAGGTTCTGGGTTGCTGATCGCAGGGTTCGAACACCTGCACAAGACACTTAACCCCACGCCCCCAACCCAGTGACTGCATGCCGTGCCGATCTCAAGGCCATTTAGAAAATAGGCGGGGAAGAGCATAAAACCTGTCCCAGATATTGCGATCAAATGAGCCTATGTGGCGACCCCTAGGATATAAAACAGACTAAATGCAAGAAAAAAAATTCTCCTGCTCCATACTCCAGTCCAGTAAGAGGCGGTATTGCACGAACCCACCCATGATCTCAAAAGAAGAAAATGTACATGTGTATTTATGAGAAATAAAAGCGTATTCTATTTCCTGCAAAAGCTGCGGTATATTTGTAAGGAATTTCCTTAACATTTCTAAGTTAATGTTTTTTCAAACTGAAAATTGATTCTCAATTAAGACTGATCCATGAATTTAGTTAATTAACATAATTGACCAAAGAAATATTGATTTATTTGGTCAATTACATCTTACATCTTTAGACCAAAAAACAAGCAAAAACAGATGCTCCAGTTGTGATTTACACAAAAGAAGAGCAGCATGCAGTGATTATTATTTTATTCTTTTAATACTTCTTCTTTGTGGTCTGGGGGTGTACTTTTGTGCGGAAATGACTCATGATAGGGATAAATAAACAGAAGCATTTGGATATCTGCAGGCGAAATTTGGACTGATACTCTTGCCTGAGAGCAAACGGCAGAGCTGGAACAGAAACATCCTCAATCACCGACCAGGAAAAAAATCAATCATCAGCTGGAAAACTCATCAATGCTTACAGTTTTCTGGGATTCTTAAGAGCCAGTATTGGAACATTATCAGGAAAAGGGTTCAACAATCAACAGTGCTCGTTACAGTGAGACGCTTATTGAAGAGCTGAAGACTAAACTTTGGATTCAATGCAGACTACTGCTATCTGAACCCGTTGCGATTTTGCATGACGATGCATGTCCACACAGTTCTGCCCACACTGCAGACAAAACTTGATTTTTAATTTGTTGAAGCATCCTCCCTATAGTCCTGATCTCGCGCCGTCTGACTTTTACCTACTGTACTTGGTCCACTGAAGGCAGCCCTACGAGGCTGAAGATTCACTTCTGATGAAGAATTGAAGACAGCGGTGCATTCACGGCTCACAGCTTAGTCTAAAACATTTTTATTTTGGGAATACGAAAGCTTGTTGACAGACGGACAAAGTGTATTAAAGAGCAAGGAGATCATGTCGAAAAATTATGTTTTTGTCTTTTCTAAAAATAAATTCAAATAAGCCCTACAGCCCTAAAGTGCATGCTGAAAATGTAATCAGTATATTAAAAAAATGCAATTATGCAATGATTTGAAGCTGATCAAGCTTATGTAGTATACGTCCATTGTCTAGTAAATTATTATGAATGTGTAAACATGTCTGTGTGTCTATTCATTCATATTTAGCTTGACAAATGAGTGAAAGAGAGAGACAAAAACCAGGTAGGACACTGTCCCTGTCAACATTCCTACTCTCAAGCCAAGCATCAGACACGATTGTCTGTAGCATTGTGAACCTATTAAGAAGAATGTCAGAAGAAACATTCTGAGACAGAAAGACAGACTGGAGCCCTTGGGTGATAGTGCTGCTCTTAAACCTGACTTATCAGTGCGAAAACACAATGCAAACACAGACCTCACTGTCAAACCAAACCAGTTCTCCAAAAGGCACATTCATAAGCGAGTGCTGGGAAATAAAAAGAGCGGAGTACTGGCCATCATAAGAGAGCACTATAGAGTTCAGGGTTTCTGGATCCGTGGCTAATTGTCTTGGCGGGGGTTGTTGTGCTTGGCAGAAGGAGCTGGAGCAAACAGATAAGCCTAGACATGTAGCTCCAGAGAAGGAGTGAAAAAAAAAAAGACAAAGCCAGACATGGAAAGAGAAGGAGAAACTGCCGGGTAGCTTTCCAGGTCCTCTCTACAACAGTCCAAGACCGAGATCTTTCTCATACAAAACAAGAACGGAACCCAGGGAGTCAACTTCTTGAGTCAATCCTCATTGTCATTCATCAATAGTGTGATTTAAAAGGTTTAATTGAGTCATCTCTTGGAACGGAGCGTAATCACACCCAGCTTGTTTTTTTCATCGATTCCAAGAGTCATACGTATTGCGATGACACAGTGAAGGTGATGGTACAAATGGGTGCCACATTTGTCCGACGCCTACAAAGAAGAGGTAACAAAGCCGGACCTCTATTATTCATTGGCGCTTTTACGCCAAGTCACTATCGCGCAACATGTGCGCGGAGGAACAACTCCGTAGAGGCCACGCTTAGCTGTGGTTCTGAGCGATTACTCAAATGCATATTTATCATACTACTGGGAGCGAAATGTTACAAAAACATACAGATGTTCTCATGGAAGGATCTTATGTAGCCGGGGAAAAATGTGAACCACTTTTTTTTTTTGGAAAAGGAAATGAAGGATCAGAATGTTCACAGCTGTGCGTAAGCTGTATAGACGAACTCATGGATGTGACTGCACATGGGGAAGGACAGGAAGGCCACCGGGTCATAAAGCAGAAAGGAGAGGTGGTTAAAATGCAGAATCCAGACCATCGTTGACTTTGTCTTCGCCACTTTGGAAAGTCAGCTCAATAAAATCACCGAAGTCTTGGAAAGAAATAAAAGAGACGGTGGAGAAAATAAACATAACGAACGCTGTTGTCGTCCAGACCTCAAGGGGAGCTTTAACACAAGATTGGATATGGGAAGAGGAACGAAGGGACACACACGCAGGGATTCATATAAGTCATCGCAAAGGTTTTGAGAGGTTCCTCTGGGCAGGTTTACACAAACACACAGGGTGGTCTGTAGATATTTTATGCAATCTTTTTAAAGACATCCGTTAACCCTGTTGACTGGGTTTGTGTATTAGTATGTTTGGCTATAAGAAAGAATGAACGGATGATGCATTATTACCATCATTTAGTCCAAAGTCCAAAATTGATGTCAATATTTAGGAGTAGGAAAGTTACTCATCTTCAGGGTGGGGTTATGCAGTTATTTTTGGCTATACAAATGTAATGTGAAAGTATGATGTAATATAAAAGCAGGAGTTTCAGGAGAAAAAAAAACTAATATGATAATATTCCTACTCCATGAACAGCCCTAGCTGTAATAATCACATTTTACAGTATAGTTTCAACCCTCATCATTAGCCAGCTTATAAAATAGCACTTGATCCATATGTCCTATAGCAATCAGATGCAAAAAATAACTTTCTGTTGGATTTACAGTAAGGGCCGTTCAAGCCAAACTGGGACTTGTGATAAAATTTCATGTGAACGAAGGAGTAAAACTGATTTACGTTCACAGAATACTTCAAGCATATTACGGAAATAAGAATAGCTGCAGTAAAATGTACAAACATTGTAAAGGAGGCCATACTATACATCCATGAGTGACGATCTGGCTCTGTCGAGGTGGCTCTGAGCACACTGCAGTCGTTTGAATTTACATTCAGATTGTGGAACACCTGACCTTCGAAAATCCAAGCCTATTTGTGGAAGAGATGTGTGTGAACTGTACACACAATCATTCACCAGCACCACTTGCACATTACAAAAACTTGGCTCAAAATTATTTCCACATCCCCTGTACAGTCCTGACCTCGCTCCAATTTAAAGGAGTTCCTGGGAGGCTGACATTTCAGACATGAAGCAGACAGTCTGATCATTCAATTCAATTCAATTCAATTTTATTTGTATAGCGCTTTTAGCAATTTTCATTGCCGCAAAGCAGCTTTACATAGTCAAAAGAATTATTTAGGTTTGTATGAAATGTGAATTTGTATGAATCAAAATGGTCAGTTTGTCCCTGGTGAGCAAGCCGAGGGCGACAGTGGCAAGGAAAAACTCCCTGAGATGGTAAGAGGAAGAAACCTTGAGAGGAACCAGACTCAACAGGGAACCCATCCTCATTTGGGTGAAACAGAAAGCAGTAAATGATCTGCATTTATACAGTGTGTAGGGTGGGAGGCAGTTCAGCTATAATAGCTGATGTTAATTGATGTTAATATGGAGTCCAGGTAGTTATTGAAGACCCAGGTAGACTTGTAAGAAGTTCCAGTCATGAACTATCGAACTGTCAAGTCCCCAGAGAAACAGTTGCCAACACCAGTCAAGGCCAGAACCATTTTCTAGGTAGAGAGAATCATTCCCAGACACCAGACGCATCCCAGAGAGACACACGGGGCATCCATGTGACTAATCTATCTATCCATGTGATCATGGCTCCGGCGCACTGAGAAAATGTTCTACCTTAGTGGTATCCAAGCACTAGTGAAACACTGGGGTAAGTGCATTAGCGTAGTGTAGCAGGGGATTATATAAAGAAATAATGGTAGTTTTTACCCTCATAGCTGTGTTCTGTTATTCTGCACAGTCCCTGTTTGACATGAACGCCACTCATAGTAAATAATTAATAATGTTATATGTAAGTATTTAATATTAGGCTGAAAAAGCCTTCCATAGATTTTGGTGAGTGCATGATGGCTAGGGCTATAGTACATATATGGCAGCTTTCCAACCTACAGTCAGCATCACGTTCACATGATGGCCATCACGGCATATTCGCCACTTCCCGACATCTGGCGAAATTTGGCGTCTCGCACAGATTTAAAACTGCATCCCAAATTTTCTTTGTTGAACAAGCCACATCAGTTTACAGTATACACTCAGGATGTGAAGAAGCCTTAGTCAGCGACTCCGCAGTTCAAGACTCGAGTCTGCCAAGCTGCTGCTCTGGCTCCGATTTAACATTTCTCTCTTCTCCCAACGGTCAAGCTGTGCAGTTCTCCATCATTCAGGTTTGAAGCTGACCAAAGCAAATGTGCTGGATACTGAGCATGCACTTCTTTACTGCCATGAGCCTATCCAATAAAAATAAATAAATAAATAAATCGACAATACTTTTCCAACACCGGCTCCCGATGAGCCACGCTTTGGAGATGACTTGTGGAAAACTGTCGGTCCTCCAGGCTGTGAAACATGTGCTTCTGAGAGAAAAAAGGGATGTTATTTTTTCTTCGGGGGTCTCATGAAATCCTTCATTGTTGGATTTTTATAACGGTGCAGCTCTGAGAACTAAAACATTCAATGTGTTGCTTAAAATGTGTAGCTCTGCTAATGCTATCATGTCATAAATAAATCCAATTTGACCGTGTTTACTGGATTGGATGAGCTCCATGCTCTGAAACACATCCATGCATATTTTTATCTCTTACTGTACGTTACTGCTATTGTTTTATAATAACGTCATAACTTATTATATTGTTTATTTGAAATTAATGACTGCCTTGCTCGAACATATTTTTTCTAACATTACAATAACTTTTAAATAGCGACCGTATTAAAATTTATGCATCATATAAACAGAGCCAAGTATCCCCCACTGGGGGAAAAGCATTGCTGAGAACCGTCATTACTGCTGTTATTAATGGCGCTGTTGCAGCTAGACATATTTTCTGGTGTCATTTTAACTCTAGGGTAATAAAAAGCCTCTCCGGAAGTTGGGAGGAGGACACGCACACATGCATGCTTACTCTGAGACAGTGTGGGTTGTGATAGAAAAGTCTGAACTGACACAGCACAAAGAAAGTACATTTATTCCCTAATACCATAGCACTGTCGAATTCTCAATGGTAATTGAGATATAAGCAAATTTTTATAAACTAATCTATCTATCTATCTATCTATCTTATATATAAATGAATTTAAGTAAAATAGATGCTTTTATATATTGAAAATGGTGGAAAATATATTTATTCCAACATGAGAGACATAATCGGATTCAGAATGGATTATCAAGGGTTTACACAACCGAATCAATTCTGATTAAAAATGCATTCCGATCGGTCCGGGAAAAACCTTCCAATGAACCACCAATGCCTCCTTTCTTTTATAGCAAAAATTCAGTATTAAAGCTAAAACAATTTAATAGAAAGTTAAAGTGCCTTTGAGTGTTGTCTTTGATTGGTGGAACCATTTCTATTGTCATAGATATTGCACTGATTGATTGATGGGGGAAGAGGGATTATGGTGTGGACAGTGACTCCGTTTCCAAGACAAAGGTTCATAAAAAAAACAAAAAAAAAAAAAACATACCTCTCCTTTCCAATGCTTTTTATGTTGTTATTGTTATATAATTGGTTTGGAGGTTTTGCTGAAAACTGGCAACCTTTACACAAGTGGAAACCTCACCTGCTGTATTAAACAAACATTCATCTACTGTACCCGCTCGAAATGAACCACTAGACTGAATGCTGGATGGCTGTAAAAAAAGAAAAAAAAAAAGCAGGTAGATTTAAACAGATCTTCGAATGCTATTCAAATTCATTAATCGATTAGTTGGATGTTGGATGGTTAATCGATGTTGGGTGGCTAGCTAATCATTTTGACCCATTCCTTAATGACTCCTAATGAAATGAAAGGGGGGGGGGGGGAGAGAAAGAAAGAGAGAGAGAAAGGGTGCACCTCCGTCGATATCATTACACTGCTCCCTGACAAATCCTGACTGAACAGTTTGAAATGAAGACAAAGCAGCTTGAGCCAGAACGGATCGGCGACTACAGTCGATGTTGAGCATCATTCAACAATATTAAGCCATCAAGAATATAAATTTAGATGAGTATGCTGTCAAAACACACAAAGATTCTGTCCCTTTTACTAAGACTTTCACGTGAAATGAACACAAAAAAAAAAAAAGATCCGGTTTTGGCGCATTGCATTTTATTTGAAAAGTCTTTTGCAAAGGCATAAAGCATTCAATGACCACATGAAAGCATTACACTAGACGATTAGAAGAAATATTTCAGGATTTCTGCAGAAGCCTCTTCGGGCTACAGTTTGTGAGCTTTTCATATTAGTAAGTAAAACATCACTAAGCTGGATGTTGCAGATGTGCGCCACATGTTGCCTATTTAGCTATGCTCGAATTTCACTGATACATTTGTGGCCAAAACGCAACAACAAAGCAAACATTGCTGAAGCCTGCATGCAATATGGCTGAGCTCTAAACAGCAACACATTTGCCTGACGCGGCGCTGCCAGAACGCTCGGGACCGGCGGTGAGAACAGCTTGACAAGCAAACCCAGTCATTTTGGGTTTTGGGAACTGAAAATGTTCTCTCTACTTTGCTGCCAGTCTCTCTAACCACCTTCCCTAAGGCTTCTTGGTCATGCTAAAAATGTGCAAATGTGACGTAAGTGGACATTCCAACATGAGATTCGATTTTAGACAAATTTTTTTTTTCGCATCTTGTGATTTAGTAAAGTAAACTTATAGGCAATTTGTAGACAGCGAGCATGAGCAAACAGCTCCAGATGGCGAATGGACAATGCTCCGGGTTTGAAGAATGAGTCATGGATGTACTATATACATACGCATATTTCAGACCCAAACTTCAAATCCATCAGGCGGTGCCTGAAATGAAATTCTCACAGAGGTCATTTTATCAAGAGGACAAATTGTACTTGACATGCAAGACCACACAGGAGTTCATGCATTAACTGCAGACAGCCTAGGAAAAAAAAATAACATCGTTATCAAAACAGCCATCTTAAAGAGCTGATAAAAAAAAGAAAAAAAAAGAGATTGAACAGTTGTGTTCGACTTCACCAACACCAACAGGCCCTTCGTCCCGGTCTCCTGAAGAGTAGTTGCTCAATTGAGCGCACGCCGCGCTCGACTTGCTAACACGTCATCGCTGTTTGAATAAAAGCAGTCTACCGTTTCAAATAGCTTTTATAGCAAACTGCTTTGGGTTTTGAAATGAAACACATCGAACCATCATGAGCCAATAACATATCCCTGTCTCTTTTTCTGCTTTTGGTTCAATTATTAAATGTGACATTTGCCAAAAAAAAAAAAAAAGATGAATCATAAAACCAGAATCCTCTTAAAAGATAATTTCTTTTATTAATAAAAGGCCAAGTCCTTCATACACCAAGATATTGGATCAAGCTTCCATTTTTAAACCGCATCCCTATAGACGAAGGCTTTATTTTTCTCAGAGGATATTAAAACCTTTTAATATGACCTCTGGACTTTTAAAATGAGCTCATCTCAGAATACAATCCATATAAACACATTATACCCAGACAGCTGTGAGACTGAATTGGTTTTTAGGAAGCACACTGAGAATAAAGCATGCTATTAAGCCAGTCTTGCTTGTTTGCTGAAGAACGTGTGCTAATAAAAGAAATTGCATTTGTCCGATTCACATATTGGATTATTATTAAAATGACAATATAATATAGGTATTAGAAGAGAAAGGAGGGCTTAAATCTAATATCTAGTGGTAGCATGACAATAGCATATCACAAGGTTGTAAATGCTATTGGTGAACTATTACACACACTTACACACACACACATAAAAACATTAAACTTACATTTCTATCATCTGTCATTTTGTACAATTTGTAATAAGTACTTTGACTGATCTACTTTCAAGTTCTCCTCCAAAGTCATTTTTCTGAGAAAAAGGAATGATAAATCGCATAAAGTTTCACATTCTATATGTCAAATGTCCCTCCTCAGGCACTGCTCATATACACTATATGAATAAAAGTATTTGGTCAAACTCCATGCACACAGAGACAGTATCCAAATACATATACTCCAATATGGAGTTGGTCCCCCTTTTGCAGCTATAACAGCTTTCACTTTACTTGAAAGGCTGTCCAGATGATTTTGGAGTGTTTTTGTGAGAATTTGTGTCCATTCATTGTGGAGAGCATTTATGAGGTCAGGCACTGATGTTGGACAATAAGGCCTGGCTCACAATCTCCATTCCAGTTCATCCCAAAGGTGCTCGAGGGGGTTGAGGTCACAGGGCTCTGTGTTAGGGCCAGTTAAGTTCTTCATCAAGCCATGTCTTTATAGTCCTTGCTTTGTGCACTGGGGAACAGTCATGTTGGAATAGAAACGGGCCTTCCCCAAACTGTTGCCACAAAGTTGGAAGCATAGCATTGTCCAAGATGTCTTGTTTAGTGCCCTTCAATAGGGATAAGGGGCCTTTTAACACGACTAAAAGCCTGCATGACCCTACAGTCTGGGCTGGAATGAAATCAGAAATCTGACATACCATTCGGTGTATTTTTTTTTTAAAGGATTGGTGGCACAAGTGTGCTTGTAGCCACAAAAATCCCAAATGATCCACTATAAAACATTTGTTAACAGGAAATAACCTGAAAGCCAAAAATTAATCCCTATATTTATGCTTTTCTTTTTGAAATACATGGGGAGTTGGCCCTGGCAGCACATTTTACCAGCCATTAATGAATTGCAGTGAATTCCAAGACAGGAACTGAAACAATTGAGCCTTTTAATAAGAAGAGATTGTCATATGATAAAGAAGAGATGAGCTCATTCAACAGATGCCTGTGGTATGACTCACCTGACCAGCATATATATATATAAATATATAAAGCAGTCCTTGGGTGTTGTGTGGGAGAGGAGACTTAGACGCCTCACCCTCATACTATCCACACTTTTAGTCTGGATTCAAGCAAGGATTACTGTCATATAACAGCCCAAGCTTAAAGACACTGACATCATGAGCCGACTATTCCGGTTTCTCACTGTTGTCTAAAGGGTCTAAATGAAATACACAGAGCTGGTATTGTTTAGGTAAAGTTGTGAGATCTCCTGGGATAGGCCAGGATTTGTGCGATGCATCGTGTTGCAATGAGTGGCTCCAAGCCAGGCTCATGTCTCACTGGATATTTGTGCTTCCTGAACCATTTTCCAGTCCATATATGTTACATCTACATTACACAGGAACGTGAGTGAATGCTGGACTTGTGCAATGTCAGCTAAAGTGCTGGCTTCCTGCATCGCTTAATATCAGCTTTATTCATTTGTGAAGAAATTACTTTAAAACCAGCAACAAAAGGTATGCACAGGAGTGTTCAAGTCAAATGTTTAATTGTGCAGAATAACAGAACAAAGTTATAAGAATAAAACCCTCTGTTATTTCTCTATATAATCCCCTGCTACACCTAATGCACTCATCCCAGTGTTTCACTAGTGCTTGGATACCATCAAGGTAGAAGGTTTTCTTAGTACATCTGAGCCGTGATCAGACTGTCTGCATGATGTCTGAAACGCTGGCCTCCCAGGAACTCTTTTAATGGCCCAAGCATGTAGAAACTGCCTGGATTAAGGTCAGGATTGTACAGGGGATGCAGAAGAACCTCCAAGCTGAGTTCCTGTAACGTGCAAGTGGTTTTGATGAATGATTGTGTGTACAGACAGATGCGTCTCTTCCACAAGTTATGACGAGTTATCTGTCGATTTTCAAACATCAGGAGGTCCACTGTGCTTATGATCTTCTATAAATTTTAATCTGGGTTGTGCATTCATTCATAAGAAATTTCATCAAATGTCCCAATTTGACTTGAATGTTGCTTGTAATGTAATTATAAGTGAGCCACGGAGTCGTGTGAGTTTTATGGGCTATTTATCACAATGATGAATCATGCATATGTGAGATATGAGATCACTGTTTTCAGAAGCATTATGTTGTGTACTTTATGCATGCAATATATTTTTATTTGTACTGTTTTAATATAAGCACTGTGGCTTAGTGATTGCACCTGCAGGGTCGAGGGTTCGAATCCCGTCTCAGGTGTGTTTGGAGTTTTCATGTTCTCCTCGTGCTTGGTGGGTTTCCCCCAGGTAATCCAGTTTCCTCCCACAGTCCAAAGACATGCAATTTAGGCTGATTCCCAAATTACCCTTAGTGTGTGTATGTGTATGTGCCCTGCAATGGATTGGCACCCCATCCAGGGTGTTCCCCGCCTCGTGCCCGTCTCATGGTATAGGCTCCATGCCCCCCCCCCTCCCCTGCCCCTGTATACAGGATAAAATAGGCTCCATACTACTTTGTGTATTTTAGTGGGTTTCATCAATCATGTTGGATTTAGAAAAAAAATAAATGAGCATTAGCATTTATGAGAATAAATATCCAAAATATAGGGTGTGTATAAAAATGTCTTCAGGTTTGTCTCAGTTTTCATGAATTCAATATGCACGTCAATTTTAGTGTAAGATTAAATCAATGGATTTAAAGGTCCTACGCGCACATTTATATACTATAAATTAAATTTCCCATAAAGCATCAGTCGACTAAGAGAGAAGACAGACTGAGATCCTGAAGTCTAGAGAGGGAATGAAGTAGACTGAATGCATTTACTGCACTTCGATGAATTAAGAGCCAAAACTGGAGCAGCAACACGACAAACACTACTATACCATCATCCCGATGTCATCAGCCTCGAGAGACTATACGCAGAGTGACACATTTCTCATGATGCTTTGAAGCTCGCGAATGGTGTCGACATGAAAGGGGATTCCCTGGCGTTCACGGCATGCGCTTGAAGCCGTCATGCCCCCGTGTTTACCGAGAGGACAACAGGAAGGTCTGTCGTTTCAAGTCTTTAAGAGACTAAACGTGATCGATGGCTGCTTGATATACTGCGGAGAAATAAAAATGTAATTCAACCTTCCTCTAATTAGATCCGATCAAGAGATATCACTTGTGTGTTTGGAGAATCTGATCGTGTCATATATGGTTATGCATAATCACTAGTTATTACAATATTTATTGCTTGTGAATACAGGAAAAGCTTTCACACAGAGTGGAGGCAGGCATCCACCTCCGACCCAGGAAGCCTGTTGCCATGGCTGCCAGTGATGACAAATCTACTGTCGTAGGTAAAAAAAAAAAAGAGAAAATGTTCTGTCGTGTTCAGGCTTTTCATTGGAAGATGATTTGTTCTAAATAAAGCATTATCTTCCTTCTGAGTTGCTTTGAATAAAATTATGCTGATATGAACAAATGATGTTACAATTAATCCACAGTGACACTATATATAATATATAAGTTTCTTTAGTCCAACAAAGAATTTGTTTCTATATACATACTTTACACTATACATTCCTCTTTCAGCACACTGTTTAAGCGAAGACATGTATTAGAAACACATGTTGTGTTCCAAGGTCATGACCCTGGATCTGTCTGTTTCTCTGCAATGAAGCTGCCTGAGAATATGTAAAGTGGCAATTTCCTGTAACCATGGCAACCAAACAGATAGTATACAGCCAGCAGGGCTGGTGAGTTAAAGCCCCGAGCGAAAAAGTAGGAATGACAAGGAACGCTCTCACCTAGAGAATCCTGTTTGATCGGGCGTGCTCGCTATGAGTTCATCGGTCCTCTCTCAGGGAACTTTGCCCTTATTCGGCATATGCGGGACAAAAACAGGTATAGCATTGTTGAAAGTAAAAATAAAGGCACATTAAGGAGAGCAGATTTTCACCAAGCAGAAATAACCAGGTTATTGTGTTACTGCTCTTTGTGGAGACAGTATAGAATACTGGCTTGGCTGAGGAGAGGCTGCTGGAGGTTGTGAAGCTGAACTGAAGTGATTTATGAGAGAAATGTGTGTTTGGTGTGTGTGTAGATGCGTGTGAGTGCTCGAGGGAAAGAAATAGACCTAATGAAAAGGTCACGCGGCAGTCTATCTACGCCGTGCTGGGTTCATTTGCGTAACTGAAGAAAGGCAGCATGACAAAAGCGCTACTGTATTCCTGAGTCATTAGTGAGAGTTATACAACAATTGGAGCAAATACACATACGGATGCTAAAAGAACATAAAACATACTGTACAACGTTGCTATGATACACAACTCTTCTTTAGCTGGTTCGTCAAAATATGCATATTTTATAGTCAGGCACATATGGTCATCAGGATGATAAAATCAGGATTGCCATCTGGACCAACCCAAGCTCGGCGACTGTTCGAGTTCAGTAATAAAACAAACAGCTTGATATTCGGTGTGTAACCGTCATATTTCACCCTGCCAGCGTTTCATCTCCTTTGCTGCATCTTACAGGCTCAGACCTGCACCTAGAACTTTATACACCTCAAGCAGTTCAGATGACAAGGAGTGACTAGGAACAAAAACTTCCCGAACCACTTTCTTCGTCTTATTGCCCAATTGTTGAATATTACATCATCCTAAGGAGCCTGTCTGTTTGTCATATTTATACAGAAAAGTATCGCTGAAACATTTTACAATCATTGTACAAATAACGTCCAAACTCATCATTCTATACCGGTTTATCCAGTAAACACTGACACGGGGGGCTGGAGCCTATCCCAGGGGACTTCAGCATGCGGCATGGTACACCCTGGACAGGGTGATAATCAGCGTACTCTGGGCAGTTTGGGAATCTGCATGTCCTTGGACTGTAGGAGGAAACTAAACAACCCTGAGGAAACCCACCAAGCACATGGAGAACATACAAACTCCATGCACACACAACCGAGGCAGGAATCGAACCCGGATGCTGGAGGTGCAAGACAACAGCACTACAATCACGAAGCCGCCGCATAACCACATATTTTAATTCTCATTAGACTGTGACACAAGAATGAACTTGGGTGTCGTGTGTAACGGCTATGGAAAAAAAGGAAGCAGAAATGTAAATATTCCTCTTGTGATGTTTCCTGCTCGTGAGTAATAGCAGACACCTAGCTGAAGCTGCCAAAAGTGAATATCTGTGGCTGTATCGCTTTGTGAAGTAGCGCAGTAAGAAAGTGTCCGTTTGTGTGTGGTCTTTTATCCTGAAATAGATGTGAAGTAACAGTAAGGAAAGAGCTTTTCCATTTAAGACATAAATATGTAGGTTCATATAACTGAAACGTGACCATACTGGAGTCACCCATAGTCTTTTATACATTAGATGAACAAAATGTTCTAATCTCAGCTCTTCTTATTGAGAGTGCCATTTACATGACCTCCGTCCAGTCTGGCCTTCAAAGAACCGCAGGGGGGAAGGTCATGCTTCCGGACATCACTCACAACCCCGAGAGATATCTGCAGATGGCAATGAAGTCCCAGGGCGCTTCACAGGAAATAAACTGTAGCTATATCACTGCTGTAGAAGGGAATCGGAAACACAACCAGCGTTTGATGGATTTATGTACATTAACTAGATGTGGGCTACAAAGGGGGAAAAAAAGCATTGGAGACATTCATAAGACGAAGCGGTAACACATGAAGGCTGTTCCTATTACTGACTCCCAAAGGTTTTCTAAACAACACTCTTACTAGTTTGGTAATTCTTTTATCTCGAACACTCCATAGTGCAATCATTGGAGAAAACCCTTCTGCAATGATGCGCTTGCTGTTAAACTAACCTTCAACTAGCAGTAAAAGTGTCGTTATCCCTGTTTATCGATCTTAAAACGTCATCGCTATCTAATGGCTTCAAGAATCGATGACATCAGACCAGTGGGATGGGAAATTTGGAAATCTGGAAAAGCCAATTAACCTAATCTGCATGTCTGAGGAAACCAGAGGACTTGGAGGAAACCCAAGCACAGGAAGAACATGCAAATTTGATGCACAGAGACCTGAGGCGGGAATCGAACCCTCACTCAACCCTGAGGGTGTGAGGCCATGGATCTGCCACAGATCAATCCCAATTTAACTCTACTGTGACTAAAATGGTTAAAATTTTATGGCACTTTAATATATATTTTAAGCCTCTACTACAAAATATTTTGGCTCCTTCTTTGTGTCAGTGTGTCTTATGTGTTTCTTCCCCAAATATTAGAGTAAGTCCGAGTCACGTGACTAATTTAGGATTCCTAAAATAAGCTGTATATTCACGATATGTACTTTCAGTTTTGCTTGTTTTTTTTATTATTTTGAATTCTTTTTAAAATATATATATATATATATATATATATTGTAAAAGATTTGGCATTTGTTTATACATTACAGTTTATTAGATTAAAATAAAAACTAGCGTTATTAAAAAAGGACCACGCCCCCAACAAAGGGTTCAAAAAAGACAAACCACGCCCCCTGCACGAATTCTGTTAAAAAAGAGCGCTTTTTCAAGAAGACACGGACATTACACAAATCAATATGGTTTAGTATCATTATTATTATTGCTATATGGCATTCCTATTATACGTATGCATAGGTATTAACGCTTAATTTAGTCTGATACTCTCTAACTGTAATAGCACTTTATACATTTAAACGCATCACCATGAGCGAGTGTTATATACACAGTACACAGTATTTAACATAAATAACAAGGTCAAACGTTACATTACGAAAGGACATACAGTTGGAACAAGATCAAGACTAAAAATCATCTGAATAATGTTTATAATCATCAGTCATGATTGTGTATTTTGCCGCATGGTCACGATGACTATAATAACCCGGTCTACAGAGAAATGTGTGTGTGTGTGTGTGTGCAATATTCAGTGTCCAACAGGCTTGATCTGCAGATGTTTAGTTTACAGAACTATCTCTGTCTCTTACCTGAACCGGGGCGAGTCTTTAATACACTCCTCAAAATCCACCGTCATGTTGGCTTTCTTTAATCCTGCTGCAGTCAGAAATGTAAAACACACATCGCACACACACTGTTGTCCTTCACACAGATCCTGTCAAACGGTGAGCTCTGAGTCCCTGTAGTCCTCTGAATCACAGCCACTGACACACACACACACACACACAGATACACACAGTCACACGCGCTCACTGCTGCTCTGAATCAATACGCTTTAATCTGTAGCAGTATCCGCCGCTGGGCTGAGCTCAGGGACCGTCAGCAAAGTGCTCTCACACATCAAAACGAATTCTCTCAAATGCTTATGTTTGTAAAAGACTAAACTGGTCTGCCTGAGTGCTTAGATAGCAGTGTACTAACACTATAACCTGGACTGGTTTAATAAAGAAACTTGTGTTAAAAATAAAAATCCCCTGTTCTGTTTATAGGCTGTGTGGCTTTTTGTTTAGGAAACTGATCCCTAGCTAGAAGCCAATATGTAGAAGCAAAGATGTGTTAAACAACCAGTCTAATAACTTTTACAATAAAAGAATGAATTAATGACTCATAATTCCAACAGAATCTCTGAAACATGCAGGCTATGACTAATGCACACACATGACTGAAATTTATTATTATTATTATTATTATTATTATTGCATTTACAAACAAGCCAGATAATCCCATAGAATATCTCGTGAATAAGGAAAGTTCAACCCTGAGACCTATGACTTTCACTTGGCTTGTAATTTAAGAGTAATTTCACCAATTTTAAAACCCTTAAGCATTTATATGATCACTTATGAAATAAGTGCATGCTTAAAAAGATTTTTATTTTAAAAGAGTTGATATTTAGGTGGCCGCATGGGGTCTCGCTCCTCGTGTGGTTATAGGATTGTGCTTGATGGGTTTTCTTTAACATGCACTGTAGGCTGAATGTCAGTCCTAATTTGCTAGAAGTGTATGATTGTATGTGTATCTGTGTCCTTGTGCATTGCAATCAGTTAGCACACTTTTTGGTAATTGTCCTGGGAGAGGCTTCACATTCCCTGAGACACAATGGAGGGATGGAGTTGATGTTGACATGGACTACTGGTTGGCCAAACTTATGACATCTTTAATAACTTGCAACTAAAAAAGTGTTTGCTCAGTCTGTAACAACACCTTTGTATTTAATAAGATGGTTTCGCATTAATTTTTGTGTTTTCTTGTTTGTATAATATCTCAATTTGTATACAGACCCAGTGCCAAATATACTGTGGAACTCTCTATTCTGGTTGCTGCTCATGTTCAAATGTGTTAATACTTCCAATTCCTTGGTAAACTCAAAGGGAGTTGTACGACAAAATTCTCAACTGTATTAAACTAGTTATAACCAGCTTAATTATTAATGCACAAATTTTTACATTATAAATGTAACAAATAAAGAAATATAATTAATCATATGGTGAATCTTCTGTAATCAGATGTTTATTTGTTTAGATGTTTATGGAAGGAGTCTCCAGTTTCAGCTAAAGGTTTTCTTTCTCACATTCTCATTTCCTCTGTAAGATGACAAGCTTGATTTCAAAAAAGAAAAAAATAGAGATAAAAAAGGATCTGGTGAGGGTATCTATCATAACATAAGTGATAAGAAGAACTACATGAACGTTCTATGACATTAAATGTAGCTGTAAATGCTTGCAGATTGTGTACTGGTGATATATTGCTTATTATTAAATGAAATGTCATACAATATGTTGTTATTGTTGGTCTTTCGGCTGCTTCCGGCAGGGGGTCACCACAGCGGAATATCCAGTCCGCACAACAACTTGGCACAGGTTTTACGCCGGATGCCCTTCCTGACGCAACCCTCCAATTGTCATACAATATGATCTGTTCTAATCAGTGAAGATTTCAGAGATCAGTTTCAGAGAAGGTCCTGGGTAAAAGTTTTGGGGTGTGACCCATGAAATGACTCATAACTCAAATAGAAACTTTTCCACATCTCTTACATGCAAGCTATTGCACACACACACAAACAACCTGCATTTTTAAAAATGTTATTTATTTATTTTGCATTCACAAACAAGCCAGACAATCCCAAATAACATGTTATAGATACAGAAAAGTCAAATTTATGACTTTCATTTGTAATTTTGCTTTGTAATTTAATTGACATCCCTTGATTACACAGTGATGAAGAAATTGATTAAATAAATTGTAGAAAAGGTCAGAAGATCACTTTTAAGAGGAATTAGGAGTAGATGCATTTAAAGAACCACAATATTAAAGGAGCATATTGAAATATGTGGAGCCCTCTGTTGACTAAAAATTATACTGCAAATGCAATACAATTCACACATTACTTTGAAAATGCTTTCATTTTCCCCTAAAAATGAAGAAATTAGTCAAGGTTTATTCTAATGTTTATTCCAATATGTATCCATTTTTTATAGGTCTAGAAAGATGGAACCAGAGGCACAAATACAATATAAGAAGGAAAATTCACATAGTATTATCATGTTTTAGTTGCTGTTTTTTATGTAAAGTGTCCATATATATTTACTAAGAGTTTTCTTAAAAACAAGTCAATATGGTTAGGGACTGGTAAATATTGACATGGTATATATAATTTTTTTTAAGTATTTAAGCTGAGGGGAGAAACATTCATTTTCATAGGTTTTTTAATGACTGTGGACTTAAACAAACCAAAAAACAGCAATGTGGTTACGAGGGCCGTTCAAATCAAACCGAGACTTGTGGTGACATTTCCAGTGAATGAAGGTGCAAAACCCAATTGACATTTAGAAAGGACTTTAAGTACAGTACAGTGATGAGACTCTTAGCCGCAATAAAAAATTTTAATGGTGCAAATGTTTTTAAAAAAAGGCCGTACGTGAATGATGATCCCAGTCAAAGTGGTTTGGATCCTGCAGCAGTCATGTCCGTTATAATTCAGCAAGTGGAACGCCTTATCCTTGAAAATTAATAGACAACAGATGAGATGCATCTGTCTGTGGGAACTGTACACTTAATCATTCACCAGTACCACTGGTACTTTACAGAAACTTAGCTATGAGTTATTGCCACATCTCACGTACAGTCGTGACATGCTTGGGAAGACAAAAAAGTTCCTCGGAGGCCAGGCAGTCCTATCATGACTTCGGCGTACAGAGAAAACTTTCAACCTTCATAGTATCCAAGCACTAGTGAAACACTGGAGAAAATGCATTAGTGTAGCAGGGAACCATGTATAGAGAAATAATGGCTGTTTTTATTTGCAGAACTGTGTTGTTTTTTTCTCTGCAATCAAAAGTCCCAGTTTGACTTGAACGCCTCTTGTACTCAAGGTTTTGCTTAAAACACAATTATTTACAGACTTTTAAAAAAAAAATTTTTTAATGGTCAAAGGTTTTACAAAACAAACAAAGAAACAAACAAAAATAATAAAACAACACTCTTTCGGTTTATAAACTAACGGTAATCTACTGTATAAATGTGGATAGATGACTAAGCACTACATTCCCCATGAACATTGTTGATAGAGGGGTCCTGACTGACTGACTGAGTGCTTTTATACTTCATGTTCATGCAGTAAAATGAGTTTAATATCTACTCGTGTGACTAATCTACAAAATAATCCTTTACAAAAAATTATCTTTTTTAAAATTATTTATTTTCAATAAGAATTTTAAATGCTTTTGGTTTTTCTTTTGGACAGGCATTCCACAGGACGTCCAAATCTCAGACTGCGGAAGTGATTTAAAATAATCCGCACACGTGCTTCTCATTCATCTTCCCCTGGATCAATACACACCTCGAGTGTTAATATAGTTTGCTTGATTCCTTTAAGCATGGATGTTCATAAATCTAAATTATCATTTATGTTCTTTATTAAACCCGTTGTGCTGATATTGTAACACACACACACACACACACACTCCTGCAGTCATGCAGCAGAGCAGTAGTGTTACTCGCTATCTTATCTTCTTCCAATACCTCGGAACCAAATACAGGTCTGACAGTTATATCCACATCTAAGATACATGCATTGCTTTTGAAAGTCATATTAATGTGAGACTGCTTTGTGATTACAGTGGGGTGATGAAGGCTCCTCCACACCAGCCACTACAGGGAGTGCAGAACCATTTAGAGGTCAGTGTTTATTATTACTTAGTAAGATATTACAACCAATTTATTTATTCCAATTTTTACAACAGTGGTAGTTGTAAAACCACAATCACACACTACAGGCAATCTGGGAACGCCAATCAGTTTAATCTGCATGCCCTTGTACTGTGGGAGGAAACCGGAGTACCCGGAGGAAACCCACCAAACCTGTACTCTCTATGTATAAGTCGACAGTGCTAACTACTAAGGCTCCATGCCGCTGTACACATGTAAAATAATTACACTAACAGCAATAAAAAAATATAATTTAAAATATTTGACATTTTAATAACCTTTGTGTTTTTGATGAGCACACATTTCTTCCACATTGTTGATGCTTCAGTACTATCCGTCCAGGTTTTAATAATGTATTAAAGGGTTCTCAAACCAGCTCCAGTAATTTCAAATCACCTTAGTTGTTTTCTTTGCTTGATGCAGCTTAATAATATACCTTTCTGAAATATCGACTTTAAGGTGTCTGAATCAGTCCTCAGCAAACTATATAAAGGACACTGCTTGAATAAGTTTCTTTGTAGTTTTAATTTCTTTGCCTCTTTGTGGTTTTTGATTCGGACATTAATGTTTAATTTATAAGTAAAGGTACAGTCTGTGTAAGCATGTGTAATATTTTTGTGTGTCAGGGTGGTTCGGTAAGTACTCTCTGAATCCTGCCTATCATTTTCGAGCATCTTTAAGAGAAAGGGACAGCGTAGAGTTCATGTAGTAAGATGAGGATAAGTAGTCTTCTCAGAGCGAGCAAACATCTTCATACTCAGAATGTGTTTCAGAATACACATAAGTCACAAATAATTTATAAAGGAGGAAAATATTGAATTAGAAAGGTACACCGTATGTAGGAAGCTGAGTAAATAACAAGGTTTTTCCCACAGTACATCTCTTATGTAAGGGTGTTCCAATAAAGTGTCTATTAAGGAGAAATTAAATTATATGCTATGTAGTCACGGTCTTACAGTTTATCTATAACAGTTTGTGTTTCCAGGCTGATTCCTTCCAGGAATAATTATTCCAAAGTATCGCTTTGTGAGGAGAAAGCTAATGTGTGTATTTTCCATTTTTAGATTTTTTTCTTAAACCAGTTTTCACCTAATTACATTTAAGCAAGACCACCAAACTTACAGTTTTATCCCGATAAGCATTAAGAAACATTAGTGCTGATTTTCTCTCACTATAGTAACCTTACTTAAGTGCACTTCCCTTTGACAGAGCACATCATATGCTTGTCATATGCATTAGACACACTCACACACACTGCTATCGGATGTTGGCATGAAGGTCTGACCATCTGCAGTCGTATTCATTCAAAAGCCATTAAGGATAAATGTGTTTCCTTTGGAATGAGACACCATCTTCTGGTCAGACACGTAAGCAGCACTTTTCCTTCTGCTGAAGTCTTCGGTTACTTTTATGCCGTCTTTTGGATTGTCCCCTAAAATCTGTATGCGACTCGGAAACTCTGAGTCTTGCCAAATGTGGGAAATGATTTTGGAAATGAAATGTCAGAAATATCCTTGTTGTGAACGCTAAAACATAGTTTAATATGAAAAAGAAATGGAATGATGATGCTGGTAAATGTGATGGGGGACACCCTATACTGTGAAGATGTTTAAAGGTTAAAAAACACAAGATATCAGGATATTTAATTGTGCTAAGGTTTCTTTAAAAAATGGGGATTAAAAAAACATTGTATTAAAAAAGCAACAAAAAAAAGAACAATTGACAACAATTCTATTGCTTGTTTATGGTCTCTTTTGTCATTAGAACGCAGTGCGAAGTCTAAAGCCTGTAAACCAAGTGTCGGTGTCCATCTCCAGTCGAACAGACACCGGCGTGCATGCGCTCTGTAACTCCGCACACCTAGACATCCAGCGCAGAGGAGACAAACCTCCCTTTACTGAGCAAGTCCTGACTGATGCCTTAAACTTCTTTTTAAAGGCAGAGCCAATCAGGTAAGAATTCTGCAGAGCTGATGATTCTACACATGTCCTAATATTTTCTATCGCATTATGTTCTTGAAAACCATATGACTCTGATCTCGATCCTGATTGGGCAACAGCAGCTCAGACATGAGTGTCATAAAAAAAAAATGTATCCCCTTATCCTAATATGTTGTCAGTTTAAACTAACAAGTATTTCTGTTAAAGGCATTCCAACTAATTAAAGGCTAATAATAAACATATTTTAATAAGAGTGTATTATCTTTAAAAGGGGACCTTAAAGGGCTTAAACAAGCAAATCAGATCTTCCCCCTATTGTGACCTCATATATCCAGAGATCCTCCCCTGTTTCAACTCAAGAGAGCTACATAAGTAAATAAGGTTAGGCTGGTGGGGAGCATCTGACTGCTAACCCAGTCTCCTTAAGCACTCAATAAAGACTATTTTAAGTCTAGATTTAAAGTTAATTAGTGGTTAGCAGTTAGTGGCCCTTTATATATATATATATATATATATATATATATATATGTTTCACCTTTATTATGTTCGTCAGAAACCCAGATTAAAAAAGCATGCAAAGTTCTCAAGCACAGATGTTGCATGCCAGAATGCAGGATCTGAGTTGCATTTCAGTTGGAAAATTAAGATACATTTTGGAGACCTCGAAAACTAATAGAAACTTGTTTAAAAGTAACATAATCTGTGAACTTTAAGAAAGACAGTTGTTTATGGAAGGGAGTCTACGGTATTGGCACTTTGTTAGTGCAGTAAGACACCATACGTATGGTAGCATCCCTAGGAAATGTTGTTACTATATAAGTACTGCATCTAGCGTGCCGTGTTACTGCACGTAGGGCACTGTGTTATATATCAGTACTGCATCTAGCACACTGTGTTACATATTAGTCCAGCACCTAGTACTAAACAGTACATCACCTAGGGCACTGTGTTACATATCAGTACTGCACCTAGAGCACTGCATTATATATCAGTACTGCATCTAGCACACTGTGCTCCATATTTGTACCGGACCTAGGGCACTATATTACAGATCAGTACTACACCTAGGGAACCATTTTACAAAAAATACTGCACTAGGAATGATTGTATTTCATATTCAGCCATGATACTGAACAGTGTAGACTAATGAGGTCAAGCTGTTGAGCTGGAGCAGAGCGAAGTTTAGCTTTCTGCATCATTTAACACACCTGATTTATTCATCAGCTCAACAGCAGTGCCTTTATTTATGAGCCGTTTGAAGAGGGGAAACACAAATCTCATTATGATTCTGGATCTCCAGCACATGCTTTTGGGCTGTAATAAGCTGAAGGTTGCTTATATAAGTAGTAAAAGAGTGGTTCAGGTTCAGGCATCATTTTTATGCTTGGTTTGACCTTAAACCCTTTGATTATGACACACTTTCGCATCAGCATCTTTTAAACAAGCTTATGCAATATCATGACATTTATGTCTATTCAGATTTGCATTAATTTCTTTCCAAGATCTAGATATGTTTTAACTGCAGTTATTGTAATATTTAATTCCAGCGCTGATTTTAAAAGCTACATTTTCTTATGTTAGATTTTCTCTCATTCCCTCTGCTCCCGTTCATTCTTGTATCCCGTTCCTATCGTCTCTGCATCTTCTGTAAACATGCTTTTGGTCAGATGGGGGTACAGTTAGTTGATGTATTTAGATTTTGGCGAGCATGTTGTGTCATGTAATTTATTTTCCACCCTGCAAATATTTAGCATAGACTTGTTAAGAATGTTGTTTGAGATTAGCCATGGAAAGGAATTTTATCTGTTAAATAACTGTTAGTTAAAATGAAGTAGGACATGAAGAAATGTTTTGTGGAAAGTTTAGGTCCTGTTACGGTTACATATTCTACATTTAGGAAAGAAATTGGAAATGCTTGTGCCTTCTAGAGTGGATATTCATAGACAAGAAACGTTGGCACGGATGATTTTAACTGGCCAAAACTGTTTACCAAAATCAGTTTACTAGATAAGCACACTATGCGGAAATAAAAATAGGGTTTATCTGTAGTTTATATAGAATATAAAGTTAGTTTAAATGAATAATATATAGTTGTTCACTCAACTAGATAATAAAATACTTTCACTGGCACTGCTGTGATTAAATGGTATATCATTTAATATCTGTTATTTAAATTGTGAATGAAGTTTTTTAAACTTATTGTTTTTTGTGCTTTTGCGTTGTATAATATGATTTGATTTTCCGGTCCAAACACATAGTAAATGTATTGCATTTGAAATTTTTTCCCTGTATGATGCTTCATGTGCAGTTGAGTAGGTGGGTACTGTCAGAGTCAACAAGCCATCTACTTTTTGAACGTGCTCTCAATTTGTCTCTGCGCATTCAAACTCTTATAACCTTTAATTAACTCTTCTGAATAAAAGGATAATAATGCTGGCTTGGTGGTGTGACTTAACCTGTTTTATTCCTGTTATAAAGGCTGATCAGTGTGGGGTCTGGTGATGTGGTGATAGACAGGAAGGCCTTTTTTGTCAAATTGTTTTGTTTAAATGTTTAATGTAGTGTAAACCTCATTGTTTTAAAACTACCTTGTGTGAATCAAGACTTCATCGAACTCCGACTTAAATGAATTAACTACATCTGCATTAGTGTGCCTTGGCCACCCATGACCCTGACAGTTTTCCTTCCTTGGATCACTTTTGGTATGTCCTGACCACTGCAGCCTGGGAACATCCCACAAGACCTGCAGTTTTGGAGTTGCTCTGACCCAGATCTCTAGCCATCACAATCTAGTCCTCAAATCCTTATGCTTGCCCATTTTTTCTGTTTCCAACACATCAACTTTAGGAAAAAGGGTTCACTTGCTGATATATTACCCAATTCCAACCGCCATTGTAACAAGATATTCAAACTGTAGCTACGGGTGAAAAGGGCCAAAGTGAAATGGCTAGACAACTGGGTCAGGGCGTCACCAAAACTGCTGCTCTTCCTGGTCTGCAGTGGTCAGGACATACCAAAAGTGATCCAGGGAAGGAAAATGCCTGCATCCCTCTTATACAGACATCTTATGATTTTATAGCTGTAAATCTTTTAGGTACCTAATAAAAAAAAAATAGTTGGAAGGCTTAAGGCTCCATGCATCCATTAAACTTTTAATATGGTGTACAACTTGTACACCTAATATTTGAATAATGGGATTATGTAAATAAAAGAAAATCTGTGCTGCACGAGTACCTGGCATAAACAGCTTGTTGTATAACCAAGGTTAAACAATCACTGAAAAAACCTACAGCACTACAGCAGTAGGCCAGTTGTTTTACTTATATTTGACACTGTATTTCTGGGCAACAATGTTTGCCTGCATTTTGTCCATTTATAGTTTTGTTAAAAGTTATGGAACATTCACAAAACAAGCTAATTTCTATTATCACTTACATTAGAGCAACTCTATAAACATATTCCCTCACCAGCCTCACTTTCTTTTTTCTTTGTCCCTAATTGTAACAGTGCACTGACACTGGAGACTCCTTCCAAAAATGTCAAGTAAACATCTCCATCCAACAGAAAACTTCACTATTATCAATGATTATAGATAAATGACAATGACGGAGCAGAGTATCAAGGTTGTCTTTAACTTTAAGGTAGATTTTATCCAACTATATTTAGTGAAAAATATGTTCGTCAATATGTATAAAGAAAAAAAACAATACTCGTAGTATAAAAGGATTTATAATAAGAAACCTTGGCAATCATGTCAAAAACCAAGTAGCACAGATTGAAATTATTTCTATCATATTATTTAGGGTACTTTAATTAATTAAAAAAAAAAAAAACCTGTTTTAAACAGAATCACGAGAGCCTACTGTGTACCGAATGACTTTCACGCCCGCTATCGTGCCATATCAAGAACCTACGTCTACCGCTTGGCCACGGGAATCAGCCGTCACGCTGAGCTGCCCATAACTGAGAAGGATTTTTGCTGGCCTTTATGGAACACGTGAGTTTCACAGAGTTTATTTTCCTCTTCACCCCACAATCTGTGTATTGCCAAAGCTATACGACAAAAATAATAGGGATGGGAATCACCAGGGGTATAATCACCATATAATCACGTTACCTAGGTGTATCTGTATTGTGATTCTGTTACTATCCTGATTTTATAAATATCCAGATTTTAGATTTTGTTACAATTCGAAACAAACTTAGCAAATTTTTTTTTCCTACAACACAGAACGCTGTGCTGCCTGCATTGCTTGAGTGTCAGTTACTATGTCTTTTATATTTTATTAGAGAGCTGTTGTGTAAATGAAAACAACATGTGAAACGAAACTATGCAACAAGTTACGTTCACTCATGCAGAGCGCTTTCTCTACAGCCAGGTGTATCGGTCATGTAGCCTAAACCTCACGTGTTTTGCTACTTACTTTAACTATATGCAAATTTTCTTGTCCTCCAACATGTAAATATTATAAAAATTCAAATCCTGTTCAGGACTTCAGTCCATAGCATGGCATTACACACCCATTCATTCAACCTAAAAGAGCGTGGCATGTTTCCACGCTCCTGGCATGTTTTTGTGACGTGAGGAGCCAGAGCAAAATCAGGGACCCTGGAGGTGTTAGGCGGCCGTGTCACCCTCTCAATCTATCCATCTAGGATCCTCTGTAGTCCATCTAGGAACCGTGGAGGCCACACTACGGGCAATTTGGGAACGCCAATTAGTCTAATCAGAGAACCCGGAGGAAACCCAAAAAGCATGGGGAGAACATGCAAACTCCATGCACACAGACCCAACGTGGGAATCAAACCCAGGACCTGGAGGTGCAAGACGACAATGTTGATCACTAAGTCACCATGCAGCCACGTTAGCCTTTGCACCACCTATACCAAATGTGTAAACAATAAAATCTTATAAGCTTATAAGCTGTTTACTTAAACATTGTTGGTAAAAAATGTTTAATTTATCTTATGTAAATTCAAGCCATTTTTTATTGCAATACTGTATGTTAACGTATGCAACTTTCTACTTAAAATCAAGCTTGAAATGTACTTAGGTTATGATATGACATACTTTTCTATAAGGGATACTCGGAAGTCTTTTATTTCTCTTACATAACATTGTATGATTCATAATAGCCAGTACATTATGCTGTTTTATCCTTTTATAGTTACACTTGATGTTAAAGTTCACAAGATGTAACTTTCTGTTATGGCTTACAGAATAATGGGCATAAGCAGTCAATTTCTGACCAGCATCTCTTTTCTCTCTTCAAATAAAAATAAATTGTTGTTTAACTAAAATAAGGTTTAGTTTAATTTATCTCTTTCTTTCCTTCTAATTATATATTTTTGTAACTTACTCGTCAGGCAGCTGAACGTAGACGCCATGCGGGAGGCGGGAGCCGTGTTACAGGGAACACACGATTTCAGCACCTTCCGTGCACTCAGCTCAGATGCACCGTTCAAGAACCCGGTGAAAACCATGGATCTAGTCCAGGTACAGCCAGGCCTCTCCTTCAGCCAGCGCCACTTCCGTAGGTACGCTTTCCCTACAGAGTCACTTCCTGAGCATTCTCAATGACATAGAACCTAAAACATTCCTCAACAAACTAATGGGTGGAGGAGAAAAAGGATTTTTAGGATAGAATGTATTGAGTGTATTGGGCTTTAAATGTCATGTAAAAGTGAAGTGAAACTATATTTAACATTTGTTGTCACATTTATAGCATAAAGTAAATGCCATGTTTCGTGTCTCAAATTGGTCACATTGCATTGAAAACACACCAATCCATGTATAAAACAGGGTTAGTAAAAGGTGTAGAGGGGGAACGGTGAAACTGGGGCAGATCGATTACAGCACACATCAATAAAACATATGACCATGTGGCATCGAAACAAACAGCAGCGTACAATACAGTATGTGTGTATAAGAACCGAAACATGATAAAATTATAATGATATTAAACAATAATGATAGATTATGATTTTAAATGTCCGTAGCATATAGCGTTTTTTTTATTTTATTTCTTTATTCAACATATTTATACAACGAATTTGTGCTTTGCTTGCATATGAAGGACAAAAACTGGACTACATGCAAAGTTATATTGTATATAATAATCAGTTGTACGAAGTGTCAAGGGTAGGACAGTATGGGGATGTTGGATGCGATAGCGGAGTAATGTCAAAGTTTGTGCAAGAAACAGAGCACACTTGGTGATCAAACTAGGCCATTTTTGCAGTAAACGGCAAAGGCCATTAAAGGAGTTCCTGGGAGGCCAGCGCAGGCAGTCTAATTATGGCTTTACCCATGATTAGACCATGATGGTATCCAAGCAGAGGTGTAACGTTGAGATAAGTGCATTGATGTAGCAGGGGGTTATATAGAGAAATAAAGCTAGTTTTTACTTTCATAACTGTGACTTGAACGCCCCTCGTAGTAATCCCATTTAGAAAAGGCACCAATTAGTGAAGCCTGTAATTAGTAATATCTATAACTTCATGTAGATGAGGGAGTGATTGTTGCTGATTGCTCAGTTTACTCTTTGGTAAATCGCTGTGGAATAAGAGGAATAAAACACATTGGTTCTTTTTACTTTATTAGCAGGCAACAGCATCATAGCAGCTTGTCACTATTAGTGGCAATGTAAAAAAAAAAGACGTCTGCTCTTTAAATTCATTCATGCAAGCTTTACTTTAAACCTACACTGCCGAGATGAATGATGCTGACGAGGTAGGATGATGTGTCTGTAATGTTTATACACCACAGATCTAAAAATAATATTCAGTGTCGTTTTAAACTTTTGTTTGGTTTGCATATTGCATAATGCTGTACAGGATGAGTTAGTGAGGGTGAGCAGTGTTTCTGTGTGTGTGTGTTTTTGACATTTTGGGAGTAGGAGTGGCAATATATGCGCTTGCATTTGAAAACCGTTGCTAGGCAACAGGTATTAGGCAGGTTTGGTTTTGGATACAGGCTGATTATCACAGCGGGCGGAGGGCACACGCTGCTTTCTGCCCGAGACAGTGATGGTTGCTGTTGCATAAACGTGCTCTTTTTCCTCAGGGGTTTAAAGAGAATCTATTCAGAGTTTCTGTTCTAAAGGTAGAATAAAAACTCCCTGTCTTGTGGATACCTTGTCCTGTGTACAATTCACTTGTTTCCATAAATTTTGGGATATTTAGTGTGCATGTAAAAACCTAAGATGTGAGAGGGAAATAAAAACCTTTCTTTTCTGTTTTTGTATTAGCTGGGCATTAAACAACCAATCAGATTCCCCTCCCAATGTGACCTCATATAAGAAGAGCTTATTGCTCAGCTCTGCTGTTCTCTTGTGGGGATGTGGCTCAGCCGTAGCTTATTTACATAGACACTGAAACAGTGCATTTGGAGGAGGAGTGAAATAAAAGTTGTAAAATATGGAACCTTTAAACGATAAAGATTGAAATACCCCAAGAGAAAATACATTTCACTTAGATTAATGCTTTACTACACCTCATGACAGTTTATTTGTAGTATATCTGATATCCATTAAATATGCTTTATTTCAGCTTTACTGAATCGGTAATCCGAAATAAATTAAATAGTCATTTAAATGTCTTCCCACAAACAGACACAGAGAGAGTCAAATTTTAAGCAAGTGATGGATGTGCTTCCTCACATCCGGCTCTCTAAAGGAATAGCGCGGGATGCTGAGGCCATCTGCTTTATTTTATGCTAATGTCAAACACAGCATGGAAGCATCAGCTTCTAACGACCACACACACACACACACACACACACACACACACACACATACATCACTTATAGTCCAACCATACACTGTATACAGTGGGAACGGGAAGTATTCAGACCCCCTTAAATTTTTTACTCTGTTATATTGCAGCCATTTGCTAAAATTATTTAAGTTAATTGTTTCACTCATGTACACACAGCAACCCATATTGACAAGAAACACTGAATTTTTACAAATTTATTAAAAAAGAAAAACTGAAATATCACTTGGGCCTAAGTTCAAACCCTTTGCTGTGACACTCATATATTTAACTCAGGTGCTGTCCATTTCTTCTGATCACCCTTGAGATGGTTCTACACCTTCATTTGAGTCCAGCTGTGTTTGATTATACTGATTGGACTTGATTAGGAAGACCACACACCTGCCTATATAAGACCTTACAGCTCACAATGCATGTCAGAGCAAATGAGAATCATGAGGTTAAAGGAACTGCCTGAAGAGCTCAGAGACAAAACATTGTGAGAGACAATTGTACCTTTGTGAGAGAGGTAAAGAAGAACCCAAAGATCACTGTGGCTAAGCTCCAGAGATGCAGTCGGGAGATGGGAGAAAGTTATAAAAAGGCAACCATCACTGCAGCCCTCCACCAGTTAGGGCTTTATAGCAGAGTGGCTCGACGGAAGCCTCTCCTCAGTGCAATACACATTACAAAACACCTGAAGGACTCCAAGATGGTGAGAAATAAGATTCTCTGGTCTGATAAGGACAAGATAAAACTTTTTGGCCTTAATTCTAAGCGGTATGTGTGGAGAAAAGCAGGCTTTTCACCTCTCCAATTCAGTCCCAACAGTGACACAGGGTGGTGGCAGCATTCTGCTGTGGGTTTTTTTTAGCTGCAGGGACAGGACGACTGGTTGCAATCGAGGAAAAGATGAGTGCGGCCAAGTACAGGGATATTCCGGACGAAAACCTTCTCCAGAGTGCTCAGGACCTCAGACTGGGCCGAAGGTTTATCTTACAACAAGACAATGACCATCCAACCTGACAGAACTGGAGAGGATCTGCAAGGAGGAATGGCAGAGGATACCCAAGTCCATGCGTAAAAAACTTGTTGCATCTTTCCCAAAAAGACTCATGGCTGTATTAGATCAAAAGGGTGCTTTTACTGAATACTGAGCGAAGGGTCTAAACACTTAGGACCATGTGATATTTTAGTTTTTCCTTTTTAATAAATCTGAAAAAATGTCAACCATTTTGTGTTTTTTCTGTCAATATGGGGTGCTGTGTGTACGTTAATAAAGAAAATAAATAACAAATAATTTTAGCAAATGGCTGCAATATAACAAAGGGTGAAAAATTTACTCAGTTTGTGAGTAAAAGCTCAAGGCTCTTTGCCACCCAAAATATTAAATGCCGCATCATCAGATCAATCCATTAGGAGTGACTTCACTTTCCTACTGACACTGAGACTTTTAATTATTTGCTATTTAAAGTGCTTCCTTAATTTTTTTTTTAAGAGCTCTTATCTTAGCTTAAAAAGTCTTAGCTGGGAGTCCTAAACTAAAAGTAATTTAGGAAACTTCTCAAAGCAACTCTGAGTAAGGAAAGTACAAAGTGAGGAGGAGGTGTGGTTGACCCGGTTGCTAGGCAACTTACAGCAATTCAAGGACTGTAATTGGTTGATTGAAAAATCTGTAAAGGCTTTTTATGCAAATTTTCTCTTATAGGCCAAATATCTTAAAGTTAATTAAAACAACCAAATTTAGAAAATGTGTCTATTTTTGAAGCAACCAATTTCCACACAGTAGTTACTGTATTTAAGTTCTTACATTTATTTACCATATTTACCAATTTACATGATTGCAGGACAGTTTATTTAAGTTGCACTCTTGGATGATATGTAGCAAACAATCCAAGAGTAATGGAAGGCAGTAAATCAAAAAGAAAACCAAATTGGACAGAAGAGCAGTGTTCACTATGACGTTCAGTGTTTAGAGAATATTTCTCCTTTGTGCCATTTTGTCCTCTGCTCTAGAAACTCTTAAGCCTCTTAAAAGTCCTTATGTCTACTCCTAACAATTTTTACCTTAGGAGCTGTTTTTAGGTCTAAGATGTTTTATCTTTACAAAGATTTAGTCTTAAATTGAAGGGGAAATTCTAAGAAAAGTTCATAATTCTAAGAATGTTCTTAAAATTTCATCACTAGGCCTCCGAGTGGCGCAGTGGTAAAGTGCTCGCCCTATCATCCGGAGATCGCTGGTTTGAACCCCGGGTGATGCAGATTTCCTCTCACAGCCGAGAGGATCTCGGCTGTGAGAGGAAATCCAGTTCTCTAGAGAGGCCAACTGATTGGCCGAGCTCTCTCAGGGGGGAGGGATGAGAGGTACTTGCGCTCCCACATTAATCACAGCTCTACAGCCAATCAGGGGTGTGTTACTCCGCCCCTAACGGTGCGTGGGCGAGCAGTTCGAAAAGATGCGGTCGGCTGACGTCACGCAGTTCGGAGGAAACACGTGATAGTCTTCGCCCTCCCGGCTGAATGGTAGTAGTAGCCTTAATGTGGGAGCCCCCTAGTGACGGGGAGGAATTGGCCATGACTAAATTAGGGAAGAAAATTAGAAAAAAAAAAAAGAAAAAAAAATTTCATCACTAGGAGCAACTTAAGAGGCTTTGTAAACACAGGCCCAGATCTAGAGCAGTGTACAGGAACATTAGCAGGTGATGAACAGATTGGTCTCTATTCTAAACAAAGCACCGTGATATGACCTCATGTTCCCTAACATATTTGCTTTTGTGTTTGCATTCGACTCGGTTTTCACGGCCTGCAACAATTTAAAGGAGCAGCCTGGCCGAAAAATTTTCCTTCCACCACAAATGCAGTCAATCAACCAAGTGTCTGTAGCATAAAAGGTAAATGTTATCATGAAGCTCCTAACTGTCAGTTAAGGATCGTCTAACTCATGCAAATCTTATGAGTAAGATGTTGGTAATGAAAAAAAGTGCAGAAATGATTTTTTTTTAAACACTTGTTCTAACATGTTATGGTTTCTTTAGTAACAACTGTGTTTATGATTTATGGACGGAGTCTCGAGTGTCAGTGCTTTGTATGTTTATAAATTTTTACAAGGTCCAAAGTTTTTACCAAATTTTTGGTAACATGACAAGTTGCATTTTTTGTTTGTTTTATTAACTTCGAGTAAGAAAAGAACATAACTGCTCCACTGTAAGTGAATAAAGGAACTAACTTGTCTCATGTACGTTGCAATGTGTTAAACTGTAAATCGATTTAAATCGGAAAATTACTGCGGTATCATTCTGTTATCGGAAAGTAATCATCTTCAGCAAATCAGAAAGTAAATAGTGCCACATCATTCCACTCCACTGCTGATTATTTTGCTATAACCGCACACCGAGATGTTTTATTGCATGCGTATTATTTATTGATACCTATGGTTTATTATACATCAATTAATGTTCATCAAGGACCAAAAGACTGTCATGCATGTCTTCACAATAAAGGTTTGCCTACAATAGAACAGAAAAAATAGTGGACCATTAGAATGATTTGTATTTGTTCTTTTTTTTTTTTGTAGAGACATCCAGTTTTGGGAGCTCACCTTTAAAAGTAGGTCCTTTTTGTACAAACAAGTAAGTATTGTTCAGTTGCCTTTGTGAAGCAAAGTACATGTCGTGTGCCTCCTTGTGTTGAGAGTGAACAACTGCAACAGTTTGATATACATTGCATACCGTAAATAGAAACCGTTACATAACTGCCCACCAATCTCTGCAAATCAAACAGTACTGCCAAATGTTTCCACCTAGTGTAATGAAGTCGGGTCAAAGTAGGGAAAAAGAAAGACTTGTGGATAAACATTTTTTAGAAGAAATATCAGTTGCCTCTACCAGAATTTGGCAATTGTACTGTACGGTTAAGTAGAAAAATATAAATACTTGCATGTTCTTTATTTTTGCTAATTTTGCTGCCAGTGATTTTGAAGTGTTCCTTATGGAAATTAATCGGAGGTTATTTCGATCGGCCCAGGTGCGGAGGATGGTCGGGGCGTTGGTTGCCGTCGGCCGGGGTGAGCTCTCCGTCAGACAGGTTCAGGATCTGTTAGACACCAGGGACTCTATGGCCTTTCCTCAAAACATGGCGGCTCCACCCTACGGCCTGTTTCTGGTCAACGTGGAGTATAATGACTCGGGTAAAGATGCAGCCCAGGTTTAAATTTTAGATTTATTACAAATAAAAAAAAATCAAAAGCAGTACCTTTGCTGTTTTACAGATCTGAAGCCTTACAGAGGGAACACTGACTGACTGACTATAAAAGAGAAAGGAGCACACAGCAACATGCAAATAATGTACACGTATAGAAAAAATAAATTTAGTATTTTGTATGTATGAATGTCTGTCAGTGTGAGTTTTGTTATTTATTTTTTACCACAGGAGAGTCTAAGGAGACAGATTGAAGACAAACTGCATGTCTTCTGTCTCATTAACATTAGATATTTTAATACACAATACCAGTCCACGGTTTGGACACAAGTTTGGATTTTTTTTCTACATTCCAGAACAATACTGAAGATTTCTAAACTATAATATAACACACGTCATTAGCAAATTAGGTACTGTAACTACAACAGCAACAGTCACGTGTTATTTTAAGACATAAAGGTCAGCTGTTTTGGAATAGTTCTTGTAAGAACGGTATTGTCAGGTGTGTCCATAGAACCCATCAAGCACCATGATGAAACTGGCTTTCATGAAGAACTTTCCAGGTAATTAAAACCAAAACTTGCCTCTGCTGCAGAGGAGAAATTCATTTAGAGTCAGAAGCCTGAAAAATCACCAATTAACAACCAGTACCTCAGATAACATAGAGCTGGTATGAAGGCTTTATGGCGCATAAGTAGCAACACATCTCAATATCAGCTGTTCTAAGAGGATTTAATCGTGGTGCTTGATGGGTTTTGCAAATGCACCTCACAGTACTGTTCTTTAAAAAACTGTTCCAGAAAGAACTGACCCTTCGTATCGTAAAATAGTAACTGACTGTTGTGGTTTGATAATTACCTAATGCCATACTAGTTTGGAAAACTAATCCAGTATTGGAAATCCAGTATTGTTCTTGATTGTAGAAAATAAATTCAAACTCGTGTCCAAACGTTTGACTGGTAGTGTAAATGATCGTACATTTGTGGTGATAAATCTAAGTATCCAGAACTGAGGCTATAAAAAGTAAAAAAAAATAATAATAATAAAAATTTTTACCATTTCAGGTTTACCAGCTGTACAATGTAGCACTCTACAAATCTAGGAGCTGTTTGCTAGCAGTGGCTACTTTGGTTGTTAAGTCTCATAATCTCTCCACTGGATATCATGAAGAATCATGTAGATTATTAAACTGTTCTATGGTACTAAATATAATATTGCAGTAATATTGCGCTAAATATACATTACCAGTCAAAAGTTTGGACACAACTTCTAATTCCATGGTCTTTCCTGATTTTTCTTTCTACATTGTAAAACAATGCTGAAGTCATTCAAAATACACAATCTCTTTTAAACAGTTGATATCGAGATGTGTCTGCTACTTATGCTCTGTAAAGCCTTCGTAACGGCTCTAATCTGAGGTGCTGGTTATTAATTGGTCATTTCTGAGGCTGGTAACTCTAAATAAACTTCTCCTCTGCAGCAGAGGTACGTTTTGGTCTTGCTTTCCTGGGAAGGTCTTCATGAGAGACAGTTTCATCATAGTGCTTGATGGGTTTTACAAACATTTGACAATACTGTTCTAGCAAGAACTGTTAAAGAACAGCTGACCTTCATGTATAAAAAAAAAACCTGACTCTTGCTGATGCTTAATTGCCTGATGCCATACGTGTTACACAGATCAGCCATAACATTATGACCACCTGCTTAATATTGCGTTGTTCCCCCGTTTTAAACAATAAATAAGTGATGCACTATGCGTTCTGACACCTTTCTAAGGAAACCAGCATTAACCTTTTCAACAATTAGAGCTACTGCAGTCTCCTACTTACCCGTATCGCTGTCGAGCTATACATGTTGCTCCTGAGCTGCCAGTGATCCAGACCCCCTCTGCCTCCTGGAGCTGACTGACTCGTCCTGGTGTCCTGCTTCTGGTTGGAGATCTCGTAGCATGGCTGCTCCGTGTGGTCTGCCTGGGATGTGTGTGGTGACTGGAGATGGTTCCACTTTTTCACAAAGACAGTCAACAGCAAACAACTGTTCTCTGAGGACTTGATAATTCAGGACTAAAGCCTCCAGGAACGAACTGGACTCCATTTTAACTTTAACACAACTTCTGTTATACTGAACTTCCAGTCTCTCACAGTATCAATCCCTGCTATCCGTTCACCCAAATGAGGATGGGGTTCCCTGTTGAGTCTGGTTCCTCTGAAGGTTTCTTTCTGTTACCATCTCAGGGAGTTTTTCCTTGCCACTGTCGCCCTTGTCCTCGGCTTGCTCATCAGTGACAGTTTTATCATTTTGATTCATACACATTCACATTTCATACAAACTTAAATAATTCTTTTGATTGTGTAAAGCTGCTTTGTAACAATGTCAATTGTTAAACGCGCTATGCAAATGAAACTGATTTAAATTATATTGGATCGGACTACATGGGCTATGTTTCGCTCCTCAAGTGCATCAGTGAGACTTGGCCACCCATGACCCTGTCGCCACCTCACTGGTTTTTCTTCCTTTTTGGTGGCACAAGGGGAACCTACTCAATATTAAGCAGTTTGTTATAATGTTATGGCTGATTGTTTTTTTGCATTTTAGTTTTGAAATCTCCAGTATAGTTCTAGAATAAAGAAAATAAATCACTAAACAAAAACACTGAAATAGGTGTATCCAAACCTATAAATTGTGCAACATGTAATTTGTTAATACATTATTATTAAATTAAAAATGTTCCTACATCAGCATACTCCATTGTTTTATTTCTTATACACGAAACATGAAATAGCTTAGGAATAATTTTTTATTCTAACATTACAATATCATTCAGATGTGTTTTAACCACAGAGTTCCGCACGTCGCTGTATTACTAGGATGAGAAGAGTTTAGCACACCGTGGCGCAACACAGCAGCCTTTTACACCAGTCTAGAATACATTCAGGACATCTGGTCATACACATGATGTGTCTTATAAGAGCTGGAGTGTTGCATATAGTTTGCGTCGTCCTCTGGGACTTAACGACACCGTAATCATTTTAAAGCACTAATTGATTTCATCTGAAAGAGGGAAAAAGAAAGAAAAAAAAAAACACTTGAGGACTACAGAGGCATCCCGAACAAAGTGAATGGAGAGGCCACATAATGAAGTGTTCGAGTTCATCGTTTGTGTGGTCTCAGCACACAGAACGAGTTTTTATTTTAGTTTCGAGTCCGTTTGCATCTTATGCAGCTCTTGTAAACACGCACCTAATCAAAATGAACATGAAATAAATGTTCAAACCCTGAAGTCAAGCAGGAATGTTTTTTTTTTTTGCAAGTAGCCTTTTTCCCCTAGTTATGATAATTGAGAAATGAGACAGAGGTGCCAACATGATTAAACAGTAATTTATTTAATCACTTCAGTGATGAAGATATCTGAAAATTACACATTTTTACAGTTAAAGCTGCTGATACCCAGAAAAAAAAAAAACAGAAAAACAATTCACTTAGGGGGAAATGGCAAATTTTGTCTTTCTGCCAAAATCGAATAGCTTGGGGAAACCATCTATAGCAATTTCTGTGGTGAAATTGTTTATACTCTTAGCCTGTTAAGATTTCCTTGTTAGTCATGTTGGCACCTCTGCTAGGCAATGGCTGGATAAATATCAATTCTTTAAAATAAAACATAAAAAATAAAATGAACAACTGGATGGCAGTTACTGAAACAGCAAATGTTTCACACAGTCTGTTGCATATCGACTTGTTCCTTTAAGCACTTGTGTAAATGAATAAAATAGCATTTGAGATGCAGTCTCTTGTGTTGCTAGTGATACAAAAATGTCTCACAACAGAACGTGATTTGATAGAACGTCTACCCCGAAGTAGCACAGACGATGGGTTCATGAAGCAAGAGCACATCCAGGATTAACCAGTGTGCAAGACTGAAGTTGTTTTAGTCGTACAAACCTCATCATTTCTGACCTTTACTACAGCGCCGCCCCAATAACACCTTTATCAACACTTTTCTTTAAATTTTCACTCCGAGTCCATATACTGATTAAACTTTTCACTCTTCGTACTTCTTAAATATAAAACCAAATATTGCTGGACCACAAAAATATTTGAAATACACAATTGTGAGATTCCACTTTAAATTTATATCGCAAGGTGTACTGGTACAATCAGTACAGGCACAAGACTTTGGCTAATCAGTAAATTGGTACACCATTAACTTTGGCAACTTTATTTGTAAAATAATCAAAGCCAATAATAGCTACCGTGACCATCAGCACTGATGTGTTTTGAGGTACTTAAAATTAACAAATAAAAAATCTCTTCAAAACAACTGAAGACAATCTGTACCTCAATCAAGAGGATTGCTTGGTTAGACATGCTGTATCCAGGCCTTTAAAATATACTAAACGAATGACCTTTAGGAGAAATTTAAAAATTCTGTGGCCATTAGCATATCATGCTTCATGAAAAGCAAAACAAGATTTCAGCTTGTGTCCAGTAAACACAATATTTCTCTAAATTAAATCAATGGCCTCTCAGTGACCACAGTTCTAATCTATTGACCCATTTACTCAAGCAACAACCAAAGAGAAAAACTAAAACATTCAGATTTTATTAAGAAGTACAAAGAGTGAAACTGCGGTAAATGTTAAAACCTATAAAGAGAAAATCTAAAATAACATTTCCACATCCTTTATAAATATCTTCCATGGCATAGTTGTACTCCCAGCCTGAGGAATAAAACCGCTGCTGACGAACCGCCTAGTTTGCGATTTTCTCGATTTCATCCAAATCATCTGTGTCCAGTTTTTCGATTTTCTTGTCTGTGAGGGAAAAAATGAATGTGAATTAATTAGACTTCTAAGAGGACAAAACATGATTATAAAAAGTTTAGTTCCTGCTTGCAGTTTTGGGTGTGGCCTGTGCATCACATTTAAGTTACGAAATAATATTGTATCAGCAAAAATATCAAATTTAACCAAAATGTATTTAGTGTTTTATCCATGCATGGGAATAAAATCGTACAGAGGAGCAATGTCTGGAAACAAGACTGATCAGAGGATGCCACTGCAAAAATAAATTGGTTGCTTTGGCACCACAATTCAAGCACTGTCAGCATGCCTTTTTTCACTCAAGACAATGACCTCCTAATGGGGGGGGTCATCAACTTTTCATTTCCTTTTAAAAAATACAAATATTATGAGAGCAAACATTATGCTCAACTTACTGAAGTGCTCCTGAATGCGGTTGAGAATGTTCATGCTAAACCTGCTGTCCACCATGTTGATCGCCAGCCCTCTCTTGCCAAACCTCCCCGTGCGGCCGATCCGGTGCAGGTACGTCTCATTGTCTGGGTTTCCGTCCTTGTCCACAGGCAAGTCGAAATTAATAACCACAGAAACCTGCTCCACATCGATACCTGTAATTCATAAGGATGAGCGTGAGATTTAGGCTATGTTAATGCCAGCAGCTGTGTTATGGGAAAGCAGCAATCAATATACATTTTTTTAAAAATGATAAAAATAGATTGCCTCTATTCTTATTGCACCAGAGCAGAGCATGTTCAAAGGTGTTTTTTAAGAAAAAGATGAAGTGCCTTTGTCATAACACTGATCCTCTCTAACTGATCAGTTAACAACTCCGATGAAAAAAGGCATAATGCTGAAACATGGGTATATAATTTGTCAACCTGACATTTTAAAATTATAATGGAACTCGCATTAACTTTAGCGTCACCATAAATGCTGTTCAAGCGTAATGCACTTTCTCTGCCATTTATTTTTTCATCCTCTAAGGAAAGCAGCATCCTCCTCCACACCAGAGACCAGCTAAAAGGTTCAGTTATACACAGTTTCCTGCTTACAAAGATCCAGATAAGCAACTAACATCCTTTTAATACACAACTGTTAGTAATTACTGTCGATATACAGTATTGATGCAGATGTTTTTTTGTTGGTTACTGGGTATTTTTCACTACCGCTTTAGATCCCCAACATCCGTTTTGAACCTGAACCAGAATAATCTCGGTAAATATACTGTTTATATCCTCTAAACCCAATGCTTTGTTTAAATGATTAAAACAGTTTTAAACACTCTCCAAGGAAAGCTGATCTCAAACTTGTTCAAACTTTACCTCTGGCACAGACGTTCGTAGTGACCAGGACTTTCTCTTTGCCGTTGCGGAAACGCTCGATAACAGCTGCTCTCTGTTCTACCTGCATCTCGCCGCTGAGTAGCGCCACCTGATGGCCCTCCCTTGACAACTCTCCTGCTAGCCAGCCTGCTGTTTTCCTAGTCTGTAATCAAACAGAGGCAGAATTCACACACGACCCAACCGAACTAGACGCGCAACACGCATTATCCAGCTGAGAGAATTCATTGGTCGTACATGACAGAAGATCATGGCCTGTGCGATAGTGATGGCACCATAGATGTTACACAGGGCTTGGAACTTCTCCTCCCTGCTGTTACACATGACGTAATACTGCTTAATGGTGTCCAGCGTCTCCTCTTCCCTCTTTAGTTTGATGACGTTTGGGTCGGGGATGATTCGCTTGGCAAAGTTCCACACCGTCTCCTCGAACGTGGCCGAGAACAGGAGCATCTGGCAGGATTTGGGCAACATCCTGGGAATTATTAATAGAAGAGAAATTGCCCGTTAGTTTTAAATCAACACACTTTGGCTTAAAGTTATGGCTGAAAAACTATTATTGAATTGAAGCCTAATTGAGATGATTTTATATATCTAACATGTTTAAAGCAGGCCAGAACATTTGCCGAGTTTTATGTATTTTCAATAGAATTGGATTGTTTACTGCTTCAGACAGGATAATAAAGCCATTTTCACATTAGACACAAATGATATGGGCCGTGCGCAGGAACGACTGCATGGACCAACTTGTCCACAACTGCAAAATGTGTGTGCTGCATGCAGTTTAGCAATGCTCCTGAGGTGAAAGAAAGACGTCTTATACCGTGTAGGATAAGAATGCCTCGCACACAGATTGACAGCACTGGTAACGTCGTGTCAGTGATCTTACTGTACTTTCATGCTCTGGAACGATTGCCTTCCGTATCTGATTCAATCTGTGCACAAGTATGCTGTATCATTCTGAAGACCACCTTCACCAGCAGACATGGGCACAGTCCATGAGCATGGAATGCTTGTATTCTCACTTATCAAAACGAACCAGTCTTTGGGGTTGTGTTCTCAGATAAGATTTTAGGAAAAAAAAAAAAAAAAAAATGCGCCAAACCCGTGTCTATAATGCAAGATGTTTTGTTTGTCCATAAAGAAAATTTCACCACATTAGACGTTGATGTAAAGATAAGTGTGCGCATACACACCTCTGGATGCGAATGCTTTGGTCTTGGTGACCCTGTGTAGCGATCATGACATCTGCCTCATCCAAAACAAACACTTTGATTTTCTTTGGGTCGATGAACTTGAGCTTTTGGCACCAGTCTAGGACCGTGCCAGGGGTGCCGATCACAATCTGTTCCTGGAGCTTCACCCCTCTCTCCACTGTACAGACAGATGTGTCATGAGCAGATTTCATAAAATCAACACCACATCAATACTCAACTCAATCAAGAGATTAAATCCCCAATGCATTCTACACTATATTTTCAAAGGGATCATTACAAAAGAGAAGCATTAACATTGGACATGAATGTGGCCTGAAATATGAAAGCTCACGTTTGTTTCCTCGGATTGCATACACCAGCTGGACTTCAGGGTAATATTGGCCCATCTGCTCGATGACCTTGCCCGTCTGGAGGGCGAGCTCGTATGTAGGCGACACACACAGACACTAAAAGACAAACGGATGGGGGGGAAGGCAAAATAAATAAATACATTCATGTGTTGCTTTAGTTAGGAACGATGATATTCAGGCTGCAGGTTGAATATAAATGTCATTTTATTATGCACTTAAATCAAACAAACAGCGTCGTAATTCCTCATCAGCATTCTAGTCATTGAATGAAAGTATTTTCTTTAGCTTTTTAAAGAAAACATGCAAGAGTCATTGTACATATTAGATGTGCACTGCACAATAAAGTCCTTTTCTTCACTTCACAAAAGCTCTGGTCTGATGTTAGGTTGGGTTTTTACAACCTGGTTTTGTTTCTCTATGCACTGATATTCAGAATGATGTGGGACATACCTGAGGCCATCTGTGGTTGGGATCCACGTGACTAAGCATGGCCAAGACGAAGGCAGCAGTTTTACCCGTACCGGACTGAGACTGGGCAATAAGATTTTGTGGCCTGGAGGACAACGAGAGAGAAAAATACACAAAAGCAAATACACAGCATTTTTATTGCACATTTTTAACAAAGCTGAAGTACATTAATTGGTTTTACAATATTAGCTCTACTGCCAATATGAAGCGGCTTGTTAAGGACAGATTTTGAATTATAACTGGATCTTTGCCCCTTCCAGAGCAGCGGTCCCAAACTCCGGTCCTGAGGAGCCCCTTGCCTGCACATTTTGGTGTTTCTCAGCTACCAGCACACTTGACTTAACTCATCCTCCTCTTCTAAATAGACCTAGGTAAGATAAAGCAGGAACACCACTACAGAGTACAGGCAAGGGGCTCTCCAGGATCAAAGTTGCTGAACGCTGCTCTAGAGAATTAAAATCCGAGATTGCACTTATGGTCGAGTGATATAGCAAGATATCTCCCCATGACATTTAAGATTCACAAAACCTTTTAAAAGCATTCATGTTCCAGGAGAACAGTATGGTTTTAAGCTCCATTTCCAAAAAAAAAAAAAAAAAAAAAAAGATTGTGGAATAACGACAATTTAATCATGGAATTGATACAATAAGGTGATCTGAAAGTGCTGTGACTTCCAGAAAAACTGTCTGAATCAAATTACTGCAACACTGCCAAAAAAGTAATTTAGCTCCAAGCACCTTCTTGAGACGGCTTTTCTTTGGGCAGAATGGGTTCCTTAAACTGAATACTGTACACTTTTTTTTTTTTTTTTTTTTTATATATCAGAGTGCAGTGGTGGCTTATACAGTTAGAGCTCTAGTTTACTGATCAGAAGTTTGGGGGTTCAAGCTCCAAGCACTACCAATTTGCCACTTTAGTTAGCCCTTTAAGCAAGGCCCTTAACCCCCATCTGATCCAGGGGTGTTATATCCTGGCTGACCCGGGAGTGTAACACCAACTTTCTTACTGGGATATTCGAAAAAGTAATTTTACTGTGCTGTAAGGTAGCTGAATCTTAATTAGTAGGTTGAGCCTGTCAGGTCGAGTCTGATGAACAACTGTTAAAATTAAGAACTTGGAGGTTTAAGTCACTTACGGTTCTGCGAGCATCATGGGCAAGGCATTTTCCTGGATTTTGGATGGTCTGTTGAAGCCCATGGCATAAACACCTTTAAGCAGCTGAGGCTTTCTACAAGCACAATTACAAACAAATACCAAAAATAAATACATAAAAAAAAAGGGGAAAAGCACTACTGTAAATTTATAGGCAGCGCACAAACGAACTCACAATCGCAGCTCCTCGAAAGACTTGACCGAGTAAAGCGGAGAGTTCGGATCCCTCTGAAGAACTTCCACTTGGTTGGTGGTGTTCACCAAGTTGCTTCGTATCAATTTGTTTAACAATGACTGAGCCGCTTTGTCCTCTGAAAGCCACACACCACATTCGAAAGTGAAATATACAAGTATAAATGCTCACACTGATCAGAATAAGAAGCTAGTGTTTAAGCGATGAAGTGTGGGATAAAACTAACCTTTTTCTTCATCCTCAGTCTTCTCTCCTTCAGCCTTGGCTCCTAATTATAGTCAAGAGAATTGGATGTAATCACGTAGTGAGACCAAAATTTGGAGACGGAAAATAAATAAAATACACATGAAGTGGAAATGTAAAGAGTGTAAAACAATGTGGTATTCGTTTACCATTTTCCTCTGCTTTTGGTTTTTCTTCCTTTTCATTTAATTGAAGGGTGCTTATCTGTCGAACAAGTAAGGCAAGATGATAAATTTAAACAAATAGTGAAAGATTTTTTCTATTCTACAAAGTAGAGATGGGGGAGTTGAGAATTTAATTCAGTTATGAATTTCAATTATTTAGATGCAATTTATGCATCACACTGAATCCAAAATCTTTTTTTTTTTTTTACCATTTATAATAGGGATGAACTGGTTAATTTCAGTTTGATTGACCGTGCCCGACCGATCAGCCTCAAGATGTAAAAGATTCTCAACACAATGCAAAAGCTTCTGAGTGCTGCAATCGAAACATTATGGCGTTACGTTATCAAAATTTGCACACACTAAAAGCCTCCGATCTACTATTTTCTCCAAATTCTTTAAACAAATTACTCTTAAATGCACTCATTACTTCCACCAGTCTCAAAACAGGGCAAGCGCTAATTAGTTGAAAAAGTCACCCGTTCTTTACAGTCATTCAGGTGGTACACTAAACTATTTACACATTTTTGCCCCATGTGGTAAGAGTGATTTATTTGCTAAATTTGTTAGATAATTATGGCAAATGACAGAAATATGTACTAAACAAAAATTAGGGCTGAAACGATTCCTTGAGTAACTCGATTACAAAAAATGATCGAGGCATAATCTTCTGCCTCAAAGCTTCTTTTAATTAATCTTAAAAGCTTGCGTTATGTTTTTGCGCAATTATTTGTTTGCCGCGACACAGCACGCTTCCAGATGCAACACTGACGAAGAAGAAGCGCTTGCGTCACTCACAAAGCGGAAAAAGACGCAAATAGTTAGCTGTATATTGATTTGATGGAGCATTCTGCAAAATAGAAGGGAGCAGTAAAATTATCAGCGAGCCAAAAGAAACCAGCAAGAGAAAACGATGGAAATTGTCAGTAAAAGCTTATGTTATGTCTGAGCTGTACATTTTTTTACTTTCAGTTCTGAATGTTAAGTTGCACAACTTAAATGTTACTGTATAATTATTTATTTTAATGTGTTTTTTGATACTTAAAGTCATTTAAAATACCTTTAGTTTTTGCCTCTGAGAAAAAGCTTTAAAATAAGAATGTATGGCACTGTTATGCACTTAATTTATCTCAGTCAACTTTAAGCTATTCCTTGTAATGTGAAATGACAATGTTTATTTTAAAGAATAAAAGAAAACCACTTAATCTTTTTTTTCTCATATTTTCCATTGCTGTTTAATTAAGCAAAAGTACATTTTTTAAGATAACATTTTTGGTAGAATACTCCATAGCTACAGCCCTAATAAAAATGAAGTCTTTGTAGCTAAAAAAAAAAATAGTTTGCTTAATTTAAAGAAGCTAAATTCTTTTTTGTATTATTTAAATTAATGATTGAACATTTTATAGGTTTAAAATTGTAACAAAATTAGGGGGAAATACAATATCGTTTTGGGACATTTATAAAATTTTGATACTAGAATCACTAAATTAATCGAATCGGTACCTAGGTATCGTGATAGTATCGTATCGGGAGGAGACTGGTGATTCCCATTCCCACTCCACAGTGCACTAACACGGTATTTGTGAATCGGCCGGAAGCTGCATCATCATCATATTGAGCTAAATATTAAAATGACATACTGTTCACAATGTTTTTAATAAACAAAACCTATTAAATATAGGAAAGTATTAAACAAGCATAAACTGAACACGCCTGGATGGTAATTAAAAGATGTGAATAAACACCACCACTACTAACGTTAACGTTTAACCCCTACAGTGAAAGTTGGCTCGAGTCTAAGCAGCTAGCCAGCTAGCATACAAGCTTTGTTAGCTCTAGCCTTATCAACTTTCAGTTTGAAAAAAAAGTTAGCCAAGTACTGGAGTAGTACTAATGGTTGACTCTGAAATATTAAACGTAACAAAAGATAACGTGTTAAATATTAAAAACTGGAATATTAACAGATTAATTTGGGGAAACATGAAGTCTCGCGCTCACCGACTCAGCTGCGGCTTCTTGTTGATCCACAGCCTGAGCCCAGGAATCCGTAGCCATGTCCGTGAATCTTAATTAAAATACTTCTACTTAAAAACTCTTAAAGCTCTTGAGTTCTACGACTGGTCGTTAAACTCAGATAAGTTAAAAGTATCGTTTTAAAACTGCTTAAATAAAGCGAATTCATACAATGGCGTGCTGACTTCTCACAAGGTACGCTACGCTCACAAACCGCCGGGTAGAAACAAGTCCGTCAGTGCTAATGGTTCCTGTTTTTATCGGCTTCAAACGCACGCGCGGGGTGCGAATATTTTTCTGTTGATTTTATTTAGCATTTAAGTGGTTCTGGAGGAAACTATAAACAAAATGCTTATATAAAAACATTACATATTTTTTACTTGTAAGCTAATATAGGGACAGGAATATGACGTCGATATTTACATGATATCACAATGTTTAAAAGTTGACTGGACAGCAAAAGTGTAGCGATTGTTGATGAACATTTATAATTATAAACATATTTATTTATTAAAGCGATTTAAAAATTTAATATCTGTTAGACGGTTATAAAAAAAAAAGAGGGAAAAAATCCAACAGGTTGCCGTGAGTGGGCCAGGGTATTGATGTCACGTGACATTTTAGAACGGCCTACTGTAATGTTTTTTTCGTTTTTTTTTTTTTTTTTTTACAAAACTGTACTGTTTCATCATATTAGTTATTACGTGAATTTGTTATTTTATGTGTTTTGTATTTCAGGGCCACTGTACTTACTGGAGCCGGAGAAAATCATGCTCCAGGTTAAATTCCCGACCAGGTTTGATTCCTGTCTCTGTGAGTTTGCATGTTCTCCCCATGATTGGTGGGTTTCCTCTGGGTACTCCGGTTTTCTCCCACAGTCCAAAGACATGCACATTAGGCTAATTGCCGTTCCCATATTTGCCAGTTGTATGTGTATGTGTGCGATGGATTGGCATCCTGCCCAGGGTGTACCCCGCCTTGTGCCCTTAGGCTTTAGGCCACAACCCTGAAAACAGGATTAAGCGGTATGGACGATGAGTGATAGAGTGCATTGCACCGAAGTATTGTATTTTTATTTATTTGCTGTTCAAAGCAGAAATCAAATAATACTTCTATTGGTACTATTAACAGAAGACAAACAAATGTTCATACCAATCATACATTTATTATTAGACAACCACCTTTTACTTTTTCTATGGACATATACAGTATAATCATCCGTTATGAGCATGCTACAAACTTCATAATGCCAACTGATGCATGACACACTACCAGTCAAAAGGGTCAGCCTGTTTTATAAAACATAAAACTTTAAGTCGGGCATTGGAATAGGCCCTGAGATGAGATCCAGTTATACACTTTGCACACTGACACATTATTTCATAGGTGTATTGTTGATATATTTTGTGTTGCAAGCTAAACTGATCAAGAAATAAATCAAAACTCTTTCCATCTTATCCCATCCTATTCCAAGCACTGCAAGACTTTCATTACTTATTCACAGCTTCTGAGCCTGAGTCATGTTTGCAGTCAAAATGAAGACTTCTTCCAGAAATGTATAAGAACATATATGATTATTTTTTAATCATGGTTTATATAAAAAAAAAATCATGAATAACAGCATGACCTGCTGTACTACTGAGAGAACAAACACAAAGAAGATAAAGATGCATGAAAGAACGAAACAGTACCTCTGATGAGGTTTTACACACCCTTTGTATTTTTCTTATCAGTTTCTTGAGCGACTTTACCCAGGAGACTTAGTAAAACTATTCATGAATTAAAGCTATTAAATATGCTAAATGTCTCAGTGCTTCTCTAGTTTTAAAGAAAAACTTATGGTTAAAGAATTTATTTAATTTTAAGCAAATTTATTTTTAAAATATATTTTTAAGATGATAAAAATACTGGATATATAGTCAGTTTATTTTTCTTCTTCTTTTTTTTAAGGTAACCCCAGGATCAACACTGCATGAAAGATTACAAGACAACAAGTCAAAGACAGGCAGCATGTGGTGCAAGTATGCTGTAAATTAAATATTTATACAGGTAAAATATTACACAATGAGTAGCATGGCGGTGCAGGGGGTAGCATTGCCACCTCACATCTTTAGAGTTTAATCCTGGGTTCTCTTTCCAGGCTGTATTCCTGCCTCTTCCCCAGTGTTTAGGCATTACCACTGACCATGATAAAATACTTATAAAGTAAGAAGTTAGTTATTAATCTTTTTGGTTTGTCTTTTATTAACTTTAGAAAACATCAGGTTGAGATTTGTGTTGCTGGTTTCATTATTCAAGACCTAATGAAATGTAAGAATTTGGATTTTTAGATTTTTTGTTTCATTGTTTTTATGTTTGTACAATAGACATCCATCAGCTACAACATTAAAATTACTAACAGGTGAAGAGAGCAACACTGATTATCTTGGTACTGTGATGCCTGTCAAAAGGTGGGAGAGAGTAACACTGATTATCTCAGTGTTCTCAAAGTTGATGTGGTGTAAGCTGGAAAAATGGGCAAGCATAAGGATTTAGACAAGGTCCAAAAACAAGGTGGTATCAAAAAGGTTTAACACTAATTTTGTAACTTGCCAACAGATGGCAGCACAAGGCTGCAGAATCACATGGAGCCACAAACTTCATAAGTCAGTGTTCCAAAAGAACAAAAATCTTGTGTACATCTGGAGCTGTGGAACTGTGGCGCTATTCTGACCATGTGCGTTACGCCAAACTGCTATTTTATCACGGACAGCAAGTTAGAACAAAGAGTCGACGTGAAATTAGGTGTGAAACTGGGCAAATCTGCCACAAAGACGTTTGATATGATTCAGCAAGGTGTTTTGAGTGAGATATGCACTTCATGAGTGGAAGAACATCACTGAAAGACAACAAGGGATGACACTGTTGTGTGTAGGAAGTGAAGGCTAGCCAGTCTGATTTAATCCCACAAGAGAGCTACTGTAGCACAAACTGCTGAAAGAAGTTAATGTCGGTTAAGAAAAAAAGGTGTCAGAACACATAATCCATCGCAGCTTGTTGTGTATGGGACTGTTTTTAGCAGTCCAGTCAAAGTTCCCATGCTGACCACTGACCAATACTAAAAGCATCAGGTTGAGATTTGAAATATATGCAATAATCTCCTTTGAACTGATACTGTATGTCACTTACCTTGCATTCCACAAGGATGCACTATGGGAAGAAGATACTGTAAGCCAGCAGAGGGAGTGTGATGCTCTGGGCAATGTTCTTCTGGGAAAACTTGGGTCCTGGCATTCTTGTGGATGTTATTTTGACATGTACCTTCCACTTAAGCATGGTTTGAGACCAAGTTCACCCCTTCATGGAAACTGTGTTCCCTAATGGCAGTGGCCGTGGGATGTGCTGGACAAACAGGTCCAATCCGTAGGGGGGTCACATCTTGCAATTATCTTAGCACTAGAAATCACAGAACACCTTCAGAGGTCTTTTGGATTTCAGGCATTGACGGGTCAGATCTGTTTTGGCAGCAAGAGGGGGACCTCCACAATATTAGGCAGGTAAATTTAATGTTATGGCTTATAAGTGTGTGTAACTGCACAAACATCTTGAAATATAGATTTAATAATTTTTTTTTTTACTATTGTTCAGTTTAATTGGCTTCATTCCACTGAACACTGTGTACCAGGACACCATGCTATAACAGATGGTGTAATAAAAAAAGATGGAGTTCATTTCATTCATCTTTATTATCACATCTGTGAAAATCTTTAGAGCCTCATTGCTTGATCATTTTAGAATTTTTAGAGAGAAATTACAGTGCAAAGATCCGTACTGGGCACCCCCTCAGAGAGAGAGAGAAAGAGAGAGAGAGAGAGAGAGAGAATGAGAGGCTTGAACTATAGTGGTCTGTAAGTGCAAAACACATTAGCAGTCCCAAAAACACTTCTTGGCTTTTGTTATGCAATCTTCATGATAACAATGATAACATTATGCAAATGCAACCATTTGAATAATGTTTCATAAATTATTTCACGCACAAAAAATAGTTTTGCTTGTCATTCGGTACTTTCAGGTACTTTACATAGATGACTTGATAATCCATTGTCTTAATGCCAATTTTTTTGACAGTTTTTTTTAACACATATCCTAAAGATCATATTTAAAAATCTTTGGCTTTTTTGGCCAAAACCCCAAACACAAAATTGCTAAATTCTATAAATCTCTAGCAAAAGAAAAAACTGTATATCTCTTTCCAATCGGGTTTTTTTTACTCACAAAAAAACATATTAAACACTCACACCATAATGACACTCACACCATAAGATGATGATGTCTTTATAAGACTCTGTCTCTTTCTCCCTGTCTCTCTCTCTCCACAAGCCAAACATGGCACTCCTGAGTTAGAAGTGATCCAGACCCATTCTGCCCTCTGGCCCTGTCTGACACATCCTAGTGTCCCGCTTCTTATTTGAGTTCTTGTCACATGGAGGCCTCTGGCTTGCTGCTAAAGATGGCCCTGTGGGGTTTGCTTGCGATGCGTTTGGTGACTTGGGATGGTTCCACTTGACCATGATCTTGGACTCGGTAGATGCAGGCATTTTTTCTCTGATGACTTTTAGTCAATAATTTGGGACTGCAATTCCTATAACCAGTTTTGTACCTGAGCCTTTAATAATGAAAGTAAAAATCGTATTGACTTAAACACATCTCCTGTTATAGAAGCTGAACTTCCAGCCTCCTAACACACAGTATGACTGCAAATCAATCCGATATCACCCAAATGAGAATTGGTTTATCTGGTTCCTGTCAAGGTTTCTTCTTATTGCCATCTATGGGAGTTTTCCTTGCCACCGATGATCTCATCTTTATGATTTATACACATTCACACACTTCTCTTACTTATTTCTATTTTTTATTGATTCTGTAAAGCTGCTTTGGGACAAATACCTTTGTTAAAAGCTTAATATAAAAAAAGAATATTGAATATGAATAGATACAGTATTTCCAACAATACAAACTTTCTATAATTTGCTCAATAGAAACTTTACTATAAATATCCCAGGTTTAAGCATTACACATTTTTTTAATTTTTATTAAAAAAAAATGTTACAGTAATGTATATCTAATCAAATGTATATAAATAAAAGCTCACAAATGACATGAATGACAATTTTAGAATAGGGTGAATTTCTACTTCAAGTTTAAAAAGCTTCGGATGCTGGAAAAAAAAATCATCACACTATAATGTCACTTATTGTTACCAAAAAGTTATTACACACTTTTCAGCATAAGTGTAAAGCATCAGCCGAGGCCCAAACCCGCAGGCATCCTAATTGCATTAGATTCCATGTTAAGACTTTCAAAAAGCCCTGGATGCTGGAAAAAATGGTTAGAAAAACAAGAGGACCCTTCACACACTATGACAACATAAGGCGTGCATAGCCCTAAAAAGTAAAACAAACACAAAAAGACAAAAACTAATGCAAAAAATATAAGCAAAAAGAAATTACTCTGCATCCTGACTCTTCTTTTGCTATTTTCTTTTGTCCACACTACCTTATCCACATCGCAGGCTATGTTCTTGTTGGCTATATAGTAGGTAAAGTATGTTTCGGAGTGATGGATTCAGTTGTCGAAGGCCCCCACATCAATCTCATCACATGCATCATTTACTGACTGTAGACTAGGCCCACATGTAAGGGGATGGTGGTCTTATGTTTCACCATACCAAGTCAAAACTCTTCAAATGAGTTCAGGAATGGGGAATGTAGTGAAAGGTAAGGAACAAGAATTTGTGGGTTTCCAGTTAACCTGTTGAAAACCAGAGCAACCAGCTAGAAACTCATCCTGTCATCATACCTAGGCTTCTCTGGTCCACGCCTTTGCTTATATTCTAAGGAACAGTGTTGGTATGGCAATGGAGAATGCCTTTCTGAGAAATGGTGATGTTCCCTGCATCTTGTCCATGGACAGTGGCCAAAATTAATAGGTTTAGTCCCTATCCCAGTCTTCTGGTTAGATTAAAGCTAGGCTAATCAATAAAATATAATGGATGGATGCATTCACGTCCAAGACACTGAAAAAATTTATGAAATAGAGTGTTTAGTATGGTAAAGCACAGTAATGTAATATCTTTATATAGCGCTGATATGATTCACAGTACAGTACTTACTATAATTGCAAATATTTATAGATATTTAATATCCTCCCTGAGTTTCTCTCAAATCACACCCTGTAGATCAGTTTCATAACTAATTGTGCTGTAATACACGCCCACCTGGTGAATGTTTTTAAATATTGTTTTGTCTGTAATTACGTGCTATGGTTTGCCAACACCCATGGTTACTAACTAACCAGTAGTTCGAAGTTCTTACCAGAACTATGTATTTAGAAGGCGAGGAGAATAAATCATGGAGATGGTGGAAAGTCCTATAAACCTCCTAAGTTTCTCCATTTGTTCTGCTTTAGAATAGCCACAGCCAACTTTTCCAAAGGAAGGAAATAAAAAGTCAAAATAAAAATATTTATTTTATTAGAGAAAGTAAAAATAGTCAAATCCCAAATAGCGTAAAATGGAAAGCTAAATCTTGTTCAACACACCAAGCAGTGCCCTTATTCAGGTGTTAGAAAGGGATTTGGGATTCAGCTTTGCGTTAGAAGCTAGTTAGCTTTGTAGCTCGTAAACAATGTAGTGAGGTAAGTCATGAACCTGTCAGCACAACGGTGGAAGCAGTAATGATAGATCGAAACACAACACGGATGGTTCAGGGGCAATTCCAAGCAGTTTCTAAGGAGACAAATAGATGTTCAAGATGTCATAAAGTGCTTCCAGGACTGGTTTTGAATGTGGGTGTTGGCAGGCCGCTGGTCTCCCTTCTTTCCTGTACTGGACACCACCACTAAATCTTCTAGTGGTGCGCAGTACTGGACATTCATGTACTTGCCTACTTTCGCTCAAGCCTTTACTGTTTACGTGTTTACTACTGTGGTCTCCTGTTTTGGTTTAAACATCAGCTGTCTTCCACCGTGGCCTGGTCATCTCTCAATTCTGCAGGAGATTTTAAATAGTATAACATGATTGGTTACAGTGCGCTAAAAAGTTGAAATGACACTTTATACATTACTGTAACATTGCTCAACAATCACTGAATGACATATTGGCTTATTGATAGGTTATACTACAGAACACACATAAAAAGCAGAAGCATAGTAGTAGGTAACTTACCAGTCCTCACTTATGAATGTGCGGATGATAGACGCAATTGTAGAACTGCTCCAATACGGGCTCTGCCCAGTCTCACCCATTCACAACCCATGGTTGAGCACATGGTCAACAAATGCAGCCTTGATCTGAACTGTTCTTCCTCTTCCTCCTTATAATCTTAACACTTGGTGTTTCTCCATTGGCTCCTGAAACACAAAAGTGTGTCTGTGCCCTTTTTATAGTCACAAAGCTTTGATTTCTAAGTGAACTCTTAAGTGATTATTCTTTATACCTGTGGAATGTGTGTTGCCAGTTGGTAAATAAAACTTGGCATTGTGATTGGTCAAAGGAACACAAAGCTTTTAATTTTGGCAGTAATGGCTTATCTTGCGAATGTTGTTTTAAATGTTTAAATGTGATTTAGAGTTAAAAGTAGAAAAAGGGTATAAAGTGGAAATTGTGCTTGTGATTTTTTTAGACTTGTGATTTTAGGGATTTGATATACAAGGTTCAGGTTTCAATGCTCATGTTTTATCTTCTAATTTTACTATGACCACCATGGTGATAACAAATGTAAGAAAATCTATTTGTCTTATTCTTTAATGTTGTTTTGCCACCACAATGAGCCTTTTTATTTTGACGTGTAGCTTTTTTACTACATCTACTTTGACAGAGTGTTTATGTATTTCTGGATTTGCTGTTTTTTTTTAAAATGTTTTTTACTAACAGGCCATCACAGTTAAGGACCCACTCTATTTCACATGTGCAGTTTGGAATTTATACCTTTTCATCATTTTCCTGATTTCTTATTTGTACTTGTGTATAGTAAAAAAAATGACACCAACCAACCTGCTCGTACAGCTTGAAATTTCAGCCATGTCTGACAAGAAAAATCTTACCCTCAACAATATGAAAAAAATATATATATATAAAATTCAAGGCTTGTGTATCCGGTAAAGAGTTAGTCATTTGTTTAATCGGATTCTGACTCAAGTAATCATTCTCCAATAACACACGGCCAGTCCAGCCCAATAAATCTCTCAATAATGCATCACTTCCTTCATAGCGCTGATACTTAACACTTCCTCAGTTTCTCTCTCTCTATTGGGATCACTGTTCATAGGTTCTTAAATGTTACCGTGAAATGCCGAATTAGTATTCTATTTTTGATAGAGCATATACTGAGCAGACTTTTTGCTTTACCGATTATTTGTCTACGTGAGAAGACATATATGTCCGAAAAGAGTCTTTTAGCTGAAAATTGGGAATTATTAGCAGGAACATGAGTCATTTTCGTTCAAAACACCAGCAGGATCTGCTAAAGGTTTGTTCATGTGGTCGTAGTTTTTCTGGTTTATTGCCAAACCCGGAGAGCAGGAGGCTGATAGTGGACATCCATCTGGGCCAGCATCTTTTATTCAGGAGACTCACGTAGACTCCGCAGCCATCTTGTGGCACGAAGACAAAAGGACCGCACGGTTTAATCGTGTGCAGTACGAGGATGATCAATTCCGGAGAGACTATCTATATAGTATGGAATGAGTTTTGTCCTTGCTGTTTAGGATGTTTGAGACTTATTATTATGAATTCACCTCATTAAAGAAAGACAAAATGAAACTTTTCTGCGAGTATGTACACCAAATTAAGTTTCACATTTCTGATGGCTATTTTTCTTCACATTCATGGCTAGACTTTAGGTTATTTTATAAGTTCCCCTGTTATGAGGCTTGCTTTCTGTCTAGTGAGCATTGAAATGAATGCAAATGCAATCTAGATTATTCTATCCACATACATAGTCAAGGGACGCTGCCTCCTAAGTTTTTTTTGTTGTTGTTGCTGTGAATAAAGAACTAAATGCCATTTCATTCTACTAGATCAGAGCCTCATAATCTGCACTCTGAGACAGTCATAATTTCACGTCCGTGACCGAAAAGATGAAGCCTTTAATAATACACCGTGTCTTTCTCATTTCCATGGACTGTCACCTGTATGTAAATGACACACACTCACACACTCATATATACTAAACCCTAGTGAGACGCAAGCCATAATATGTAGTTAGCACATTATTGTCCATTTCCTTTTAAAGCCTCTGCACCAAAAAACAAAAACACCTCTCTTTTTCTCCCTCTCTCTCTCTGAAAACTTCTCGTATGCTACCCCATCTCTCTCTCACACACACCCCTCCAATCCCCCCCATGACTTTGCAGCAGCAAGCGGAGCTGAAACCTGTAATGGTTGCCATGGAAACAGTCCAGTCAGCCAACAGCGTGTCTCTATCTGGCATGCACGGTGTACATGCAGAGCGCGCTCGCTTCCCTCGGCTTCAAAACAACAAGCAGCCCTTCATACAAATCCTATATGAGATGTCTTCAAGGTAGAACAGCACACTGCTGCTTTATCACCGAGTGAATGCTCTTTTTTTCTGGAAATCATAATGGATTTGGGGTGTATTCAAATGATCAAATCTTGCTCTCCCGTGAAATCGGAGGCTATTAAAGATTTAGACCTTGGAGGATCTAAAGGGTTTTAGAGAAGCTTATAGTCCATATATAACATAGTGTCTTCGTCATACAGCATGTTCAGAATCTCATGAGGCGCCAATGCATCTTTTAGGCTTCTCTATTAGAGTTTAGTGAACCCCTGGTGTTCGCTTCAAGAGGACACTTTACCTCTGTCCTTTATCCACTTTTAGTTAAAGTGAAAAGAGTGCGCATTTTAAATGGATTTTAGAAATCTTTAAAGGTTAATTTATACTGTTAGTAGACCAAAAAAAAACCTGTACACTAATTAAAATTCCAAATAGCATCATTTACTAATAATGGAATCCTCAAAACTTTCCCTAAATTGTTTGGGAAACCACCCAAATAGGTTCCTCTTCTGGCCCATTACCCTGCTTTGCCCAGCAACCTTTTTTTTTTTTTTTTGCTAAGTGACTCACTCTTTTTGTGGAATGGGGCACTCCCATTCATCCTCGAAAGGGAGGCCCCATGCACCACGCCGAAAGGCATGCAGCGAAATGCAAATCAGTCAGTATGGCAATATTTGCATGTCTCTATCACAGTGCTTTTGCTGTGCGCCACGATGGGGTGGGGTGGGGTGACTTCCCCGGAGCATTACGTAAGGGTTCCTTGATGAGAGCTAAATGCTATTCTCGTTTCTATCTTCGTATCAAAGTACTCCCTAATTGTGACTGCTTAAGAAGCACTCCGGATGACCCCTCAGTGCCCTTTTTTTGCCCGACTGGTAAAAGAGAATTTTTTTTCTTTTCTTTCTTCTCTAAACTTACAATTTAATATTTATAGCATGGGGACTGCTTTGACAGTCATTCAAATATTAGTTTCAGTTCATCTTTTTAGGAATGCCAGTAAACTCTTTAGACAGAAATAAACCTTTTTTTTTAAAAGTTGAATCAAAGGCAGGGCAGTGTTCATATCACAGCTATTGTGAAGCAGAAAATTGGCACTGCTGGTGAGAGGACACACTAGGAGTGATCTGTTCCTGCTTTTCCTACAGCGTAGCTTTCGACAGTGCTGAGCGCAAGGTGCATCTGTTGCCATGGCAGCCTATCCAGTCCATGTGCTTTGAATGAGTATGAAGCCCAGACTGGTAAAGGAGTGGCAGAAACCCGACGAGCTCCATGCCAGCATCCTCCTATAGACCTTCTGCGGATGATATTTTCTTTCCTATGTGTGTGTGGTTTTTTTTTCTTTCATTTTTTTTTCAATCGTGTTTAAAATGCTTCGTCCTGACAACGGCACTTCCCATAACATGAATCATTTAACACGTGCAGTGACTACAGAAATGTCACGTTCTCTGGATTTATACATACACATACGCGCACACACACACACACACACACACATACACACACATACACACACACAGATTTAACCAAGCCAAACTCAGCGTTAGCAGGACCGACAGACAGAAACATTTGTGACAAAAGCAGGGTTATTTTTGTTTTCATTCCATTTCTTAAAATCTTTAATATTACAGATATTCCCGTAGAAACTTTTTTTTCTGTGAAATCAACACAACATTAGCCATTATATAAGATTCTCTTGAGGTCGTCAGGTTCGTCATGCATGACTAAAGTACATCACTAGTATGAAAAAAGCCCTGTAAACATGAACACCGAATATTAATAAAACTGTGCGTGTGAAGTAAGCACAGAAATACATATTTCTGTCATGATTATTTGGCACACCTACGGTAAATATGTAGTACAATAATAATCATAATGCGACAGTTAGGTTTCTGTTTTTTTTCTTTCTGTTTTTTTTTGTTTGTTTTTTTTAACTCGATATACCTGATCTAACCCTTGTTAGCTTAGAAACATCAAATGCATGAAATAGCAAGAAAGAAGGTTGGGTTTGGGGTGGGAAAAAGAGGGAAGGTATTTTAGGGGTAGACCATGGTGATCCCTTAGTCAAGCTACATCCGAAACAAAAAACGTAAAAGGAAAATTACTATTTTCCTGTCAATCTCTATAAAATTTGCTCAGACCTCCAACACTGCAAAAAAAGAAAGGTATCCAAAGATTTAATAAATAGCCTTTTATCTTAAATACATAGTGAATCTCCTTTTGAAATTCACCGTGGAAGAGAAGTTGACATTGCTATTTTACCATTAACATCATCAGCCAGCGACTCAGCTAAGCCTTGGACTACAGTTTGGGGAAGAAGGTACTGGTTCGATGTTAATGGTACAATTTGCTCAGTCACTCTAATTGCTTCGTTATATCCTGGTAGGACTCATTGCACATAGCTCGAATGAAGTTTGGAAAACACAGTATTCCCTTCCCATTCCTGGGCCCCTTTCGTCCAGATTCCCATGCATGCCCGCCGCATTGTCCGTCAGCCATCCCCTGTTTGATGGAAAGAGGGTGTCGGAGAGCAAGAAAGTGTGACGTGCTTGGTTGCCGGATGGGAGAGGGGGTGCTTCTTTACAATGTCTTTGGGTACACACATCAAAGGTCAAGTGTCTTTGGGATCCGCTTACGCAGACGAGGATGTTTTATCCGCCGTCTTCTCCAGCGCCTCAGCATCACCATCTTCCTCAACTGTTAAAAGAGAAGAAAAGAGTTGACATGGGTGGTGGTGGTGTGTGTGTGTGTGTGTGTGTGTTGGTGGGGGGGGTTGGCTGCACTAGTACATCATCATACGTTCTAGTCTGAGTCTCATTCTCTGTGTAAAATATGCAGGCACATGTCAAGACAGTGTCATGTCTGGAATTCAGGCAGAACGCAAACACTGGAACATGGATGGCGCAGGAAGAATTACGCACCAAACGTATGGGGGAAAAGCGTGAAAGCGTGGCGCACAACAAAACAATAAACGCTAAATAACAACAACAACAACAACAATAAATATAATCAAAATGAAAAACCCTTACCTCTTTTGCTTCTCCCAATTTGGCCAAGCTTGGGTGGTCGCTTGTTCTGGTTGCCGCTGAAGAAGTTATTGGTGTCCTGTAGGCGACAGGTGAACGAGAGGTGATCCTCGTCGTCGCCGTCGTTCCCGTAATGAGCCATTTTCTCCTCGCTGTATGGCAGCACCTCCGACATGCTGAACGCACGGAGCCAGGCGCGCAAACCGCAGCTGCTGCCGTTCCGTTTTAACCCTCCCTCCTCTCTTTCTCTTCACGAGCGAGGACAAAACACACACACACACACACCCGCGCGCGCGCAATCTCGCGCACGCACGCACATATACACACGCGCGCGCCGCGGCGAACGCTTTTTTCCCCCCCGCGACCGCTCAGTCTTCAGCGCGCGCGCGCTCTCTCTCTGTCTCTCCGTCGCTCTTCCTCACGCGCCTTTCTTCCTCCCTCGTGCGCGCGGTGCGGCTAAAAAACGCGGGAAATTCGCCCTCTCCTGGGATAAAAAAAAAAATGATATATTCCTTTCTAACAAAGGAAGGATCTCCGCTTTACCGGAGGGTTTTCCAAACTCGTTGCGTCGTTTCGGTGGAGGTGTGTGTGTGAGTGTCTGTGTCAGCGGCCGCGCGCCAATCTCTCACGGGAGCTCGAGCGTGGCGCTGGGAAAAAAACACACCTGAGAACTGAATGCAAATGAAGAAGCGATGCAAAACAAAAGCTCGACGCAAGACTCGGTGTGTGTGTGTGTGTGTGTGTGTTGAGGGAGGGAGGATGAAGCACGTCACCGGTGGCGCGCTTTCTCTCTGGACGGGAAAGGGAAGGGACGCGCACGGAGTTTCGGCTGTGATCTTTTTCCAAGGCGTAAATACCATCACCTTACCGCGTGCATACATTTTATTAGGTGAATAATACAGCATATGTGCACTAGAGACATTCAGATACTTGGTTAATACTTGATCTGTTGCTATGTATATGTTACCCCCTGTACATATATACAAGCCATCAGTATAAAGGGTCTACTCTTGATTATTCTTAACATTACAGTCACACAAGTGTATGAGGTATTACTGTACTGTGTGTTGTATGTAGTTCAAAACTTGACCCTGAAGAGCCTCAGGTTCCTATCCCAGGAACCATGGAAATGAAGCAGAAATATACCTTAGACTGGCCTTCACACTGCCCCATGCACACACTCTTTCAAATTTATCTTAGTCTCTTCACAAACTGGGAAGGTCAAAGGAAACCAGAGAAACCTATAAACATATGACACTTTTCACAGATAGAAACATGTTAGAAAAATGTTCAGGATTCAGCCAGTGATGCTGGAGTTGTTAACTCTTACACAGCTGATACCAGTGCCACACACCTTTCCAAGTCAGCATCACTGGGCTGGCTAAGGTATAGCTTAGCACCCCTGAACCAATGCATTGGGCTACTGATCGGAAGGTCCTAGATTCAAAATGCTAAGTTGCGACTTGAGCAAGGCCCTTAACCCTCAACTGCTCAGAAGTATAATGTGATAAAATGTAAGTCACTCTGGATAAAGGTGTCTGCCAAATGCAGAATGTAAATGTAGAACGGTTCACCACCCCAATACCATCTGCTTGGGCATGGTCAGATGGATCTGCTTTCACAATCTATATAAATAAAAGATAGGTTTTGTCTGTACCTTGGTCAGAACTTGCTCTTTCCATGATAACTTTTACGTTTCATACATTGGAAACCAGTCTTAGACAAATTCTGTATATCTTTATGTCTGTCCAGCCAACTTTGTCACGGCATCAAGCAAAACTGGCTGGATAGAATTTAATGAAACTTTGCCAGTCTTTTCGGTATTTGCCTGAAGTTAAATCTGCACTATAAATTAAATTCAAACGTAGAGTAAACGAGATGTTATGAGCAGTTTTATGCCAGATTACCTTACAGCAACCACTGCTTTGTGGACAAATATAGCGCTTTTGCCCTCAAAGTGGCCATGGCCATGGGCCATTGGCTCACTCAACAGAGCCAATCAATGCAATAGTTTAGAATAAATACATGAACACAGTATACAGTATGGAGAAGACACTGAAACGACCGTAAGGCCCCACAAAGAGCCCAAATCCCCAAAGCATACTGTAGGTTAATCTAAAAAAAGGCAAGTAACCTTTGAAAACTGAACCTTCAAAGATGTGTCGAATGTGACAAGAGAAGTACAACTTAGCCTAAAGAAGGTGTAAGATACTCAACTTTATAAAATTAGATTTCTTTGCATTAATAAGGTAGGCAGAGCTTTTTGCCATACAGAAAAAAAACAGACAGACATGTACATTGACTTCAATTTGAAAAAATAATATCAATGATTATATTATCTTTTTATATATATATATATATATATATATATATATATATATATATATATATATATAATATAAGCTGATCCACTTTTTTTTTTTTTTTAGCTTTTTCTATTTCTATTTTTAACTACAAACTCTGTAACCGTCAACAACAGGAACAAACGCTGGTAAGATATAATATGCAGACAAACTGCACAGCAACACTACAGTACATGTAGCACTACATTAAGAGACAGCTATGCAGTATACATATATTATGTAAATTTACTACTAGGCTTACTAATAAAAAGCAATCACACATCCATACAGTCATTGTACATAAATTAGCAGCACAACTGCTCCACATTAACTGTACGGTAGATTCCATACGATCACCATGACTCATCCTGGAGTGAGCGTAGAGATGTATGACGCAAGTTAAAGGCAGACAGCTGTTTGTATTTCTGTGCTTTTGGCTTGTTTTTTTGATTAGGTTGGGGAGAGATATGATGCAATCTCGAAGGCCAGCTTAGCTTTTTTGCATTTGTTTATTTTTGGTTTACATGTCTGTGTAATCTAACATGGAGTGAGATAAAATAGCCTTGACTGATTTTAGGGAAAACTCATAGTCAAATCATTCATCATGACAAGGCATAAGGAAGGAAAAAGAAATTTTGAAAGAGATATAGCCAAGGAAAAAAACGGTTCAATAAAGCAGTAGAGAGTTCTACTCATTTGTTCACTGAACGGCAAAAAGGTTCATTCTGTTGGGTCGATATGGGACTTTTTTTCCACTCTCTGCCTTCATTAGACCTGCTTTACTCAAGCAACAAGTGATGTACTGTGTTTCTTTGAATGCATATCCAAAAGTTTAAAACAAATCATAGTGATGATATTTCTTTATGTACTGTAGCATCATACAAGCTGGTTACTGGTCAATCGATGTTATTAAGCATGACCTTATAAGATCAAGCTTTGCAACGAATCATAAACTCATTGACATCAAAGTAACGATGTGCTGCATGCGAAAGGGAGACAGCAACAAAACGCCTTTGTAACATGTATGAATAAATAGGTGTGAACGGATGTTAACACAGCATCTTACAATCTACTGCTATGATCACGTTACACCATGATATCAAGTGCAGCCAGTGACACTAGAAACTCTCCTTATTGATGCCAGTTTCGCTAAATAGGCTGTGTTGACACACCCAATCTCACTGGATCTCCAAACATTCAAGGAGACTTCAGGTTATTTAAACAATTTCATGTTGGTATGGATTTCAACTTATAGCCTGAAAATGATTGATCTAATTTAAAATATGCCATTATTTAAAGCATCACATGAAGACATACAGAACTCAGTAATCAGTAACTCAAAACATAATGTAGCTTATAAAATAGTTTTATAACTTTAATGACACAAGTAAACAGCAATTCACCAATTCTTTATTGGTTTGTATGTATCTATGTACAGTCTATGTTAACTTTTTTACATAAGTACTCTAAAATTGCTCTACATCTTTAAGATATTTATTAGTCATGTAGAGATATTTTGTGTACTATCTGTGTATATCTTAAACTACACATCAGTCAAGGTGGATTTCAAAGCCAGTGGAATTCTATATTTGTAACATCGTGTGAAGGACCTGTAGATGGTACGGTCTATCCACCTGCGGAACCTTGCCACAGCTGTGTAGATTCCTGGAAACTCGGTATCCCCGCAAATGGTTCCCCAGGAGGCGAGCCCGTAAAGTCGTCCATTGCACACAAGCAGCTTTCCAGAATCCGACTAGAACATCACAACACATGCCGCATTGAAGCGCTGACATCAGTCTCAAAACAAATTATCATCAAGGTACAACATGAATTAGGGAAGGAGAGTGGGAAAGTGACATCTGTTCTGAAGTAGGGGGATATTAATCAGTGGAATTATTAGTACTATTGGATATATATATATATATATATATATATATATATATATATATATTGTATATATCTGTACTATATATAGCGAGAGAGAGAGAGAGAGATGCTCAATTGAAAGCAAAACCTTATGTTTTGCTCTTGTACAGGTGATTTATGATTCTTCTCTTAGATGCTAGCAAGCATTGAAGCTGGCATACGCAGTTATTAAGAAGATATATTGTTGTTTAGGATAACATAACATTATCAGCTGTATTTTCTTTTTTGAAAGCAATTCTGTGACTAGTATTGAATGTGGGTGTTGGCAGACAGCTGCTCTCTCCCCAGTACTGCGAACGGTACCGACATACTTTCACCCATGCTGGCGACCAACAGTTACTTAACGATTGTTAGAACATCTGTGATGTGGAGTGATGCATATAATTAAACATCCCAGTGCCGTTATGCTCTATATTACCACAGTAACATCGCTAGCTATTAGCTTGCTGGCTACATGAGTTATGTTTGCTAGATACTCATGCTTTAGCTTAACTTTGGCTAAAAGAGTTAGCTAATTAGCAGATTTAATAGTCAGCTATGTTAGTCAGCAATAATTCGATTTTGTAGCAAAACCTGTGCTGACTAATATATTTAGCAAACTAAAGTTAGCTAAGCAAGTTAATGCTTTGCCTGTCAGGTTGTGTTTCATTAGCTCACTAAATGTAAAAATAGGAATGACCTCAAAAGGAGAATAGACAGAAAAGCTATTAGGCATTTGTAAATGTGTTTCTAGTTTCTACTAAACTATTAAAAACTAACTTAGCAACCTTTTGTCAAATTTAGCAACTTTTTGAGTAGTTCACATCTTCTTTGCTCCAGCTCACACTTCATCTGTTGCTTATACTAGTTTAGAGAGCAGGTTTGCTTACTTCACCAATGTGTAGAGTCTAATTAAGTTCTGCCCAATTCAACTAATCACAGGTCACCATTATTCCCAATGACCAATCAGAGATAGTCATTTCTTGAACAGACAATTATTGATTACTGTTGTACTGTTGATTACTGAAATGACCAATCATTGTCCAGGACTATACCAAGCAGCAAATCAATAATTACCATTTTAACGAAAGATCAAACACGTTTTTTTTAGTTAATTGAATTACATTTCACTGTCAGAAAATCTTTCTCTTTTATGTTACACATTTTGTAATGCAAAGAACCATGATGATTTAACGACTGTGCAAATGACGCTGTGACATCACCTGGGGGCTTCTAGCAACTTTTTAGGAATGCATGCATTAGCTACTTTTCCCTGAAATGAGTGGCAATACTACAAAGCTTGAATAAGGATTATGTAGAAGTAGACTTTCCTTAGATTTGAAAAAACTATTTATATATTCTGTATATTATATATTTTTTGTTTAGTGCTATTGTATGGTATAACTTTTACACATCTCCTTATTGTGGCTCATAGTCAAACAAGTATGTCATCATATTTGGAGTAAAAACATATGAATCTCCCGATCTCTTTATCACACACTGGCCAAACATCTTTATGGATATACCACAAGTCCAATCACCTCAAATTAAAACTAGAAGATCAAAACAAATAGCCCTGGCTGACCGTAAACGCTTAAGGTATGTTACCTTGCATGTTTCCTTGCCTGCAGTACAGATCATATTGCTTGTAATGCTTCCATTGATGGACTTGCTGTTATTACACTTAGTCGTAGAGATGATGGGCAGATTCACAGAGTGAAGCATAAGGGGGCTCACACCCCTGCTCTGACTTGTTGAACCCCAGCCAGACACCTGACACAGCTGGCCAGGGAGCACTCCTGTGTTTTGTTTGGGAAGAGGAGCCAGGGAGACATACCTGTTCAGCTTAATTGGAGCCCGGAGCTAAAGCAAACATAGAAAGGGTGTAGAGATTAGAGCTGGGCATCTGGTTTATTCTTGGGCATTTAATCACAGCATCCTTCTGGTTCGGATTAAAGATAATATTTACATTGGCACTGATATTGATTTAAGCAGTATACTGACAGTTGGTTATAAAATTTAATATGCTGACTCATTTCAATCTTTAAGACACCAGTATATAAACAACCTGTATTTATGATTACTGATGAAATAAAATAATGCTGTCATTGGATTAGGAACTGGGCGTTCAATGTATTAATAGAAAACCCGGTCATCTTTTCCATGAAGTACACATTTACAAAGAACATTTTCATGATAAATCACAGTTGTGATTATAATTTATAGATTTTTTTTCATGCATTATAAAGTATCAGCCATGCTGATATTCAGTACAACAGCACTCACTCTTGTGTGATATTGCTTAAATACATAGAGAAGCATTGTCAGCATGTCAGCATGGCTAAATATCAGCAAGGCTGATATTCAGTTCAGCGGCTCAACCTCGACTTGATATTAATTTTATACAACAGATTTGACTGGTGTCCAACAGTTAGCGACTGACAGATTGTGGAAATAACAGCTGTGAACATATTTTTCAATTCAGCCAAAAAGTAAGAGGAGAGTAAACTATGGATGTGGTGGACAGTCCTGTAAATCTTATAAACTGCTTCTTTATATTTTCATTTGTTCCACTTTAGAATATCACCTATCTTCTGGGGTTCTGGGGGTGAATCCCAAATAAAGTACAAATAAACAACAATTTATTTGATTTGCAACAACTAAAAAAAATTATAATTGCTATTAAATAGTATGAATTAGGCTACTCATTAATGCAAATAAAGAATGATTCATATAAATAAGTACAACAAACTCAAAAACTGATAGTTCTGTTTACTTTAAATTACACACAACTAATTTGGGTTTACAGTGCACTAGGAAGGTTGTAAAATTCTTTGTTCAACATACTAAGCAGTGCCCTAAATTAGGGGTTAGATAGTTATTTTAGCTTTGTAATAGAAGCTAGTTAGCCTTGAAGCTCGTAACCAAAACAACATGGATGGTTCAGAAGTAATTTGGAGCAACTTAGAAGCAATAAGGTGATAAAGTGTCGATTAGGATGATGTAACGTTATCCAATGTATTTTCTTGATGAAAGTGCTTCTGTGACTGGTTTTGAATGTGGGTTTTGGCAGGCAGCTGCTCTCTTTCCTGGACTGAGTACCGTACTGTTCTATTTTCACCCATGCTGGAAGCAAACAGTTAGTGTAATTAACGATTTTTTTGAACACCTGTAGTATGGAGTGATACATACAATTAAACGTCCCAGTTATGTTCTATATCACCACTCATGGAATGTTTCTCATTCAATCAGATTATTCGGTTGGAACTAGCTGTTGTATAAAAATGTATTATACATTGCGCATATAACACATATCATCAATATCAAACAAAGCCTACAACGCATAGTGCATTATGTTTCAGTATAGCCACTCACTTTTTATTACTTAGCATCATAGATAGGCCTCTGCAAAGTAAAAGGCATTATAATGTATTCATATACTATAATATTAATTGATAGACAGTATAAGGAGTTTTCAAACACAATTAGAACAAAGTATAAATATATTTATTACAACATACTCATACGTCATTAACATAGAAAGTGTTACTAATAACTCGATACACAAAGTAGCTGTACCTTAATGAGCATGATGTCTGCATTATTGGTGCTTTTGTTGTACAGTGGGTGAGGTATAATCGAGTGCGGTTTGGAATACTGCTCCTTCCCTTCATATTTGTCTCCAGCCACTATCATCATCTGATCCACCCTGAGTGCAAGACATCTGCATCTCATACATGATAAATAAGTGTCAAGTCACACCTGAAACTCACTACAGGCCAGAGGCACTCAGATAAGACTCTGAAGGTGTGATGGCACAGCGACGGTTCCTTTATATCAGTCACTCAGTCAACATTTTGCTGCTATGAACCTGTTCAGGTGAATTAAAAAAAAATTTCATAAAAAATGATATGGTTGATATGGTGAGACATTTGGTTACAATCAGTTCAAGTATTCCTCCACAGGAAACTCTCATGATTGCCCTCACTTTTGATTGATTGATTATTTTTCCCCATTATTGTTATTCTTTACTTTTCTTTACTCTTCACCACTGTAATGACAAAATCAATCCATCAATCATTCAATGTCCCCCAGTTCCCCCAGACCCCCAGTCCCTGCTTTATCGAGCAAAAACTTGATTTAATTTATTAATTTCGTTAATAGGTATAAAATAAGAGACGGGTTCAAGTCAGTAAGGTTTTGGTCTTTATCTTATTTTTCTATATTTCCAGGCAGAAAGTACAGTTGTTTAATAAACTAGTTCATTAAATCCCGTACAGGGTCTGTACAAGCCTGGAGTCTATTCCAGGGGACTTGCGGTACACCATGGATAAAGGGCACACAGGCATACACAGGACTGTCAGAGGAAACTAAAGACCCCGAAGGAAACTCTACACAGACCCGAGGCAGGAATCAAACCTTCAACTCTGGAGATGCGAGGCCACAAAGCTAACCACTACACCACTGTGCTGCCCACACATTAAAATATTTATTAATATTTAGCACATACTTACATATAGCTCTCGTATTGTTTGCCTTCTTACACCAGTATGTAGTAACAATCATGTATTATTTAGCTTCATGCATTTGTTCAGGATGCCTCCTGAGACACTAGAATGGACCAGTATGGGAGGTTTTGGGGCAAAGAACTGTATTCACTGCAGATAACTGCAGATAAGCATTTGTCTTTTATTGTGAAACCCAATAATGACACATCAAGGTTACCCTTCTTATGGTGTGCCAGTATTCCCAGGTTTTTGGCTTGTACTGTATCCAATGGGTAGGCAACTGGCCAGAGACTCTTTATCTCTTCCATGCCATGATCGAGTGTTTACTGTACTTATAAACAAGCAAGAAATAAGTAAAAAAAAAAAAAAAATTGAAGTAAAGAAATATGGACTTACCCTGTTTTACAGTGTGCAGCAGTGAGAACCCAATACTTATGCACCAGGGATCCTGCACAGAAATGCTGGCCTTTCGAGGTTTGCAGTGACACGATATATTTGACTGATTGTGGTGGTGGCACATAATCACCAGCTCTCCTGTTCTGAAAGAAATCTTGACCTGGTAAAAAAAAAAAAAATGGACAGATTGCTTAAGATTTAAAGACCTTTCAGGCATCACAGATGGCTTATCTAAGACAGAAAATACCTCAGAGAGAGGGGCAGCAACAGATTTACTCGCCGTCTAGTAAGAAATGCGACTGACTGTTAAGCAGGCTGAATACAAAGCATAAAAATCACAAGTGCAAATCATTGTTGTCCTTGCTTGTGGGAAATAAAAGCTTCAGGGGATTCATACGGATCCGAGTTACCCTGAGGCATGCAGTATATCCAGAATGTAAAGATAAACAGCTCATGAATGAGTGTTCTTTTGACACTGATAATAATGATATTATACTGGAAAGATGAGGTCTATTGCAGGCTGGGCAAAGTAAAACTGAAAATAAAATTATATTCTATATTATATAACAGGCTAGCACAGAGTTCATTTATATAAATATATATATATATATATATATATATATATATATATATATATTAAAATCTCTTATGCATGCACACATTTACTTTGTAAACCACAACTGTCTAAATAAAGATGAATAAATAAAGTACATAGTTACCTCCGACTGTAAAGAGTTTCAGAACCACAAAGGTCCAAAGCAGCACCCCGGGCATGATGGCAATAGGTGATACTGCCTGGCTAAACTTGGCTAGAACTGAAGAATCACTCTCAAGTCAAAGAGGAAAACACATCAGGAGCTGTCCACAAGTGTCTAAGGTTCCTATTTCAGCTTGTCAACAATTCATGCTTCACTGAGGCAAAACAGTGTGTGCTCTCCTCTATCCTACAGTTCTTCGACCCAGCAAGGAGATTAAATGCTGGTATTATTATGGTGGATAAAATATGTACATAATTGTACTTTTTTAATATAAAATAATAATATCATAATATGAAGCACTTTACATACAGAATTGTATTCTTGGATAATTGCATAATAAATTTGTTTTTATTATTTTCTGACTTTATTAGATTCCAGTTCTTCCTGAGTTATATACTGTTTATATATACACTGATTAACCATAACGTTATCACATAAACATTAAGACATTAACATTGATTATCAGATATATACGAGTAAACTGCTGACAGCATCATGGGCACCCAAGGTATTTATGCTTTGCAAGGCTAGCCGGTCTGGTCCTTTCTCATACTGTAGAAAAGCCAATCTAGAACAACTAGGTAAAGAAAGTCAATCCTGTCTATGATAAAAAGGCATCCGAACACCACAGGCGGCCATGCACAGGGCCCTGCATTTAAAGTGCCCAAGGCCAAACTGGACAAACAAGTCCAATCAACTGAGACGTCATGGTGCCAGACAGCACACCACACCCAGAGAGGTCTTGTGTAGTTATGCCCCATTGGACCAGAGCCATCCAGGCGGCACAAGGGGAACCTACGGGATACTAGACATAACGTATTGCGTTGGAATATTATGACTGATTAGTGTATATACTATACAATGTATGTAATATACAACTTTCACCATGAGAGATTTTAAAAGTACCAGTTTGTGTTTTTAGATCTCTCTAACGACTGTGTGATCACTATGATAACTATGATCACTATAATAGGGCAGCTATTCTTAGTTCCTTAATTAATGAATAGCTTAAGCTGGGGTGGAGCCTAATTCTGTGCTGGTAAAAAAAAAACAGAACAGTGGACACGTTTAATATTCTTTAGTGTTAAACTTAGTTTTTCTATTTCAGTTTTTTTATTTTATTAAAATTATGGTTGAAGAACATGCTAAAATTACTCACTTAAAGTCTTGAACCGCTTATAAATTTTACAAATGCCAACTTTCATGAATGCTTGCATTAATATATCTGCAGTTTCACTTGTTTCAGTGAATTATTGGATATTCTTTGGACACACCTTTTAATTCTCTGCTTTTCCTTTTTTCTTATGTAATTTTTTACATTGTAGAATAAAATTGATGATATCCAACTATGAATGGAATTTTGCAATTAAATAAAAAGAAACAACAATCTATTATCACTTAAAAACACGAACGTCAGACCATCAGGAAAATTCCAAAAACTTCAAATGTAACAGCAACAACCATCAAACACTTGGATGAAACCATCTTTAATGGGGGACCGTTCCAGGGAAGGAAGACCGAGACTTACAATGCTGGGTAAAAGCCTTTAGCCGCGCCTCATTTTTTCATATTTCACTTCCAAATAAGAGGCTGTCTTGTGCTTTTAATGTAGTCTTGCGGCATAATTCTTCAGGCTTCCTGAAGGACCTTTTTGTCTCTCGATTTTCAGTCCAGTCCCTGTACCTGACCACTTTCAGAAGAATGATTTTGCTTGTTAAATCAAACAGTGACCTATGAATCATAAAACCCCATCTAACTTAAGGCATGAGCGAGTGAGAAACAGGTGCAGATGATGACAGATGATCAGGCCGGTGATTGATGTACCGGTGATGCTGAATGCTGAGTGGTTGGAACAGACGAGAGGGGAAATGAGGTTGCTGACAAGGTTTTTACATAAACAACCCATTTTTAAAATGTGTCTGCAGCCTGTTTTCAGCCTGTTGGTAAGAAATCATTACTTAACAGCACATCGGATTAGGGCTTAATTGAATGCTTTACAGGTAGAAAACACATTTCAACATTTCAACATCACATTTATAATAAATATATAAATGATGTGAATGTCTATCTATCTATCTATCTATCTATCTATCTATCTATCTATCTATCTATCTATCTATCTATCTATTAATCAGTGGATTATCAATCTATCAATTAATCATTAACGGGTTCTCAACAATCTCAGCTTTATAATCAATCAAATATTACTCCACTTCCTCTATGCATATATATATATATATATATTACTCTGGTAAATCTAACCTGCAGCAGCCTCTTTGTTTTAGCCTGACCACTGATTTCAGCTCCTGGGTTCTAACTTGGTTTGCAAAGGGATCCTGTCCCGGTGTAGCTATCAGCCCCGGGGAAAAAGCAACACAATGCCTTATAATGTGCACTCGCTCTGTAGCACTGCTTAAAGAGGTCAGCTGGAAAGCAATGAACACAGAAACATGGGCGCAGAGAGATTATAAGCTGATAACACAGTGGGAAACGACCTGATCTCTGCAACAAAATCTAGGCATATTGTCTGACTGCTGATTGTTGGATTAGATAAAAGGAACAAGTCAAATTAATCTGGATGGGTAAATCTTATTGGACATGATGGCTGACAGAGCGGTGCAAAGATTTGTACAGATTTTTTATTTTTCAAAATTATTCTATTAACGTTTATCATGCTGAATCAAATTTCTTGAATAATACAATGACTTTACTATACTGTATATACAGTTCTTCCAAACAAATTAGCTTTATTTATTATGATGCTGTCAAGCTGCTGACAAACTGGATATGCTGAACAGTTATTGAATAAAGAAAGTCGACCAAACTGTTCTGCAGCGTCAAGGCATTTCTTACTATTGTCTAGTTCTGTGTTGAGGAAACAACAGAACGAACTCCCACTTGTGACGAACTCCCATACCTCACAGATGGATGCGGTTACAGTATAAAACCTGAAGGAAATCAGTGCCACCACTGCTGGAGTACCTGCTATTCCTGAGCTGTGGTGGATTTACCAGAGAAAAAGTGAATATTGATATTACAATACTTACTTTTATAAGATGGTAATATACTGTTGAAAATAGCATTTTAGACTTTCTGATTGAAATGGTCTTGAATTTATGGTTCTGTGTAATTGATTTTAAACCCCTTCTTTTGCATTTCTGTTTTTTTTCCTTTTTTTCTTCTTTTTTTTTTAAAGCATGAAGAACTGTGCTGTGTATTCTTTGCCTTTCCTCATTTCCTTCATTCAAGGTAAAGTTTCCATCGCTTACAAATAATGTAAGTCAAACTTATCTAATAACACAGCATTAAACAACCAAACCATGTTACATTATAACATAGTCAGGCACAGTTTTGTATACAGTGTATAATGTAATAATAATAATAATCGTCATAATAATAATACTTTATTAATATTAAATCTATTGTACCTTACACTTTATTTACAACATGTAACTGTACAAGATGTCAAATCAGTCCTGAGCTTGGATTACTCTCCCTATAGTGTTTCTGCATGTTGTCTCCATGTCCGCATGGGGTCCTCCAGATTCTCCTGTTTTAATGGATAGATTCATTCATTCATTTTCAGTAATTGCTTTATCGTGCCAGGGTTGCAGTGCCTTTACCAGGGACATGCACCGGTTCATAGCAGGATGCCAGACAAACACATTTTACACTGTCACATTAAATCTTCTTTCTTTTAAAACAAGTTGTGTTTAGCTTTTAATACATTTTTAATACTTTCTTTAGGATGTTTAAGTGTAAAACTCATACAGGCATGGAATTAGAGTTGTTCTTAGCAGATGTTCGAACAGCATGAAGGCAACTTTTAGAAGACGCAGGTCAAACAAGTCATCTTTGGATCAAAGATGACTTGCTTTTACCCCTTTTTCTTTAAATTGAATGATAATTATGTCTATATAATTATAATATAGAATTTCAAGATTCCTAGCTGTTTTTCTTTAGGACAGCTTTTCAAATCTGAAACAAATAGTAGTCATAATAATGGCAAGAAAGAAAGCTTGAATTTTATCATAAAACTATGGGTGTCTACTTACTTCTTGTAATTATGTATACTTGCAATTATGATTACATGCATCCTAGAATCAAATGAATCCAAGAATCCAAAAGTCACCAAAGCTTTGGGTTGAACCTAGAACCTGGATTGCACTGTTAGGTAAATTGGCTACCCCTAAATTGTCCCTAAAGGTGTAATTAAATATGTGGACATGGACACCCAGTGTTCCTGGGATAAGCTCTGGATCTACCTTGACTCTGACTGGGCTAATGCATTCGCTGAAGATGAATGACTGGGATGTTGATGGATCTTGAATCTTGGCAAGTTGATTACTGATGAATCATAAACAATGGAGGAGAAATTCCAAGTACTACAGTTTCTTCCCCTCATAGTTTCCCTACAGCAAAGGATCATTGGTGGCCAAGAGGTCGAGCCTTATTCCATAAAATACCAGGCATCGCTTCAGTACAACAACCAGCACTACTGTGGAGGAACTCTTATTCAGAAACAGTGGGTGGTGTCTGCTGCACACTGCTGGAAACCGTGAGTACTGCGGCCATGCCTGCACTTTCCTGCCTAAATCAGAGCTTGATGAAAAGGAAGAGCCCTGTAAAAACTGGAAAGCTAACAAATAACATCTCCCATCTGCAGAAACTATTTGATCAAAGTAGTGTTGAGTGAGCATGATCTCTACAAGAACGAGGGAGTGGAACAGGTGTATAATGTCTCCAAAACCCTGGTCTACTATCTGTACAACTACAGGACGTTTGATAACGACATCATGCTCCTGAAGGTATGTGAATCCAGCACTGGTTGGGCTTGACTTTGGCCTTAGATTCTTCAACTGGTTTAAAGTAATCTCATAACTTTACATTATATTAGGCTTTCTTTGTATAGTATCGAAGTAAACGAATATTTTTTTATTTTTTGTAATGGGGTCTTCTAGGAAACTTCTTTGGAAAGAGAAAACTTTAGGTTTTTCTCCTAGAGATATGGGCCAAAGAAATCCTGAAGGGTTGTAGGATTTATTTACTGTGTGTGCCTTAAAATAGAAGAAGAAGGGGGGAAAAACACATTTTTAAATCTATTATCAAAAACTCAAATCCTCAGTAAGGTGAAATGAAATGTAACATTATTAATATGTATTTTATTTTTTATTTTTATTAGATAAATCAGTAAATCAACTATAAAACATAATAATTTAATATTCTTGATAATGATCCAAGAATTTTGTACCCTACTGTTTGTATGGCATACTCACATGGAATGGTTTTCACAGTATAGAGAACTGGACTTCATACTGGATATTATTTTTATTTCTGCACTTAGTGCATCATTGCATTACTGGGCTGAATGCTGATTAACTGATTCAAGTGTCATGAGAGCTGGAACAGAGAAATAATGCTTTCTTTGCATAATCCAACTTGTTTAAAGCTTGTATTTTAGCAATTTGGCAGTCGTGGAAAAAAAGTGTTGTTTCTCAAGGGGACAACAGAATCAGTCTGGGGACATAAACAAATAGCTTTCTAGTTGTAGGCACATAATGAGAGCTGTTTGAGCTACGATGTCACTTTCAAAGTGTCCCAATGATACAAGTCTCCTTGTAGTGATGGGACAAATACTTTAGTTTAGAAAGCTTTTGCTTGAAGTTGGAAATTGTTTTATTATTACTCATGAAAATATCTTGATAGCCTATGCTAAATTTCCCTAAAGTGTAATATTGTGTACCGATGTTCCGAGTTATTGGTGCTTTGTGATGTGTCCGTTCCAGGGTGTATTGCCACCTTGCACACAATGTTCCTGCCATAGCCTTCGAATCACCTCCAAACCCAACCATGGTTCTATGAATTAATGAATTAATCTTCTTTTCTTGTATATTTCAGCTTGAAAAGCCAGCTTACGTGAATGCCAACGTGCAGCCGGTTCAGCTACCAAGCACAGACACGCCACCACTCAACGAGGCCATGATGTGTGTGGTGAGTGGCTGGGGGGTCACACAGGTCTACAGCTATAACCTGTCCCCGGTACTACGTGCTGTAGATGTCCAGATCATCCCCAGCTGCCAGAACTATTATTACTACAGGATCACAGACAACATGGTGTGTGCTGGCTCTCCATTCGGGGGAAAAGACTCGTGCCAGGTAAGTCAGGACTTAAAACTAAATACAGATATTAAGTACACAAGGTAGGCTCTATTCTAGTATGTGCATAATAGTTTTGAATTTTAATTGGCCAAGGCATAAGATTTCATGCTGTTTAAAGAAAAAAGTCTGTTCCCAGGTATAAAGGTCCCAGGTTTTTTTCAAGTTATAAATAACTCAGTTTAATAATAATAATGAAAGAAAGAGGTTGCATGGGTGGAATTGTAATGTGGCATTGAATTGATTTGACATAAGACCATTTAGTAGCATTTCAATAGCAGTGATCACTTTTTCTTCCCACAGAATCCAGAGGGACTGAAGTCTGAAAAAATAGTTTGAATGTTAAAACAATTGAATATTGATATGAAATTTCACTGTAGTAGCAGTGTTCGTTTAGTTTTTATGGTTTATAGCAAAGACTTTTCAGATGAGCTTTCAGTGTGTCCCCATGTAGGAACTTTTAATGTTTTATGCATAAATATTTGTATAAAAAAAGGTTGTGACTTCAGGAAGCTAAAAAACACCCAGAGAGGAATCCTATTTACAGTATGAGTTACATTGTACTATGCAAATTAGACTATTTTCCACAGGTGGTGCACTGGGTCGAGTTGCTTCCTCATAGCTGTGGTTAGATCCTGAGTTCAGTATCGAGTCTTTGGGGCAGTTTGCATGTAGTTCCTTTGTTTATGTGGGTTTTCCATTTTTCTCATGCCTCACAAAGAACCCAGGAGGTGAATTGGTTACATACAGTGAAACCCCAAAATCTGGGAAGGTATTCAGGTACATAGTGTTCTACAATAGACTTGGTGCATTCTCCCCTTACACACACCGTTTCTGGGATAGGTTCTGAGATATAATCAATATATATATATATATATATATATATATATATATATATATATATATATATATATATATAAAATATAATCAAAATCAAAATTCTTACCCTTTGGTATTGGTAGCTAGGTAATAAAGATGCTCCACTGACCTTATAGTAAATCCTACCTCATAGGTGAATGAATCCATGTCATTTTACATTTTATTTCTTTTCATGGCAGGGCGACTCTGGTGGACCTCTTATATGTAACGGATACTTCGAAGGCATTGTGTCCTGGGGCACCGGTTGCGCCAATCCATTTTTCCCTGGTGTCTACACCAAAGTTCGTAATTACATTCGTTGGATCAGCTGGATCATCGACACTAACAGTGACTAGACTGTTTTTTTTTTTCTTTTTTGCAGCTTCTACAAGAAGAAGTGACGTATCAAACATTCATCTTGTGTAAAGTATACTGCCTGTCCTCGCTTTTGATGGAATTAATAAATTAGTTTGAAAAATCAGTCATTCCTAAATAAATTAAGAAACACAAGAGGTAAGGTGTTTCTCAGATGGATAATGTTTGGGAAATTTTGCATATTGTTTGGCACACAAGAAAGTATGATGGGGGAAAAAAGTTAACATGTTATATTTCACATATGAAAAGCTCTTTCTGATTCTACGCTGCTAATAATTCCTATATAAAACATGAAATAACTACATATTTGGTTGATTGTAATCTCACAATCTAAAATACTAGATAAATTTGTCTATATTTTCATCATATAGTACTCTATTCAGATCCAACCTGGAGACTCAGATTGTAAAATGTAAAATGTAAAATGACCACCTGTAAAATGTGGGATATATTAAGGCAGCAAGTGAACACTTAGTTCTCTAATTTAATGTGAGGAAAGCAGGAAAAATGGGCAAAGACCAAGGGACAACCTCATAAACATAAACATTAGATCAATTTTGGGGTGTTAAAATGTGTAGTTCCTCAAATGACCACTAGGATACAAAAGTGAGTCAATCCCTATAGTGTAGGCCCCCATGTCAAAATCCATACTTTAAAACAGAACTTTTTATGCAACTTAACTGTTAACAGCATGGCTGATTTAATGATGTGACAGCTACCCTTGACAACGTGCAGGTTATAGATGACAGAGTTCAATCAAGTCAAGTAACATCAACATATAAAGTAACGCTAGCCTCCATAGCAATTAGGAACGCTAAAGCAGATAGCTAGGTTGTGGTAACCAAGGTAAGCAGGTAAAACAGCCATACTCTAACCAGGGTTGTAACCAGGGCTTTTAAATCAGATCTCCCACAGTTGAGCTTCAAAACCACTCTTGCAGGGTTTGTCTAGTGTCTCTACCTTAATAAAATGAAAATAATTAATATACCAGTTAATCTTGTGCTTTTCCCCTCATGGTGGATAAGGCTATACACATCACTGTCAATTAATAATGGACAGATCAATATATGTGTATACCTGATTAGGTTTAAAACCAGCTTGTCTCATATGTTTTAGAATTCTGGCATTAATAAAAAGAAGTATTGTGAAGCCACACTATAAGACAAAACACAGGTCATTAGAGCATATCATGCAAATATATAATACAGCAGAAAATACCCTAACTGAGAGCCCGGTATGACAGAGCAACCAGAGTGCTTTCATATTCATTTACAGCCCAGCAGTGTGCAGTGCAAATAAAGACTCGCTGAGGGTTAATTAAAGATTATCATTTGTATTCTATACAAAGGCAAGGAAATATGTAATTTTTAACATAGTTACTGAAAATTTACAATAAATATTATTGAAATGCTATGGAAATTTATAATTGCTTATTTTCTGTAATCTTACAATGACTGGTATATATATATATATATATAGAGAGAGAGAGAGAGATCTAAATACTAACACAAACATGAAATTCGCACCTCGGCTCAAAGAAAGTTTTATTTACCGGACCTTCTTAAAATTTTCAGTACCCAGTCTATGGTAAGAACTAAAGTATCTTTGACAGACCACAAATGGGCTAGAGGACTGGGTCAGAGCATGTCTAAAACAGAAGGTCCTTTGGGGTGTGAAGTAGTGGGCAATAGTTAATACCTACTGAAAGTGGCAGTGAACCAGTGACAGGGTCATGGGTACCCAAGGATCATTAAGGCATGTGAGTAGCAAAGCCAACACTACAAGAGAGTTACTGTACTCACCAACATTGTTGGAAAAGTTAATGCTGGCTATGAGAGAAAGGAGTCAGAGCACATACACAGTGCGACACAGTTTGCTGAATACGTGGCTGCAGACGGATCAGAATGCCCCTGATGACTGTGTTACGTACTGACTGGGTACATGAGCATCAGAACTGTAGCAATGAGAGAAGGTGGCTTGGTCTGATGAATAATGTTTTTATTTACATCTTGTGGGACTTATACAGTATTAAGCATGCAGTTTTAGTGTTATAACTGATGGCCATCCATGCTGTTAATCACGACTAGTAATCTTGCTGGATGTAAAATGATGTTCAACTGGTTATTTAATAGCCAAATCGAGAATTTGACAATAATAAAACAAACCAGACTGAAAAGGATGACTCAGTTTACAGTCAGAATGTCAGTTTGTGGTAAGTCTTTTGTTTGTATTGGCCTGTGACTAAACTCACAGCCTTTTAATGTTTGCTAATGAAATGTCAATCTACCCTGCCAAACATTTTGCTATTTTCATACAGCATTGTCGCTTTTCTGTAGAATTTCAGTACCATGCAGAACCAGGCATACACAAAAATATACAGTAAGTATAACAAACAAACTTACTAAACAAAATAAACATATGTCATCAAGATACAGTATATTATTTGACAATTTCACCATTTCACATAAAAACATAGTCATCGCTCAGTGACCTTCGACTTTGACGTGGTTATGTAAGTCATGTACACACGATTCATGCTGTCACGCTGAGTAACATGGGATGGGCTGGGGGAGGTGGAGGTGGAGGAAAGGAGGAGAGAAAGTTCTAGAACATGGATTGGCTACATGTCATCTCTGGGACAGTCTGAGTTGTGACAAAGTTGAGACAGTCAAAAGATGTATAGGGATAAGAAGAGGAAACACTGAGCTACAGTTTCGCATACACACACCACACACACACACACACACAAAGGCCATAAAGACAAATGGGCGACCTGAACAGGAGACATGAACTGCTACATGGGCTGACCCCAGGCTTGATCCGGCAGTCTCTGGAGGCTAAAGAATTTGCATACTGTCCCTACAGCAGGTTCAGAGTTGGGGCTGCACTTCTGGCACATGACGGTAAAGTGTTCACAGGTGAGAGCCTATCTATCCCTTTTTCTATATACATAACCAACAGATGCCTCAAACCTTTAAATAATATATACAGAACAATGCTATTGGTTACATAAGAAATGCCAAGGGAAGTCTACCATGTAGCTCGAAGACATCTGAAAGCACTTCAAGTATATCCATAATTTAAATAACGACAAAAACAGCTTCACTCTTGTAGCTCCTTTCAGTTAAACCAGAGTGATAATGAATAAAAGAAACCACAGCTCAGACCAGTTCACGGGCAACAAACTACACTAATGTTCACAGTCTCTTGTAAGATTGCATATGGGGCAAACAGTTCCAGAAAATAGAGAGGTTGAAAATAAATAAATAAATAAATGACCGCATGTGTTTTTCATAACACATCCTACCGTGTTGATGATTAACACACCAGCTTGGAACGAGGTCAGGACTGTACGCTGGATGTGGCAATAACTTTCAGCCGAGTTCCCGTAAAGTGGTGTTTGTAAATGATCGTCTGTAGAGATGCATCTCTTTAGCAAGTTATCCCTCGATTTTATGTTAAATTCAATATTTAATCAATAGTCAGTTTCAATCAACTGCTTTTCATCTTTTTTCATTATTCTACATTATTGATTGTTAATTAAATTCGTGTAAATTAATTGATTATTATAATAACCTGACCAGTCCCATCTCGAGTCTTTCATTAGGAAACCAACACATGAACAGTATGTTGGTTAGGGTCTACAATGTGACAACTGACTTGCAATTTGATGATAACGTATTAGAAGGAGTGCATTAATATAAATCTGTGGGCTGTACTGTAAATTTCAGACTAAACTACTGTCATATCTGCCAATCCGAATTAGGAATGCATCAACACTGTTATATAACGTCTTAGGAGCTTTATTAATCAAATTTGACAACAACTATATGGATGAAAGGATTTGGCCAAACCTGTAAGGACATTCTATTCAAATACACATACTTTAGTAATGGAGTTGGTCCTCCTTTTGCAGCTATAAAAGCTTCTTGGTAGGCCGTTCACAAGATTTTGGAGTGTTTTCGTGAGAATTTATGCCCATTCATTCTGTAGAGCATTTATGAGGTCATGCACTGATTTTGGATGAGAAGCCCTGGCTCACAATCTCCAATCCAGTTCATCCCAAAGGTGCTGGATGGTTGCGGTCAGGGCTTTGTGTGGGCCAGTCAGGTCCTTGCTTTGTGCACTGGGGTACAGTCATGTTGGAATAGAAAAGGGCCCTCCCCAAACTGTTGCCACAAAGTTGGAAGCATAGCTATGTCCAAGATGTCTTGGTATACTGAAGCATGAATTTTGCTCTTCACTGGAGATAAGGGGCCTGATTAAAACCCCTACTGTAAATTCAGTTTTACTTTTGTTCATAGAGCGTATCTCGTCATTTTTCCAAAAACAGGATGCAATATTGAAAACGCCTGTTATAACCTGGGCATCTGCGCAGAGAGGACTGCCATATCGAAGGCCGTATCAGAAGGATACAGAGATTTCAAAGCCATTGCAATATCCAGGTAATGTGCTTTTTACCATTATATACAATCACCTAGATAATAGCCGTTTATGTGGCAATCATTTACATTGGCCATCTTTGATTTGTTAGTGATTTGTGCGAACAGTTCATCTCCCCCTGTGGAGGGTGTAGGCAATTCATGAGGGAAGTAAGTCAAATGTCATGCATTTATTTTTTTAAAAGTTAGTAACTTGCAGGAATGACTGTTACTAGTAATATCCAACTTTTCACTTGTCATCAGTTTGGTGGCAGCTGGGTGGTGTACTTGTCCAAACCGGATGGTTCCTATGTGGAGATGACAGTCGAAGAACTGCTGCCTGAGTCTTTCGGACCAGAGGATCTGAAGATGAAGAGGGTGCACGCTATTCCAAATGAATTTTAAAACAATTTGGGGTGGTTATAGCAACATCCTGCAGAAATCTTTTTATCAAAATATCAATTGGTATAGAATATAATTCAAGAATCTAATGCTCAAGGGCTATGGAGAGGAGGGTTCTTCTGGGATTTAGGAATTAGGAGAAGTCTGTCACATACTGTATGGATTGAAGGATATTTGTATTAAGAGTATTAAAAGTCTCTCGGAAAGGTTTCATTAATAAGACCCTAATAAAAACATGAGCTATTGGAAAAAAAGGCTTTTTTCAGTGAGTGACACGTTTACAGTATATACATGTGAATCATTAATGAATTTACTAGACTTCATCCTAGACACAATAAACAGTTGTCCCTCTTTTTTTGTAATACTGCTGAATAAAGGTTTATTATTTTGGTGCTCATTTGTATTATTAATTTTAACTTTATAAGTTGTAAATACACATTTGTGTACACTTTTAGACTGTATTTAAAATATATTTTCTGTGCTAAATAAAGATGATACAATTCAATAAATGGAGATTTCATTGTAAATCTGAAAGAATAATCAGAAATATTAAAAAAAAAGTGGTGTGAGGAAGGGGAAGATAGAGAGGACATTTTTTTTTATCTTTTACACTTTCATATAAGTAAAAAATGAAGTATGTTTAAATACCATTCATCATAAACACTTACAGACGGTATTTAATGCATTTGTTCTTTACTTGAGCAGTTTTATTAGAGGAAACTTTTAACTTCTACTACACTACATCCTGTAACAAATATCTGTGCTCTTAATTAACTACAGTACATTTCTGCATTGCGCTGCGTTACATAATCACATGTACATGTGATTTACTCAAGGACTGCCCATTTACTTAAGTACAGGATTTGTATGTACATGATGACATCAGTTATTGGGCCAGATGGGTTTATTTTGCATAAGTTCTTTCACATATATTGTATACATTGTGTATGATATCCTTGATTTTTTACTGACAAAGATGTTAAGTAGAAATCCCACTACAATAAATAGTTGTAGTAAGAATTAAGACACTTAGGATTTTCTGCTATGAGAACTTAATCATTCTTGCCTAATGTGATTCTCCCAGGAATATATATATATTTTTTTACAAACCAGAGGTTCTTTATTCCTAATAACAACACTCTCTAAAATGTCTTATTCTTCTTATATCACACTAATTACATTTATTTTATTGTTCAAAGTACATTTCAGTTTTATCCATTTATAGTTAATTAATCACTTATCTTATAGTAGGCATAAAAGCTTATTCAATCTGTCACTATTCTTTTTCCCCTTTCTCGTAAAACACTGACACTTCTTGCATAAACATCTAAAACTTTCTCCATAATCAGTTATTTTCCCCACAAAATTAATCAAGACCATCTGACCATTTAGAATCGTGAGTTTGTGGTATACTATTAAAACAAATAACAGCCTGTATTTGCTAGTCATTGTGTAAATTTTATTTAAGTTAAACATCAAATAATGAATAAGACATGGAACAAACAAACAATGCAACATCTTATAAATTAAATATATTCCTTTAAATAACTCATTTAACAATATTTTGAGGTCAGGACGCTACAATTCAACTTTACCTTTGAGAAAAGGATCGATAATTTAGATCCAGTACACATAACCGTTTCAAACAAGTTTGTGTGAAATTATTTGTGGATGATGATGATAATGATAAAGCATGGGACAATGTAACAGTGAGAAGAAGTGTTATGTTTTAAATGGCCCATGTGGTGAAATAGAAATAAAGATGCTACATGAAGCAAAACAATAAGGCATTTTTTCATGCAAGCCAACATATTTCACAAGCACCCACACACTCATAAATGGAAAAGTTATAGTGCATTGAATAGGTTTTGTTTGCTTTCATAGTTTTGTTCATTTAGAAGCATGTTCATCAGCTAAAAAACTTAACTGATATATAGCTTTTCACCAGGTGTGAAGTAAAGATGGACATTTCTGTTACTTATGTAGTTAATGCTCTAGTGGTTAAGCTGTGGATTTTAAGCAACATTAAAAGTTCTTAGGAAAATAAGATTTAGATCCAATTACTTCATCCATGTCTACTTTTAGATTAAAATCTAAAACAGCATTTGTGGGTAAAGTGAAAAATTCACATAAACACAATTTAAGCAATTTCCTAGAATAATGCCGTTCCAAAGCGAATTTGTTTGTGTTACGTACAGTAGCTCATCACTTGATCCTAAGACATCGTTCAATCGTTATGTACACTCTCTTTCATTCTGGGAGGATTTTCCCCTTACTCGCCTGTGCACAAATATGAGGCCGATCTGTCAATGTTTCTACAGCATGAAACAGCAGCTAAAATAGAATCCGATGACTTTTGTTCCTCCTTATTGAGAGTAGTGCAACCCCTGCTGGCAGCAAAAGACATGTACCTGGTGCTGCCATAAGAGGGGGAAAAAAAAAGAAGAAGAAGAAAAAAAAAAAAAAACTCAGCCAGTGCATAATCCTGTATGATGTTCTGCGCAAGTACATTTTCTAATCAAGCTTCACTTACTACACACAGACTGTACTGTACCTGCGGTCAACTCCCAATCAAACATCAATAAACTCCTGCTTTCAACACAACACACAAAAGCCACACAGTGGAGTCCAGACCTGAAAATGTAAAAGATTCCCTCAAAATTTCAAACCACCTCCTTATTTATTAGGGGTTGGGGTCTGGAGATCAGGCCAGGCAGGGACATAGTGTCTGGACAGCGTGCCCTCTGTCAGCTTCTCCATCCATAAATTCAGTCGGTCCAACTTATGCTGGAGTTGTACAGTGTTTTCCTCATCCTTGTTGAATGTAGGCCTGAACAGGCAAAAGTACTTTTTATGGCCGTTAAGAGCCAACACGTAGCCGGTATAATCTGGTTTACAAGAGGAGGATGCATCTTCATCTTGGTCTTCCTCTGAAAGGCTGGCAGAGGGTACCAACTCTAGGAGTGAGTCCATCCACTGACTGTGCTTGTCAGTATTAAAGAAAGAGTAGTGAAGAGTCTGATACCTATAAAAATAAATTAATTAATTAATAAATAAATAAATAAAGAGGCATGACATTAGAATTGGAAATATTCAATGAAAGATTAATATTCCTTATAAACAACTAAAATTTACATTTGAAAAAAAAAATAAAACAAAAATAAAACAGCACTTTCGTCTAAAAAGTTTTGTTTCTGTGCTGAAACTTGTCCTACTCCTACACTTCATCCTGAATTACCCTGCAGCTACTCCTTGGAGTTTTCTTTACCTATTTATACACACATCAATCTGAACTTGTGAAATCTGTGAGCCTCACCCTGAGAATGAGTACACTTCTTTGGCAAACTTCTTTAGGAGGACCTGTTTGGATGTGTCTGTAAGCACCAGCACAACGTTAATGTGTCCCGGCTTTAATTTCACCAGATTGCTGGTGTAGGTCACGTCTGTCAACTCAGTCACCTCCACGAAGTTCTTCTTTGGGGGACGGCTGAAATGAGGGAAGAAAAAAAAAAAAACTTATATATGTGAATTATTTGTGCTGTAAAAATAGATCCATCCCATTCAGTTTAAGCTATTCTTATTTAAAGTAGAGAATAATAAATTTTGTCACACCTGGATGTGTTTTCTGTATCAGAACTGCTCCCTGCTTTCTTCGGAGATTCTTTAGCCTTGCGCTTGGCAGTTTTTTCCTCGGAGTCACTGTAAATTGGTCGAGTTTTAAAATGAATGCAAGGTCAAGCTGCACCAAAAATGAGTCATGATTAAATAGTGTATCTCAGGTCCTACCTGAAAGCCTGAATGATGACGGTGCCAAAGAGGATGAAGAGTGCAGAGAAGATCAGAGAAACGATGGGCATCACCTCTCGCCTGAAAAGACAGAGAATCTAAACTAAGTGGTTCACATCATAGACCATGCACCCTAGCCTTTATTGCACTTAAACTGTAACTGTTCAGACAAAACATATCAGAAAAGTTATCAGGACTCATTATACACCAAATTATATTGTATAACCTTACTGGTATGGATAAAAATTAGATCTGAATAGAAACTGAACATTTTTTAACAAACAAACCCTCTGGTACTTTTTTAATAGAAAGAGTGACTCCTGACATGTCTCACGCTTACCAGTTTGAGTAGAAAAGGTCAAAGTAGGCTTGAGAAAGGTAATCACAGGCAGCATTCATCCACCGAATTAGAAACATCTGGAATGGAGAAAAATAAAATTAAAAATAAGTCCACGGACTGAATAGACTGTGAAAGATAAATCCAGTTAGATTTACCTTGCTTACATTCTGAAACAAATACGAATTATTTCATACCTGCCAATTATAATCTGGTTTCACCCAATCTCTGAGATTTGCTAACACGGCAGGTCTAAATCCTGCACTGTCGGGAGTTTCTTTATGGCAACTTTTGAAACTATTCTGAAGATGCCATACAGAACATCAATTTGTTGCAGCATGAGTGGTAGAAGTAGATGACAGACTCACTGAGGCGAGTTCGTTGTTCAGTTCGGGCAGCATGGCGTCATAAGTGAGGAACGTCGGGTCTCTCTGCAAGAGTTCCAGCTGCTCGTGAAGGCGGTGCTTATCGTCGTCACTCCCATTCCAGCCGCCTGTCATGGTCCGGTACAGCACCTTGCCTGATGCGCTTCGCCTCTCCAGAATGATCACCTGCCGGACGTTCGGGACAAACGCAAACAAGGATAAATTCAGGTGGACATTTGATGTAAACGTGATGCAAACAAGGATCCTTCAACTGAAACTTGAATCAACCATGAAGTGCCATATATAACTCAAGTGTTCGTATATGTGTTTGACTCAGACCTGGGGAGGCCTCATGTCTTCCATTTTGAGCAGTGCATCACAGAGAGCCTGCTGCTGCCTCTGATAGACGTAGGCGAATCTCACCACCTCTTTAGTGTTAGAAGAGGCGAAATCGAAGAAGGCGTCATTCACAGACTCAAAAGTCTCATCCTCCTCAGTGATAAGCAAGACACAGTATCTGAAACATGAAAGAACACGTTAGCCAACTTAGAGATTCCACTAGAAGTCATTTCAGAATTCAGTAGAATGAAACGGAATTTGAAGATGCCACATGCATCAGCTGTGAAAAACAGCGAAAGCTGGTGGAGCTTATGGAGGATTTGTTTAGTATAAAATCCTATGTGAAGACAATAAGCAAGTGTTCTTACTTTCGGCGGCGGTGGAACTGTTTAACTGGACATAATTCGTCAAAGAGCTTCTGATTGACCAGTCGTGGCACCAGCAGAAACCGGTTGCTAGAGACAAACTCATCAATGGTTTGCCTTTTCATTCCCCTGGACTGAGTGTACAAAATTAGAAAGATTTCAGTATAATATCATCATATATTATTTTTCTGATGTCATGCCTACATTATATTATACTGTATACGCACACTAACCCCTCAAATAGTTACCCGGATATTTGCCTTACAAAGTGCAGCTCATGGTATGAAATATACCTAATGTGCCTAAGAAACCAGCAACTCGATACACGTAAATCACATTATGCCCACAGTGAATAAATTATTATTATTATTTAAAACTGAGAGCACAGCAATGAGAAACGTCTCCTTCGATCTTCAGGGTCGGTGTGAGCTCTGAGATTTAGCTTGTTACCTGTATGGCGTCTGCAGGTTTCTCTGTGTTCTCTTTAAACAGCAGCATGGTAGGAGCGTACATGTTGATGCTGAACTGCTGCTGGATACGTGTAGTCTCACTGAGATCCACGTACCCAAACCGCACAAAGTCCCGATAAGCGAATGCAGACAGCTGCAAGCAGAGCAACAGAGTAAGCAAGAGTTTTGTTTTTCCTGACCGCAAACCTGTCACATCCAGCAGAAACAGTTAATCAAAACAACTGACTCTCCTGATTATGAAAATTTGTGTATGTGAATATTTATAGTTGACATGTCATTTAATGAACTAGCCCTCTAATTCTGTGTTAAAATGTAATCCACTGCTTATCAAGGATAGCAAGACCTAAAATAGAAAAACAAACTGATGCACTGCTAAGCATGTTGATGATAGACAAAATCTCATTAGTCCAATCTCATATTAGATATTGTTTTGTAGAAGATATTTAATACAGGTAGCCCTCTACTTACAAATGAGTTCTGTTCCGAGAGCACATTTCTAAGTCAGATTTGTTCTTAAGACAAAGTGAGACTCATACTCCTTTGACATAAATATACGATGTAAAGCATACCAATCCACTTGCATAATTCTCTGTTCTCTTTCACTGCCATTACTTGGCCAAAAACCATGACCACGCCTAGTGAAATGAATCTTACACTAAAATGTGAAATATAACAGTGCGCCTTTAAATCACTTTGTCTCAAAGCTGTTTTACACTGTATTGGACTGTGAACGCTGTTTTGTTGAGGATTTTCCGAAATTAGAATTATTCTCCATCAGGACAGCTTTACAGGACAGGTATTTGTTTTTATCGTCATGCTACATGACTGATTCATTGAATCGTGAGGCCACCTCATTTCTCCTGCACCCTCCCTACACACACGTACACTATACCGAAATTTACACAGTTTACACATTCACTAACACACCGAAAAAATTGTATATAATTGTAAATATTGGTATCTGGTGCACTGCAGTGTCTATTTTTTGTACAATACACGAGCTACTTCCGCGATTTGTTTGCATCTACGAAAGCTTGGAGAACCGCATTTCGTTCTTTCCAATCTGCGTAAATTGTAACTCAAATGTTCGTAAGTCGGGGACTACCTGAAGATTTGTAAAGGTTGAAGTAATAAATCAGAGAAATTCTTTAAAAGTAAAAACCTCATAGTTTAAAGAGATTTCTTAGGCATAACCACATAAATGTAAGCTTCTTTAAATCAACAATGAAATTTTATGTCTACATGTAGGATACTTATGATATATTTGATCAATTTCTCTGATTTGATTTATATTAATTTCTCTCATTTGATCAAATGTCGGTATAATAATAATTAAAAAAAAGTGCAATAATATACAATTATAAAAAATAATAGGTAGCTGCAGTCTTGATTAGGATAGTTGCACTTATTAATATTTCCGTTTTATTTAGATTTATTTTTTTTACATTTTTCATATACGGAAACACAGAATTTTACCTTGTAGATGAATGGTGCTGAAGCAGCAGCGTCAAAGAGTAGAACTCTAGGCTTGTTCTCTTCCCGCCAACTGTTCAAAAACTGTACGTAGTCATCATCAGTCACCTGATTATAAATAAATAAATAAATAAACAATCAAAAATAATATTTTTTATATTTTATATAAAAAATGGTAATAATTAATCTTAGGGCAGGATTATTTTTTCATTCTATTCTAACACAAACATTGCATATCTCATGCCAGCATTTCCAGGATTAAAAGAAGGGTGTTCCAGTCAAACCAGGGACTTTTCCCAAGAAATTTCTCATGAACAAAGGCGTAATCACTGATGAGACGAGACTTTTAGCTGCAGTAAAACTTTTGAACGATGCAAACATTTTACAGAAGGCTGTAAGGCCATAAATGATGATCCTGATCGATTTGGGTTGAAGCCCATTTCTGTTATTTCTGTGAACATGCACTAAGTGGAAACGCCTGATCCTTGAAAATCGATGGTTAACGTGTCGCCAACTTGTGGATGAGACATCTGTCTGTGCAAATTGTACACGTAATCAGTCACTGCACATTACAGGAACTCGGCTGGGAAGTATGACCACATGCCCTTTACAGGAGTTCCTGGGAGGCCAGCATTTCAGATGCGAAGCAGTCAGTCTGATCATGGCACTAGCATACTGGGAATTTTTTTTTTTTTTACCTTGCTGGCATCCAAAGACTAGTGATACTCTGGGATAAGTGCATTAGTGTAGCCCGGGATTATATCGAAAAATAAAGGCCAAAAAGTCCTGCTTTGACCTGAACGCCCCTCATAATATAGATCACATATATGATTAAGTTTTAACAAACAAGTTTTCCATCTAACCTTCTCTACCAAGTTATTTGGCAGCAAGCTTTCAACAAAGTGCCTCAGGTTCTCTCGGGACACAGAGTTATGGAACAAGGTCACTCTGCCGTTGATGAGCGCCAGGATGGATGGTGCGCTGCGGGCTCCAAGATGATTAGCCAGCCGCTTCTCGTAACCGATATCCACAACGCCAATTCCCACACCTAAAAAAAAAATTATAAAAAAAATACAAACGTGGGAGTCGAATGAATTAGAACGTATGAAATGGAGGGCTCGACAGATATAAAAACTTTTAAAAAGATATAGTGAGATATTTTGAAAGTTAAACAAAGCTAGTTAGAATGAAATCTTTAATTTAAACTAATAAAAAAAAAGGCTTTGCAAAGCAACACCCAACATAATTGGTTGGTTGGATTTTAGTGGTCCATATCAATAACCAAACATTATTCAACAATGCTTTATTACATAAACCATGCCCACAATAATGAAATAAGTAATAAAACACTATTTAGCTGTTCTAGGAAAAAAATCTACTTGGTGTGATGTATACCCAAAAGTAGGTTACTTTTAAATCAATAAATATTTGTTAGATTTAATAAAGTAGAATGTTATAAGACAAGTTACAGTGGAACCTTGGATTACAAGCATAATTCGTTCTGGAAGAGGGCTTGTATTCCAAAACACTCATAAATTAAAGAAAATTTTCCCATAAGAAATAATGGAAACTCAAATTATTCGTTTCACAGCCCAAAAAAATTATTAAAAAATAATAAATACAAAATGTCTGTGTGTGAAGTTAAAGTAAGAGGGGAGGAGGCATCAGCCCCTCCTCTCTTCTCATCTTACACAGGAAACCTTTCTCCTCTCATTTGCGGTTTACACACACACATTAACGAAAGACTGTTTTCTCAGAAAAAGTAGCAAGCAATATCGTTAATGACACTCGCGTGAACGCATACTAACGGAATCACTGCTGTAAAGTAGAAAAAAAAAATTAACCTGCACTTTACCTTTGAAAAGAATCTTTAAAAAATCTTTAATCTCTCTAATGAGACTTTCTTTTGCTTTACATGCGTGCACATGTGTTATAATCAACAGTGCACGCGCGCTGTACACACGCGCTTACAAACACAAAATAAAATGTTTTACACGCACACCCTATGACTATAACTTTTACATGCAATATGAAAGTTGTTCAGCTCAATGAGATGTAAATGTGTACCGGGTTTCACGTGCATATGTTCAAGTGTGTATGATGCATGCAGCAAAAGGCCTCTAACTCTTAGGCATCCTAATGGCAGCAGATTCAAACCTGTCTGCCAATTTTCATGAGTGCTTGAGCACAATAAGACCCCAAAAAAGCTCTAAATGTTGAGGAAAACAATCCTTAAAAGACCTGCGCACCTTATAGCGTTTGGGCCCTAAAAAACTAGGGCATATCATATCACAGAGAATCCTGACACAGGAGACACTTTCCGTAAATATTACGGCCGCTTACCAAAAAAAAAAAAAAGTCAGCGCATTAAAGATTATACCCCTTTGCGTTGATTAATCATGGGGGTTTGCTGCATGTTTTCATTACTAGACTTTGATTATGTAGAACTTATAAGTTGAACACACTATGACCTAAGTGCCTATACAATTTCTGAGCAATCAGTGGTATAAATATAGAATTTATTCGCACACATTACATCACACCACCCACCCAGTGGCTCCAGATCCTGAATCGTTTCCTTCCAAAAGGGTTCGAGATGGATGCAGCTGAAACACCACTCTGAGGTTATCTTAATCAGGTAGGGCCTTTTGAAGCTATCAGGCACCACTTCCTTCATGTACTTCTCGTACTGAAGCAGGTGCTTGCTGTCGGTAAAATCTCGGGTGGACTGCGTGAAACGGAAAAACGACTGATCGAAGTAAAAGCTGTCGTGGAAGTGGCGGAAACCATGTGGTGACTCGTCTGTTTGGCCGAACTGATCGTAGTTCGCCCTGCGATCCTCACTTGACAGGATCTGTAAAAAACACAACAGGTTAGGAGAAACAGAGACACTGAAGAACATGCAATCCATGTACAAAACAAACGGTGTCAGATTTTAAGACAAAGTGCAAACATCTAAGCATACCTCGTATGATTTAGTAATCTTGATAAACATATCTTCTGCACTTGGATCTTTGTTTTTATCCGGATGCCTAAAGCACAACGCATTTGAGCAAGTTAACATGTTCATGCAGCAACACATTTACAGATCAACTTCTTCATGCCTCTTGACGATTACTCACCACTCCTTAACGAGCTGCTTGTAAGCCTTTCGGATTTCTGGCTGACTAGCGTGCCGGGACACTCCGAGCACGCTGTACGGATTGAACTCGGATGCCGAGGCATTCCCCAAAACAAGCAGGACTACAGCCAGACAGCTCAAACAGCTCAGGAAGGGCTTGGAGCGCGCTCGCATCTTCTCAAAATGCAGACAGGCTGCCTAGAGAAAGAAAAAGTGAAAACAAAAATGAGATCATGTGTCACATCAGTCAGGTGAAATTATGAAATAAAGACAGGCTGTGGCGTGAAACAGAAGTGAAAACAATCCTTGTATGTATAAACACAACTACATCAAATTCCAGAAGAAAAAAAAGTGCAAGCCAGGCAAACTCGCAGACCATTCTTTTCTTGTGATGAGTTTTTTCCCCAGCTTTGAGAGCAATCAGAAAACATTTATAGGGAAGGTGAAAAGAACTGACCAGCTGGAAAAGCTGCTCAGAACAAACTTGTTTTTTTTTTTTTCCCACACAGAACATCAGAGCTTAGATAAAGCTCTAGACCAAATTTGTACGGTGGTATGACTTTTCATGAATCATGGACCATTCGCTCTTTTTCTATTAGGCAAGTGCTACAGTTGCCTAAATGCCCACACCAGCAGACTGAAAAATAGCTTTTTACCTTTGACTGTTACCGCATTGAACAGCTGATCATGGCATGTTACCTAATACACTCCTGAACTCTCACTGTCTGTAAATAATGCACAGCTTCATTCATATCACTGCACCACTGTATATTCCAATCAGATTTATTCTGCATCATCCAAAACTCATATGTACATCATGTTATTAGTGGTGCTTGCGAAGCATAGCATTAGTGATGCTTGCAAAGCACTACTAATGTTATCTCGCAGGCTTTTTTTTTCTTTTCTTTTTATCCTTCTTCCGTACAAAAGTTTGGCGCATAACTCTTCCCGCACCGTTTGTCATAAATCCAGAATGCCCACTCATGAATGAGGTGTCAAATTGTGCGGCTTATTCCGGAATGGGGTGATATGACTTTTTTAAGGGGTGGGCAAAAAGTCCCATAGACTTAACATTGAGACCAACATCAGCTGTGACATAAGCTATATTCATGACATGACAAGCACCACTCACATGTTCTTCAGGAAATGTACCCCTCTAGTTAGAGCATGTTATCTTTTTGACATGTCTATATTCCACTGCACAATGCTTGCACAGTTATACTCTATATCACTATACACACCATATCTTATTAGGTACTGCACCTTCTGTTTGTTATAGCACATTGTTATTGATTGCAAATAGGCCACTAATGCACTTCTGATTGATTAGATGCTAACTGCAATTCATTGGCTCTGTACATGTACTTTGCAGAATGACAATAACGGTTAATCTAATCTAATCTAATCTAAAACTCTATTTCAAAACCATATGCGTATTTATTATCATAAACACCTTACACACCCCTTTAAGGTGAAATCTGAGAAATAATGATCAAGAACAGTGTAAAAGATATTTATAATTAAACTAAATAGTAAAAACAGTCTACAATCTACACTTGTAAATAACCTGTAAACTGGCCAACAAGCTAATGTAGCCGGCTAGACATTAATGCTAATTGCTAACGGTTTCCAAACAGAACAAAACACACACTCACTGCGCGATATCAAGCGCTCTTAAACACAAAATAGATTTTTTTTAAAGTACTTACAAAACCGTTAATTGGTCTACTTTTATATTTTACAAAAACATATGCTCAGTGACAAGCAGCCATGGGCAGGTCCCGTTGCTATGCTAGCATTTTCCTACTAGCACTTCGTTTTCCGGTGAATAGTCGGAAACATGGAAGTTCATCCATGGACGTGTATACCTAGATGCCGCACTGGTCGCTGGGACGTACGTCAAAATGTCCGCCATATTAGTGCTGGCAAGAGTGGCTCGTAAGTAAACTCGAGTAAGGTGTGCTTTTATGAGTAAAAAGCCCTCGAATGTTTACATTTCACTTATTTTAATGATTAATGAGCACAAATTAGTCTCAAGCCCACAATTACACAATTTTACATTTGTCGCGAAATACTGCAAGAACAAATTATTAGAAAATAAACTGCATTAGAAGCAATGCACACCCGCGCGCTCGGCGTGAAGTTGAACAACACGGTTTCTGTATAATGCTACAGGTGATGCACTCTGAACTATTTACACTTTTTCATCCTAAGTGGCAGAAGTAAATTATTGTAAGGAACGGGTGACACTTCATTACTCATTACTCATTATTATCATTATTGTAAAGGTTTAAAAAATTGTAAGAAAATCAGGGAATAAGTAATATCGAAATTGAAAATTTATAAAACCATGACTTTTATAAATTCAGAATTTTAATCAAATCGGCAGCAAGGTATCGTGATAGTATCGTATCGGGAAGTGACTGGTGATTCACATCCCTAATAGTTAGATTATAGATGATAGAAACTGAACACTTTTAGCATCTGCATAAACCTCTTACTAATGTTCTACCAATTACTGGTGGTCAGTATCCTCTTCTGGGCTGTAAGGTGTTGGAGAGGGAACATCAAAAGCAGAGATGCCACACGATTGTACAAAGTGGTTAAGAGAATGAAATCTGTGGTTGAACTTCCTCCAGCTAGTGCTGAAAAAGAGGACCTGGCACAAATTGCTGTCCATCATGTCCAACACCAGATCTTGTTTAAAAGCTTTTGTAATTCTGAATAGAAATAAATGTATACATCAAAGCTAAATGAGACATTAATCTTCAACCACCTTCCTGATGTTTCAACGGTTTTAGAAGAATAAACCTTGGTAGGCCTTGGTGCTTTGGACCCGTGTATATGGCATCCTGGGATACCACTGAAACTGTTCTCCGGACTTGTCTCATCAATCCTGATGCCCTGCTTCTGGGTGGAGTTTCTCAACACTTGGAAACCAGTATCTGCTACTAAGGATGACACCTTCACGGATGAACAGTCTAAAAGATAGCGTTTACAAACCATGAAGACAACGCTGGACTGCAATCAGTAGTTTTGTTGCGATGGCTTAAGACTGCAACTGAAATGTTTTGCACTCCTGTCTTATAATGAACAATTCAGCAAAATAGACTTCATCTTGAAACTCTTGTGTGATTTCCTGGTTACACAACTGCACCTTTTGACTACATAGCACACAGATATAGAAGCAAATCATAATTGCACTACCCTGAGTTACCCAGATGAGATTAGGTTCCTTTCATGGTCCGTTTTTTTGTTAAGGTTTCTTCCTCAAGTCATTTCAAGGATTTTTTCCTGCCAAAGTTAATGCTGGCCTTCTCATTATGGATAAACATACAGTACATAAATTCTGGATATACATATTATATTGATATTTTTGGAAACCATCTTTATGACCGTTTAGTGTTAAAAGAGTTATACAAGTAAATTTAAATTAAACTGAAAATCACAGCAAAATGAATGAATGAATGAATGAATGAATGAATAAATAAATAAATAAATAAAGACACAAATAACACCAAGTCAAGCACAGGACAATTCACTTTTAAAACAGCCCGTTTATTCATTTAATTTTAAAAAATAAAAACTAAAAAGGACTATTTCATTGTCGCTATAAGAAACAGTACGGAAGCACTGATAGTCTTTGAGCCTTTCTAGCTCTTCAAGTATGTTCATTCTGTTCATGGGTTGGAGGCAGTGCCACCATCAGAGCAGGCCAACAGGGGGCATGATGGGCAGAGCTAGAGAAGCAAAGGCAGGGCAGCACGGGTCTTTAAAAGGCCAAAAACTCTCCCGTTCCGTGGCCCGGTCCAATACAGCCCAGCTAATTAAACAAAGCTCATTTGCACAAGCTGAACCCATTTCTTCCAGTGATGATTTTGTGGAAGTCCTGTCAGCAGCAATGGGTCATAAAAAGGTGGAACAGCGCAGGAGGGGAAAGAGATTTCAAGAAAGACAGATGTGCATATAAAGAGAAAGAGAGAGAGAGTGAAAGAAAGTTTTATGGAGGAAAAGAGTAACAGCAGACTGAATGCATTAGAAAGGGTAACAAGCTGAGCGATGATAGCGATGAAGGCTATGCTGATGAAGAGAACGTTATCCTGTTTAAACTCGATACACTCCAGTGTTATTTCAGTGCCGCAAAACCAGATCCTGGTTATTTGCATAAATTTTATACTCTTACTATAATTATACAAGGACATCAAGCAACACAACTTGCATCACTTTCAACACCAAAGAAAAAGAAAGAAAGAAAAAAAAAAAAAACCTCTGCATTATTTTTTTCCAGTAGACAGAAAAAAAAAAACTTCATCAAAATGTAAACAAATTCACTCCTTGGGCAAGGAACAAAGCATCAAAATCATCTACGAGATTTCTCGACATCTGTCCCAGCTGAGCTCCTTGGTCTGGAGCGCATAGCGGCTGAGGCAGTGCGCTTGTCTCCAGGCCCGTCGTCAGGCCCTGCCCTCTCTTTCCCTTAAAGCCGATATACCTTCCCGTGCAGGTCATCTAGATTGCAGCAAGAAGCGGTCCAGGTACTGCGACATGGCCTCCCAGTTCCTCCAGAGGAAGACCAGGACGACGACGAGGAGTAGCGTGGAAAGCGTGCGGCTGCGCGTCTTCATAAGTGGGACCACACAGTTTGCCACCGTCGACACGAACACCAGGAGGACAGCCATGACTGCCAGCAGGACGTTGATGAGCTTGCCGAGCAAGGTGCGTGCCGTGGCATTCTCCAACCCCTCCAACTGCACCACCTGCTGCTGCTGCTGCTGCAATTCCATTTTTGAGATGCGGGTCTGGCAGGCCTCCAGTGCCTCCTACGGGAAGTAGAGTGCACATGTAGTTGACATGAAGCAAAGGTGGTTAGCTAAACAAGCAATGTTACTAAACGGGAACAACAGTTACCTTTCAATGCTTAACCATTAAGTAGGTCATATCGATAATGAAAACAATTTGAAATTATTATGTTTTGTATCTTTTGACTAGAGCTACAGACTTGGCAATGACTTTTTTCATAAAATTTTTTTTCATTTATTTCCCAAATATCCACTGAGGCTGAGATGGTCTTCAGTAACCTGTATGTCTCTGGCCCGTTCATAAGACTGGTATGCGATTTTTTCTTCCATGCTGGCCAACTCCTGCTTCAGGTTGAGAATTTCATTCTGATGCAGCTCTGTGAGATCGTTCAGTTGTTCCTCTAGACGTTCACATCTGTTCATATAAACAAAATGTTGGCTTAACATGAATGCACACCTATTAATTGATTTCATAAGCATATATGAGTCTTTCTGAAGCATATGTAAGTGTGTACCTGTATCTCTCCTCCTGTAAGGCTTGCATGATTACTGTATAATCCCTCTGATAGTGACCCTTCAGATTCTCGAATGACTCCTCCAGCCGGCCCTGATTCTCACGCAACTCCTGGATTTCATGAAACAAGGCGTCGAGGCCTGATGCCTGGCCTTGCTCCAGCGTGTTGCCCTTCGAGCTCGGGGGTCCTCCAGGGGCTCCAGTGGTGCTGTTCGCCCCTGCTGAGCCTGATGTGGCACTCGAGCAGTCATCCTCGCTGCCATACTTAGGGCTTGACTGCAACTGGCCAGGTGCTATGGCTCTAGCGACTGAGGTCCCGGCACTTGGTACAACACCTGGCACAGGCTCGTCACCTTGTGTCTCGTCCAAAGAGTCTTTCAGGGACGAGATGTTGTCTGCACTGCCGAATTTGTTGCGGATGAGCGAAGCGAATTCACGCGGTTTGGAGACAACGGCGCCTGCAGCTGAGTGAGTGGCCTGGGAGATACTGGAGAGGCCTCCGGTCACCTGATAAAGACATAGAAGACAGTCATTTTAAGGACTGTGATACATGTATAAACTATGTAAACTGTTATAATTTGATTAGACAATGACAACCATAAAAGAGAAACAGGACAAATAACAAATGATGCAAATTCTAGCTCTTACTACATAAGGTAACAAATTACTATCTCAGATTTTTGTATTGATGTCTATGTATGGCTCTCAGGTACAAGTATTATGTGCACTGCGAAAAAACAATTTCAAACGTGCCTCTTAACGTCATGCTTGTGCCACTGTACTTCACTGCAATTAATGAATGAAATGGAGCAAGATTTGGGCAAGGAGAATAAGTTAAAATTTGGTTTAATTAGACCAGACAACCCTTTTGTACATGACTCACTGAGTCTCCAACAAACCTTTTGGCAAGATGTTTTATATAGCTTACCACTTTATCGTAACGTCCTGCGTCCAGGCTATGATGAACAGATTGTCCTGTCTGATCTGGAATCTTTTCAGTTCTGTCAGAATTAACTTTAGCTCCTGTGACTAATGTCCTTCCTACCGTTTCTTTTTTTTTCATGGATGGTCTCCGTTAGCAGTTGCATTTGTGTCATAATCTTTCTGTGTTTAAATAATGTTGAATTTAATGTTGCCCTGTATGCTGTCCAAAATCTAAAGAAATTTTTAAAACTATAATCAAACCCTGACTGACACTTTTCTGGGACTTTGTCCCTGACTTGTTATGACAGTTCCTGGGTCTTTATGAAGCAGCTTGTTTAGACATGTTCTTTAATAAAAAGGTATAACTCAGACAATATGACATTTTAATTACAGCAGAATTCCATTTAACTAATTAGTCAGGTCAAACTGGCACTTGTGATTGTACAGAATAACAGAACACTGTTATTCTGTACAATATAGTAAAAACTCCCTTTATTTTGTTTTTAAATAACCCCCTGCCACACTAATGCACTTATCCCAGAGTTTCACTAGTGCATTGATACCATCAAGGTAGAACAATTTCTCAGAATGCCAGAGCCATATTCATGTGTAAAATGCTCGCCTCCCATGAATCCCTTTAATGGCATGTGGAAATGGACTGGAGCGAGATCAGGACTCCTAGGAAAACTCCTACCCGAGTGCCTGTAATGTGCAAGTGGTACTGCGTGCAGTATGAGATTTTGCATTGTCCTGAAAATAAAGGTACTGTAGTTTTTACTTATAATGACAACCATCTTCTGTTATTCTGCACATTCAAAAGTCCCAGTTTGACTTGATCACCAACTGTACTTATTTAGATGATGTACAGGAAAAAAAAAAAAGAAATCTATTTTTACTGTATCTAATTTTGCAACCAACACACATCCCCCACTACAATATTAAGGGCTCTTTTGTGTTGAGTCCCAATCAAGTTCATTTCAGGTTGAAACAATGGGTAATGGGAAAAGGTTCAAGTGGGTAAATACTTATGCAATGCACTGTATAGTTCTTATCTCTATATGACACTTGCATTCCAAACTACAAAACGAAGGTCTTTAAAAAAATTTATAAATAAATAAAAATAATAATAATAATAATCAAAAATTGTGAGATTATTAAGACTGGGGCAACAAAGACTCTTCAGTGCATAAAATATGCAATAAGGTTCTGTTTTAGCTACCTTTTATGCAGTTGCACGGATGTTCAAATAAACCTGACTCCCATTTCTATCAGTTTTTTTAAGTTATTAATGTTGTACAGCATGTTCAGATTTTATACTAGTGTTATAATATCAATTTACACAAAGATACAATTAATAGTGACATCATATAACCAGATAAACATTACACTGATTAGAGCTTAAGTATGGTGAAAATACCTTTGCACCGACGTCCTTCAGTCCTTGGTGCATGTCACGGAGCACGTCTTTGGGCTGACGTGGGATGCCGTTGTGCTCGACCTCCCTCAGCTTGCGGTGATAATGCTCCAGCTTCCTCTGCAACTGCTGGATGGACTGTGCCGACTTCTGATTTTTCTTCTCAAACACTTGCTTGATGCGTGTGCTCTGCTGCTTGTCAGCATTGTTGGCCAGCTTCAGGTACTCAGCTACGTTGTCATCGCGTGCCGTCTGCTCGATCTTGATCTGCTCCGTGAGCTTCAGAATCTTCTGCTGCAGCTGTGAAATAGCATGTTTGGTTCGCTGCGGGTCAGGAACGCTGTCCACTGAGTCTACGCCGTATGCACCGCCGCCGTCTGAGCTGCCGGATAGAGCGTTGGGGGACGCGGCCAAGCCAGACACCTCGAGCCGATCCCCCTGAGAAAGAAAGAAAGACAAAGGGAAGAGGGAGAAATAGAAACAGAAAGCATGGAAATAAGAAATTAAGGTGGAGTCCAGAAAGACAAAGAAATAAAAAGGAAGAATAACAGTTAACATCGTCACACCCTTGTGCAATGACAAAATCTATACAAATGTTCATCCACAAGAAGAAACCAAGTAACTAATAATCACCATGACACTCGCGACACAGGTCATGACCGAGCACGCACGCTGCAGTCACACTTCCACATGTCATATGTAGGAATTTGCAACAATCGCAAGAGACTCTCTGGACTTTCTGGACCTCTGTACTATGACGAGACAGAGATAACACTTGAAGCTCAGATCGCTGATAAGGTGGCATACTGCTCCGTATTAAAAAGTAGATTATTAGAAACAGAATAAGCCTCGTCACAGCTTGAAATATAAAACTCCAAATCCTAGGCAGAACTTTTTTGTACACAGTACCAGTCAAAAGTCTGGACACACCTTCAAATTCAATTACCTTTTCTGATTTTAATTCATTTATACATTGTAAAACAGTTCTAAATGCACCCAAAATATGCAATAATCTCTATTGAACAGTTTATATTGAGATGTGTCTGCTACGTATGCTCTGTAAAGCCTTCATAACAGCTCTAATCCGAGGTGCTGTTTGTTAATTGGGGATTTCTGAGGCTGGTAACTCCAAATTAACTTCTCTGCTGCAGCAGTGGAAAGTTTTATTCTTGCTTTGCCTGATATGTTTTGCAAATGGACTTGACAATACTGTTCTTGTAAGAACTGTTCCAGAACAGCTGTCCTTTATGTCTTAAAATAACAACTAACTCTTACTGTTGTTACTTAATTATGTAATTCCATATGTTATTACATTTAGTTTTTTTTTTTTTTTTATCTCCAGTTATTGTCCTAAAATGCCAAAAATATCTCACAAAAAAAAAAAAAAAATATATATATATATATATATATATATATATATATATATATATATATAAATCAGAGGGTGCGTTATCCAACATTTTGACTGGCACTGTACATCCTAAGCAAAGATAAATAAATAAAAACAAACAAACAAATAAATAAATAAATAAATAAATAAATAAAATATTGGGCAATATAGCCGAAATATCTACAGTACAATATACAAAGCCAATTTTTAAAATCTTCCCACTGAGGAGAATTTGGGATTCTATAATCACAATACCCTACAAAAAGTATATTGTTGCAAATATATAATTTTATAGATACATTATATATATCATCATCCTATTGATCAGCTTTAGGTTAAAATCAAATTGTTTAAGTAGTCTCATTGAAAGGTTAATACCAATCAGAAACCATTAGGGAAAAAAAAAAAAGTTTATTGCCATGCATTAAAACAGTTTCAGTGCCTGGTACGAGGGTTCAAATAGCTATCATTCTTTTTATTACAACTGTTATAAAAGCACCTAGGAGCATTACATGATTCTATAGACTGTATGCAAACTGCCCTGGAAAACCTTTACCAGAGATGTCTTTATATGATAATAAATATGATCGCTACCGTACCATAACATAACACATGGTGAGATAGGCAAGGACTGCAGGACACACCTTGTGTTTGTCCAGTGTCAGCTGTTCTTTATCGAAGGTTTTAGGCTATGAGCTGCGTCGTTTGGTTCCTAGTTCACACATTAAAGCTATAGCTCAAATCTATCAAGCGTTTAACTTTCATTTTTAACAAGAATGTTTAGTCTAAAGTCTAAACTAAACCATTTTAGTTCCTCTTTTACTAAAATCCACTCTTTTGGGAAGGCTTTCCACTAGATTCTGGAGCTGTGGGGATTTGTGTTCATTCAGCCCCAATGGTAATATTGAGGTCATGCGATGATGTCGGGTAAGGAGTCTAGGGACACGGTTGGCATGCTAATTCATCCCAAAGGCGGTCGATGGTGGGGCTGACGTCAAAGCTCCGAGGAGGTCTTGGCAAACACCAGGTGCGTTTACATCAGAACAAGAACTGATCACTTGATCCAGTTGTTTCTTGATGGAATATACTATACTATATATATATATATATATATATATATATATATATATATATATATATATACATACACACACACACACACATACACACACACACACACACACACACACACACACACACACACACATACACACACACTCCTCATGCACATGTCTTCCCCATGTGGTCGTGTGTCTGACAAAAACTTAAGCTGGCAGTTGACTGAAGGTGAGCTCAGAGACATTCTGGATGGTTTTACGCTCTATTAATACCAGGTTGAATAATCTGGTTTGCCAGAACCCTCAGTAGTAGTATCTGTAGTAGTATTAGTAGTTAAGAAGACCAACACACTGGAGGGGACAGAAAGATGAAAAACAGAATTTCTATGACACAGTAAAACAACACCACCTGCTGGAAAAACTTATCCTCAAGCCAAACCCGTTTCCCCAGATCCCACATTCTGGTCCAAAATAAAATCACTGGCTTTATTACTGACTAGTTGCTTATCAGGCATCCTCCTTCTGACAGAGAAATTTGCATTGGTTGTGACACCATAACTTTTAATCTTCTCAGAAAAGCCTGTGGTTTCTGTTCTGGCAACCTGCTTGAACGTGCAAGGACATGAATCCTGTCATTGCCACACAAACACTGGAAGTAATTAAGGCATGCTTATAATTAATTCTTTTTAAAACTTAAACAACCTTGTCTGTGGGCGTGATGCAGAATAACAAAATACAACACACAATTGCTCCAAGCTTATAACAGTACACTGGTGTAATACAACTACTACTTCCAGCTTTCCTGCTGGAAATTTTAAAAGCAACTGTAACTGTATTACTGATACACAGTTACTTTTGTAATAAAAAGGCAGTTTAGAAAAATAATGTTTTATTTAATGAAAATAATCAAGGCATCTGTTCCTGCACTTTGTTCATGTAGTTTTTGTGCTTTACAAGCGTTTCATGTTGAAGTTTGATGTCGAGCCGGAAAATATTGTGCCGCGCCGAGAGCAGCACATACGACACATGGCGTTCCTTTCTTTGCAGTATCTCATCCATGTACATTAAACTGCACCTGAACCATTCATGTAGGAAAAAATGGGTTGGTCTTTGCCTTTTTCAACACCTGCTGATTCCTCGTCTGAACCGTCTTCAGAGCGCACCTCCGGGCACGATGCACGCATGTGTGCACACGCACAGTTAAGCTGTGACCCGTTTCGAGGGTTGTGTAAACACTAGGGCAGCTTTACATACATTAGTCATGTATAACTGAGCACATGAGCTAACAATCGACTGACTTTATGGACACCATAAAGCCAAACATTTAGCTTAGTACAGTATACGGCGATGCAATGGATATAGCATGTTATAATTATTGTAGCATAAAACAATTAAGATAAAGAAAAAGTGCACGCATGTAGTTTGACTGGTTTGAATGATTTGTGTGTGATAAGCAAACAAAGCTGCACAGGAAACCCATTCACTAAAACTATATATTTACTATTTTTACCACGCAGCTGAAAGACCACCAGCGACTTTTACAGTGGAACGGTTTCTTGATGCAAGGTTTAAATCGAACACACTTTAACTTTTAATACAACTTAAACCATTCCATTATTAGGGCCCAAGCACTATGATATTAGCTCTATGTCGTCACAGTGTTTGAGGGCCAACTTGTTTTTCTAAGGATTATTTAGGGCCCAAGCACTAAGTGTGTGAGGGCCCTAAGAGGGCTCTTGTTCTTCTAAGGATTTTTCCAAAAATCAGCACACAGGATGGAATCAGGGGCCCTGACACAAGATTTTGTTGCATAGCTCATACACACTTGCATGTATACATACAGTACGAAACCTGGTACTCATCTAGATCTCATTGAGTAAAACAACTATAACATTGCATGTCATGGGCTTTACTCAACAGGAAGTTAGTTATTTTGGGATCGATTGCAAAACGTACCCAATTAATTCTGATACACTCCTTCTAGGGGATTTTTACGATCGCCACTAAACCGGGCCTCTGTGATCTTAATACATCAAGGACGCAAAATTGTAGAAGGATTTTTTATATCATTACGGCTGACCCGTTTGAGATGTCTTTCTGGTGCAAGGTGCTTTGGCCTGCTCACACTGCTTGCAACCCTATTTACTTGTTGTTTTTTTCTCTTTTGGTTCTCTTGGAAGAAATACACTTCATTTGATTGGATCTTAAGGCACTTACAAAAACCTTTAGGAATTTCAGATGGATTATGCAAATATTTCTTTTCCTTAGTTGGTTTTTATATATACATATATTCCTTTTCCTTAGCTTGGATATATATAATATAAATATAATATACACTACCGCTCTGTCTTAAAATAACAACTAACTGTTGTTTTTGTTGCTGTTACATAATTACCTAATTCCATATGTGTTATTTTATAGTTTTGAAATCCTCAGTATTGTTGTAGAATGTAGAAAATAAATCACTAAACAAAAACAAAGAAATTTGGAAGTGATCCCAAACTTTTGAGCTGTAGTATTCTCCTTTTTTTTTTTTTTTTTTAACAATTAGTAGTTTGTTTCATCATCACAAAAGGACGAAGCAACAGTGCGCTTTTGGGCCAAAGGCCTGCACAGAATTGTCCCTAACCGATGCTTTATGTTGATAATGACACTAGCCTCGTTTTAGCTTTCAACTCTCATCACTCTTCATCTTATTCGCACACCAATTTTCACTTCCTCTATTTTTTCGCATGACATATGCTGATATTAAAAAAAAAAAAAAAAAAAAAAATGAAACACACATATAGGCACAAACGAATGGCCAAGTCCCAATGGCTCCAAAATGGTTGCAAAATGCGACTAAATGGTCTCAGACCGGAGCCTAGTTTAAGCACAAATGAAGCTTACATATTTTGGTGTAATAAGCAGTTAATGACCTCTTGCGTATCATGTCTGAAAGAAATGTAAGCAAAGAAAACAGCTGGACATTTTTCTATAATCTATTCCCTCTTGCATATTTTAGTTCTAGTTCCAGTCAGGTACAGCTCTAAAGACTTTCTCTACTACAGTGTCTAATATTTTTATGTTTTTCTCCTCACAGCTTCTTAACGTAAACTCCTCGTAAATCAGCCCTAGAGCAAAAAAGCAAAATGATAAATGTCAGTCATCAAGAATGAGGTCTGGTCTCCTATGTTTATGTCCTAGAGAATGAAACAGAGTCATGTTGCTACGTGCTTGATCCGAGATCACAAAAGGATATCTAAAAAACGGGTCTGTAACTAAGAGAATAAATTTTGGCCACAGTAAAAAAAAAAAAAAAAAAGCAATGAATTAATTATAGTGTTTTTATTTTTACTTACTCGATCTGATTCCTCAGTGGAGTGGTAGCCGGAGGTCAGGAGCATGTCGACCAAGGCAGGGCTGCTGGGAGTGTCCGTGGTGGATGAGGACCGCGGGCGTCCAGCCTGCATCAAAGCCTCCTGTGTACTGCGCCGATGGATCTGGGGGCTGCCCTTCTGGGGGGGCTCCCCTCCCCCCCCAGTCTTGCTGCGGCGACTCTGCAGGCTGGTCCCTCGCTTCATCATGGGGGGAGCACCTCGGATCTGCTGCAGCACACGGCTCAGAGCTGCGGGGGGGGTGGAAGTGGGTGGGAGGTCAGAGTCAGGAGACATGATGTTAGGTGCGGAGGCTTCCCCTGACTCTGACCCCGCCTCTGCGGCCTCAGGTGCAGGGCTCGCAGAGGAGGAGGAGAGGTCTTGTGGCACGACAGATGAGCGCCGGCGCTGGGTTTGAAAGAGCTGCTTCAGGCCTTGGCCGAGCGCGCCCATGTTCTCCAGGGCATTGAGAGTAATTTTGGACAGGTTGTGCTCTGGCGCGGAGGCCCTCCGGCGCACTCCCGACTCGGCTCGTGCCCCAGAGTCTGGCTCCTCCGCGGCAGGTTGCTCGCTAGCGCCCTGATCCATTTCAAGGGTGCCAGGGTCAACTTAGAGGGTGGGCATGGAGGGGCAGGGTCTAACTAAGCCCCAAGACCACCAACCCTCTGACACGCAGATTCAAAAGTCAGGAAGAAGGGGACTTGGTGCTTGGGTGGATTCTGTGCGCGTGCATGCATCTGTGGATTGGCTCAAAGTCATGCTCGTCTACCACAGAAGGAAAACAACATGGATTGTGACATGCAGCATTGAGTGACAGCACACGAGCAGCAAATACGACAAAGCGCGAGCTGAAAACGAAGCAGAAGCGCGTCAGTTGGTTTGGAGAGATCATGGGTGTGGCAACCTTTACACCTAATCATATTCTGAGGTGTCAGGTTCCTCAGCTGATATCATTAATATATGACTCATTGCTTTGCCAATCCCATAAGTCTTAAGTCACAGAACAAACATGCCAAACCTGTATCTTTCTCCAAGCCAAGGTGCTGCAATTGCTAAACTAATAATGACACACTCTACTAAACAGTTTTACGGACATGGGTAGTGATGTGGCAAAACACTTACTAAAGAATTAAGAGCTGTGAATTTCTGCAATGCTCATGGGGTTATTACTGAATTTAGTGAAAATAGCATACATGTGGTTTTACTATATTTGTGGACTTGTCTATATAGGGATAAAAATAAATATTACAGCAAAATGTCAGTTCATTACAATCCAATAGCTGGAATCTGAACCCCTTCAGTAAAGTTCACTGCAGAAATTCAGCCTGGTGTTAACATTAATGATGCTAAAGGATGACATGAAAAAGCATGAACACAAGCTAAAGATGCGTTTTAGTGTCTGTGAGGGTCATGTGAGTTACGTAGGGTGTAAATAGCGGGGAATAGCAGGTAACAGCTTCTGACTGGAGGTACCTGGAGCCAGTAACCCTGATAGTCTTTCCGTCAAAGCACTTCTTTTACATTGCACTTTTTAATCGTAGGCACGTTAACGCTGAACCATGTTTCATCCATTATAATAACATCCTATACAAAACAATGCTAAACCTCTCAGAGAATACTTGGCTGAGAAAAGATCAACCCACACAGTACAAATTTTCTTTTTTGAAAAGAACAAAGAAGAACACAAACAGAAAGAAGAGGAGAAGAAAAGAGAAATGGAGAGAGTTGCTTACCATCAGACCAGCCCGGCCTCCTCTGGCTCTTGATTCAGGAATGGCTATGGAAGAAAATGGACGCTGTTGTCAGACGCACATCATCCAATAACCAGTCTATTCTACACCCGTGCATTTTAGCCATCACTGGATGAAACATTAGACGGGCAGAATAATTTACAGCAGTGTATACCGCGGGCCTGCATGCAGAGTCCTAAAGCTCCTCAAGCCATAATACTACAGCCTACTTACTACAGTAGATTTGTAAGCACAGTGCGACCCGAATAGATGAACATTCTAGAAGTTTCTGGCTGACGTTCATAAATGCTGAAGTGATACCACGGTAAACATGTCATGCACATGATCCCGCATCGACAGTCAACAGCCCCACCTCGCCTTAAAAGAAAAAGATGCATTTACAGTTCAGATATTTCAATTATTCATTAGTAACTGAACACGCTCAAATCTCAATGGGCTTCTTATTCACTATATATGTTCACTGCAATGTCTACAGGCGTCCAGATCTGGTCTCAAGACCACGTTGAGTACAGTCGAACCCGCAAAGTCATGGTTCAGAGTTCGCGGCCTCAGTCTTTTGCAACAACGTGCAAATATACTCTAAATTTTTTATGGCTTTTTTTGTGCCAATATACAGTATATATATTTTTTAAGCTTTATGTGTGTTAACCCTAAACTTTTAAAAACAATATAATTTACTCATTTTATAACATTAATATTATTGTTAATTTAACTCGAATTTCCAGATAAAATATGATACTGTATATATGTTTTACCAATGTAGAGAGAACACAAAGCAGTAAAGGAAAAAGTGACTTGGGACGGGAATTATTACTGTATTTACCCTACAGTACTTATACAAAAGAAAATGACAGCGCATACCAAAGTAAACACGCTTGCATAAATTACAGTACATAGAGAGGCAACATCGGTATTTTACTGTACATTCTAGCACTGCGGGAGACCCAGCAGTACAGTACTATACAGTATACAGGTTTACCTTTACATACTGTATTAAGCCAAGTATGAAATGAAATTAAAGTGTTTTGGGAGCATATCTGAGACATATTTATAAAAATAAGCATTTTTATATATTTTTTTAACACATCCAAATTTTTTTCACAATTCGCAGGTGCTCTAGGAATTAAATCCCTGTGAATTTTGGGAGTCGACTGTACTTGGAAAAAAAATACTAGATACTATCAACCAAAATGCTATGACAAAGCAGATCGATGAGTAAAAACAACTGCCTTGTGATTTAGGAACCCAGGTATTGTGCAGCTCTTGTAGCAGAAGTCTCATTCCTTTAAGATGAATGAAACCAACCTTACAATCTTTTCCAACAGCTACTTAACAAAACAAAAAAAACAACACTCAGTCTCAGAGCATAAAAAAAAACCCTCTTCCGCATAGATGAGCAGAACTGACTAGTGTCCCTTAACAAGATAGAGAGTGTTACATCCCCTTTGTAAGCAATTTTTAAAAGCATAAAATTCAGAACAGTTGTCTTACACGTTAGTCCACAAGTCTACTTAAACTGGTATAACACTGCAAATTCTCTATTTATCAGTTTATATTCTTATCTCTGTAAACAGGAAATATTAGGTAACTTGACAGAGTGCTGGTTGAGCTCCTTGATTAGTTCAGATTAATTTGTATTAATGCAACTTGATTATAATCTAGATTGTACAGGTTCACATAATTTAATCACTATTATTTTTTTTTTATTAACACAATTATTTTTCAAATAGTAAAACATAATCTCAAGTGGCAATGCACTGGTCAGAATTACATCACTTTTGACCTCAAGTGTGTTCAACAAATGAAGCAGGAAATTAGATGCCCCCATGCTGAGTTTTTGTGAGTGATGTACAGTTTTCACATGGGAATTAATTTTTATATATAGGCTCCTGGGTTTTACACAAAAATATAAAGGAGCAAGTGTGAGAACTCTTTGTGTGTGTGCCCTTTATACAAGTTTCTTTTATGCAGAAATGTATTCAAAGGCATTTTTTATGTTCCCAAGATGTTTGCACAGACTGTAAGGAAAGCAGCTGTTTCACTGAATGTGCTGGAGAATATGCCAGAGTTGTTCTGCTAACTTTGTCACATTTTTCTCCCTTCAAGGGTGAACTGTATAGTCAGTGTTTTAGATTTAACGATAAATGTATCTGTATGTTGATGAATCGGAAGCTGATACTTGTATATACGGTAATGTTAATTTGATATAGCTCCATAAATGGGGAAGAAACTTTGAGAATAAAACTATTATATCTCACAATTATAACATATATAATTGTAACCATTGGTAATTGGTGCACTGCAGTGTCTATTTTTTGTACAATATGAGCTACTTTCGCTGTCCATTTGTAACTCGAATGTTCATGTAAGTCGGGAACTTACTGTGTGTGTAATACACGCATGTACATATCTCAAATGTGTGTTTCCATTTGAATTGGTTAAAATGATGTCAACAGTTTAGTGTATAAACTGTTCATCTATAATATTACAAGTGCACACTACACTGTTGACACACTGTCAGGCAACACAGCGCCCAGTGTGGTAGGAGCAAATAATTTGATTTATAATTATAACAATATCTGAAAAAAAAGAAATAAAATGTATATAAAATTGAGATATTTATAAAATCGTGATACTTACAGAATCGCAATACAAACTGAATCAGCACCTAGTTATTGTGAATTTTTCGTATCGGGTGGCCACTATATAAATATCACCTACTTAAAATAAGGACATTATTTGCACTATTTGCTATAGATGTTATTACTTTAGATCCCTCCCAAATTATATACATTATATTTATTAAATTAAAATTCAATATAAATTCATAAACTTAAGGAAAACATATTGTTTTTCAACATCCAGCCCTTATTGGACATTTTCAAATTTTAATTGATTAACACAACATAAAGTTAACACTTACTAATTGCTTTTAGTAATGAAATGCATTATCATATTAAATGGCTTTTTGTTCACTTACTAGAGAGTAAGACATATAGCCATTACCAATGTAACACACACACACAAACGATTTGCAGTATCAAATTAATATATTCTGAGACTCAGCTTGTTGTCACTAAATGTAGCCAAAAACCACCCCCTTTCCTAACATGGCCTTATATAGCAGAAATCACACACCCTTTTTCTGTAGTCTGTTAGCAAACACAGGCTTTTACCATTCTGCTGATGTAAAGAGATGGATTACATTCCTCTCATCGTCAGCTGATAAACCCTTCAAAAAAAAAAAAAAAAAAAAAACAGCATGCAAAGGATGCTGCACACACGTAACTACCACGATGGCTCAAATCAGATAACTAGCCAAAGCGAATGCTTTTACCTGAGGAAAAACAAATACTGTAAAAACTTTAAACAACTTCTAACCGACACCATAGATGACTCAGGGTTGTTATTCAGTTACTCATCTGGAATGTCTGCGTGCGTTGTTTAAAACGTCAGTCCGAAGCTATTTACAAGACTACACGATCGATCAGTCTTGTCTTTCAAGCGAGCCGCTGACCAGCGAGCCACACAGAGACCCATCTTTGATTAACACAAGAGACACGTTGAGCAGAGTACACGGACTGTCAGTGACGGCGCCAGCATGTTCAATAATTAATCACCTGGATAAACAGCGACAGCTATCGCGTACCATACCTGAAACACCCTAAGGGATTGGGTTGTGAAAAAAAAAGGAAATGAAGGCACGACTACAATTCGATTGAGCAATGAGTTATAGTTCCCATATGCTGATTAAAAAAATAATAATAATAATTTTAAAAAAAACACGCAATGCTGTGCACACATACACCAAGGGTGCTGGTTTGTGTGGATGAAACAGGTCAGCTCAATCTCTGTATAGTTCCCTCACACACCTCACCAAGGTCAAATCAGAGACCAGCATAAGCGTTACGAATGACCCAGCATTGCTAAAACCACCTAGATTTTATCAACCTAAGATAATAATATATGGATTTGTTTTCATCATTAGAGTTTTATCTTTTTTTTTTGTGGATTTTAATTTTTTTATCCAAGCACGTGGGATAAAGATGTAAAGATGCAAGGCTAGGCTGATTGCATTCAAGCCCAGACTGTAGATTCATCTATTTGGCCTGATATTAAAATAAAAAACAGGCAAAGCACAAATTTGACTTAACAAAGAAAAAGGATGCTTAAACGATAAGGACCCACATTTTTTTTTTTTTTTAAACATGGTTGGTATACGGAGGAAAGACAACAGAAAGCCAGTGGAGCTCTGTAGAAATCATAAACGCCACTGATGTGCAAGAGGAATAGCTCAGATCATATTATCCTCATCACACCATCGATCATCACCCAACCCTAGCGGCTTCATGGTTAACCTAAAGTCATATCCAGCATTGTTCTTTTCATGAGCATGTACCTTTATACCAGTGCATGGTGATAAACCACCTACTATGTACAGCATTAACAAATGCCAGCTATTAAAAGAAACTAAAACCACAAAATGCCTGATATGTCTCCTGGGAAGAATTTCTGCGAGTCAGAAGACCGCTTTCACAAACGTTGTGACCACTTTCCTCAAAAGACAATAAATAAATTTTTTAAAAATAAATAAATAATTAAATAATATCAACAACCAGCACTGTACCTCGTCCCATTCATCAGTTCAACCGCTCAGTCATCTCCATTTAGAAAGACAGAGTGAATTAATCCTTGGGGTAGGGGGGTAATCCAAAATAATCTTGTCAGGTCATAGACGATAACTGCCACTCGATCCAGACAGGACAGAGCGGTTTTTCTTGTTCCTGTCAACTAGCCTGGCAGGCCTGGTGATATCACATGCTGGAAAACATGTTAAACAAAATGTTACAAGAGGATGAAAATGAAACTATAAGAGGAAAGGAAATAATAATAACAATTTATATATATATATATATATATATATATATATTATATATATACACACACACATATATATATATATAAAAATGCAGGTCATGTCTAGCTCTAGATTCATGTCGGGGGACGGACTGGTGTGACACACTGCTGTGTGTGTATGGTTTTAAGAGAGCAGAACAAATGACAGATCAGATCAGGAAAATAAGGTGACTTATTCAAAAGCTTGAAGTGATCACTACAGAATTACTAGGTCCCTGATCTTCAGGGGAAGTGGAAGATCTCTGTATATTAATCTTGTTTAAGGTGTCTGATAATGATTAATGCATCGATTGTGTGATGAAATCCGATTGCTAGGATTGGTAGTGGCCCTGGTGGCCAGTTTACGCCCTTTTGCTTAGCTTGTAGCTCAAACACTCTTTCTCTCATGCACACACACACACACAAACACACAGATATAAGATGATGCGATGGATCTAAGAAAACATCTCATCTGGTCCCACCTGCATCAGATTAGTTTATGAGCATGACACTTTCCGAAACGTTGTCAGGTCCGTGTACGGTTCTATCTGATCAGCTAGACCAGCTAAGACACCTGTCTCATGAGCATTTGGCCGGCTGTTACAGCCCTGACAGGGAGCAGGATCCTAGCTGTGAAATCGCTTGACAACCCTTTAAATCGCATCCCGAAGCTGCTCAACTTCAACGCCGTGTTCTGACTATGTGATCCGATAACGTTATCGCCCCTGACGTCCACAGACCACGACTGGCTAGCTAACATAAACGCTGTTAGTGTCTATTCCGGCTAAAACATGCTAACTCAGCTTGTTAGCTTAGCTACAAGCCAGAGAGATGCTAGGTCGAATTAGCATGCTAAGGGCAGAAACCCACGGCACGGCACGTCAAACTGACCCAGCAGCTGTGCTGAATTATCTACCGACCAGTGTTATTATCCTCCTTTTATTTATTTTTATGCGTATTTCGAAAGAATTATAACAGAGACAAACTTACGCGAGCCCTGAGAGGATTGCGCTGATGACCGTTCATTTCAGCTCTGCCGTTGAGGCACGCCCACGATGACATCAGCATCGCGCACGAGCGACACGCGCAAAAGGACAAACGCGCCGCCATGCGTAATGCGTCCTCACCCCGAGTATGCACAGGTCCAGCACGTGTTTCATACTCATTACTAAAATCATTGCATACCTTCAAACAGCTCTGGTATTCATCCTTTTTTTAATAAGAAAACTTATAAATCTGAACCCCATTGTATACTATTTGAGGATGCATTTACCCTCCCAAATACATGTAGACACCTCCATGCATCAATCCACCTAGGAATCTCTGAAGTCCAACTAGAGACTGTAGAGGCCAGTGGTGATCATTGTACTTATTCCCATTTTTACGACCTTGGTAGGACCTCTGGTCCACACTATAGGCAATTTGGGAACACCCAGGATGGGTGCCAAACCTATGTAGTGTGCACACATATGCATACACTCACATGCTCATTCTTACAACATGGGCAATTTGGCAACGCCTAATCTGCATGTCTTTGAACTGTTGGAGGAAACTGGAATACCTGAATGTGTAAACATGCCCACTGGCATGGAGATAGGAATCAAACCTGGACCATGGAGGTGCAAGACAACAGTGCTAACCACTAAGTTACCGTGACACCCATTCGGCAACCCCAACTAGCCTAATTTGCATATCTTTGGACTGTGGAAGGAAACCGGAGTCCCCAGAGGAAAACTGCCAGTCACAGGGGAGAAAATGCAAACTCCATGCACACAGGCCCCACAGCGGGTGGGGTCTGGACATGCAAGGCAACAGTACTAACCAGTACGCCACCGTGCCGCCACCTGACCATCATAAACGATTCTAAACATCATACAAGTGTGATATAATGGTGTATATAGCTATACAGTTTACATTCAATGTAACAAAAAGAGGCAATTTTGTTCTATCATGACAATGCCCCTGTGCACAAAGCAAAGTTTCAGGAATACTTTTTGCCTGGGCTTTGCCATGTGGAAGAAATCATGTAACCAGTGTGCTCTGATCTTAACCGCTCTGAACACTTTTGGGATGAACTGGAAACCTGAGGATGCACCAAGAGTTCTCACTTGACAGCGGTGAAATTTTGGCTTGTGATAATGTAATGACATGAAGTAGATATGGTTCAGGTCTCTCATATGTAAACAGACAGAAAAAAAGAATGGCATTAAAATATCAGAACTGTATGTTAAAGACAACAGCATATACAGCCATACATAACACACTGAATAACAGGCAATTCACAAATGTCTACCACACTTCCTAAACAATAGCCAAAAAAAAAAGTTACATTTAATGTCATTATTGAATCCTTTGCTTCTGTATTTTTCACATGGCAGCATAACACCTCTGCAAACCATAGCCTATAAACCAGTACCATCTTCCCACTAGACTATTCTAGGTAACCATCACCATGGTAACAGCTTTATACTCAAGAAAAACACAACCAGAACCTAACCTCCTGAATTATTCCTTTTTTTCCAAATTATTTTCAGTTGAACACAATGGAAAATGTCATTAAGAGTAAGATGTTGGGGGGGAATGGTTAGGGATTTGTGCACTCCTTTCTAATTGCTGTGCTTTAGGAAGATGTATGGTGTGTCATATTTTTGACCATGCAGACAAGCACTAACCAGAACTCCTCCTGACAATCACAAAGGATGGATCAGCAGGTGGAAGCTGGGGGCCTGCATTACTATAGGAGGGTGGTGTTTGCAGGGCAAGCTACATGCGTATGAACTAAAGTGGGCTAATTTATACCTGTTTTAATGTAATCTCCTTTCCTCTTTCCCTAAACAATGACAGTGAGCATGTGTGCATGAGTAGAGCAAAGCACAAAGCGACAAGCGTTCTTTAATTCCTGCCAATATATTTGTGTTGAAATGTGCCACAAGAATGAGCCGAAATTAAAAGCTGACATGCTACTGTGTTTCTGAGCAGCACGCTGATGACATCATTGCATTGGTGCTGAAACCCTGGGAGCTGTTATGAATTATGTACTATATGTAGATGTATGTAGAGGTCTAAAACGCACTGCTTCAGCTTGTGGCTGCCTGAAGAATAAGTGGGAGTGTTGCTTTCAGGAGGATACCAGTATATTGGTAAGAATAGGTTAAGCAGCATTTTAAAGACAGATGCAGGATCCTAATGTGAAAGTACAACAGAAAGAGACTATAATGGTGTGATGCAAAAATCTAGTTCAAAGGACAGGGTTTGTCTGCTTAGTGTGCACACTATTTGAATAGACAAGAAATGTGCCTCATGTAACGCACCCTTGCACTGAAAAATTGCACTGTGCAGCCTTGTTGTTTATCAGATACAGGTTTGCTAATGTAATGGACAGTGCAGTAGTGCTGAAGTTACTTACTGCCATCTAGGATTGAAGAAGTGAATTAGACAGGGTGGCGTAGTGCCCAAAAGTTCAGTGGGTACTCCGGATTCCTTCCACAGTCCAAAGACATGTAGATTAGGCTAATTGGTGTTTCAAAATTGCTGTAGTGTGGAAATGAATGTATGCATGCTTGTGCCCTGCGACGGATTGGCACCCCATCCATGGTCTACCCTGCCTAGTGCCCCAGGTAACCTGGGACAGGCTCCAAGCCTTTATAGGGATAAAGGATAAGCGATATAGATAAGTGAGTGTGAGAGTGAATTGGACTGCAGTATATGTGAATTCTAAAATCTGGGTCCTAAAATCTCAACCCCCTCTCCTCAGACAGCACTTTTATCTTTCTCTTTACTCATGTCTATTATTAGGTCTTGGGTCAGGCACATCAACTCTTCATTTTTCATAACCCGTTGGGTTTGTGGAGATGTCATTTGGAATTGTCAAAAAGCTGATAAGACAGTGAAGTTTAATTCTCTAAAGCAGTATTACATTGCTTATAACAGGATATCAGTAAAGAGCAGATATTTGCCTGCTCAGCTCTAATTTACCTGTCAAAGATCTTGAAACAAAAAAGGCAAGACACCGGGTCAGATCAAAGAGTATAAGAGAGCAAAAAAAAAAACCATGTAACATGACATTAAAATAAGCTCCAACTGAACTGAAAAAAATATGTGATGAGTCGATATTCAGACCAATGTATGTCCCTGCTACTGAAATGGCCACAGGCTTTGATATGGAGTCAAAAGCTACCCTGAGATCAATCATAGCAATGCGATGTTGATTAGGTCGTTTACCAGACAGGTATCTGGAATCTGATTCATACTTTTAATAGCTTTTCATTTTCATCAGTGCATGTTTTTCCATTAAAGCTTAAAAATTGTGTTATACAAGTATGGAATACATTGTATTACACAGTATAGTATATTTGTGTGTATTAATTTAATACATAATTTATATTAGTTCCTATAAATTTTCATTCTATCACATTTAGCTTTGATTACAGCACACAATGTGGTGGCCAGTTCATGTATGGAAGTGATTGATGATCCCAGGATCACTTTTTTCACAATTTGAGTCCTGGAAGATGCCTGTTTTATCAGGAGATGAATTAAAAGTCAATTAGTGTGATAACCAAGTCATTCAGTATATTCAGGTCATCATGCATGATGGGTGCATTGCTTCATGCACTTCTTAACCTGATGCACCAATCACGCAAAGATTTTATGGCTTATAACAGGATACTATTATCCAGATCCTTATAACAGCTACTTAATCCCAATTTTGTTTTAATTTACTTAATCACAATAATGGTTTCCATGTTTAACCAATTAAAACAAAGTTAGAGAGAAAAGTTTCTAATTCTAGTTGTCCTGAACTCTAAAGCCACATTACCTTTAAAGATTTTAGTGAACATGACTGGATAAACTGAGCCAATTTAAACACGGGCCATGTTGTACATGTGTAAAGTTCAAGGCAATACTCATTCCAGTTTTTCAAGAAAAAAAAAAAAAAAAAAAAAAAAAGTGAGGTTATATAAAACCTGTTACTGTTAGTTTTAGAAAAACCATGGTATGGGTTACCCAGTGTGTATGGTTATACACCCAATGTGCTCTAGATACCATCTCCAATAATTTCATATTCAACAAATTTTAACAAAGCAATTTGGATAATATTTTCAAAAGAAAATACCTAGGCCACTGTAAGAGGGCACCAGACCGTTAACTAGCAAAGTAAAGATTAAAAGACCACTCAAATAATTCCTACTGCAACATTCATACTTATGAACAAGCAAATTGGGACCACTGCATCATTTGATTTAACTTTTTATTGTTTCATCATTTTGTTTCTTAACCACAGCCAATAAATTACTTATTTTCCATAACCTGCTTTGACCAGTAGTGGAGAAAAATAGGCAGAATGTGACAACACATTGGATGGGTTACCAACTACAGAGCCTGGTTGTGTGTTTAAAGATTGATAGCTCATCCAGGGCATCTGGTACATCTGCTGTTTAATCCCACTGTTAGGGCCAGATATGGGAACATCAGGTGAAGTCATAGGGACGAATGGTTTATAACTGCCGAGGAACCAAGGGGGCAAAACTGGTTGATCTGCACTGGCTGATGCATCTGCAGTACCTGGAGTGGTTTTAGTGGTAGTTGGAGCTCTGGTTGTGTGGGCAACTGGGAGCATTCCAGGCTGGCTATATTGGAACTGCCATGGCCTACGATAGCCATAAGGATACATTTCAGGTAACCAAGGATACAAAACCAGTTGATCAGCACCGGCTGATGCAACTGTGATCGCTGGAGTTGTGGTGGTAATTTGAGTTGTGGTCGGAGTTGTTGCTGTAATTTTGCCAGTTTCAGGCTGGTTATATTGGAACCACCATGGCATACCATAACCATAATATATTCCAGATAACCCAGGATACAAAAATTGTTGGTCCATTCTGGCTGGGGCAGCTGTGGTGCCTGTAGTTTTGGTAGTTGGTGGTGTAGTTTGGGTTGTGGTCCAAGTGTTTCTTGTAGTTTGAGTTGTGGTAGGTGAAGTGGTAGTTTGGCGAGTTCCAGGGCTACCATATTGGAATCCAGGACTGTTATGTTGGAAGTCCCATGGCATACCATAACTATAAAAAGGATAACCCATATGAACTTGTTGAACACGAGTGTCAGCCGGTAAAGGAACTGTAGATGGAAGCTGAACAGCTGGACAAGACAGGGTTAACTCTCCATCCTTGTGTTGCACAGACAAAAGCATCTCAGCACCCTGACAAAACAAAACAAAACACCCACACTGAAAGGATTGACAATTCAGTAGTTATAAAGACAGCATATAAAACGGAAACGTCAAATTACCTTAAATTGCCAGCAATTGCTTGTATATGGTGCAGTGAAGGCCAGTCCGTCTCTCTCAACTTTCAAGGCAAATCCACATGAAGTTTGGTACACAGGTTCCCATGCACCATTCACTAAAAACAAAATGCTTTTTTTCATAAGTGCCAGATTACCCAGTAATGGCATTTCCTAAAAATAAATCCAAACATAGCCAAAAATTAATCTTACCCTTCAGCCTAGCAGCATCTGGAGATATACCAAGGTTGACCACCATAGCTGAAGGGCTACAGGAGACAATAGTGGGAGGACGATCCACAGGACAGACCATCATCACCACAGTTCCCGAAACACACATTGGCAAGATGTAGGTATTTTCCTGCAATTACCAATCTGACTTGCTTATCAAGAACACATTTAACACACTTGCTAAACAAATGCATTTAAATAGAATCTCCATGACCGGAAGGTCAGTTGCAGTTACCTGCTGTACAACATTACAGCCATCATACTTGGCGACAAGCGAAACATCTCTGCGGCCTCTCCTCACAGAAAAGCCACAGTGAGATGGCATTTGAAAGAATGGTACTGGGCCCTCTTCACCTAAGGAAAGCAAAGGAAAGCCCAGTGGACAAAAAGAAATAAAACATGATATTCCTTCACCTCAGTCATGTGACACAATACAAGATAACTAAGGCCAGTGAGACTATCCACTAGAAGTAAGGCATAATGCTTGATTTAGATTGCAGAAGGCAATACTTTAGATTACTTTTAATAAAAGTAATACAAACATCCGTTTTAGTAAGATTACACTTACTTGACTCAAACAAGAAGCTGGGTAACCGACTTCCCTGAACATGCAGAGACATTGAATCATTATCACACTGCACGGTGGGACTCCAGCGCCTGAGCATTAACTCGGGCAGTTGGGACCCTCCTAAAAAAATTTAACCCAATTACACCAATTTTTGGGTATGAACATGAGACTATACCATGCTGGATTACACTTGTACCTGTCAACCTGGGCTGATCAGATTGATAACCATCAGTGTCTCCAGGAGATTGATCATGCCAGTTTTTGACCATGGCTTCATTTGTTGTTCTGCTATAGTCAACGATAAGTTTGCCAAAGTAAACTGATTTACCCTTAGTCACGATCTTAAGACAAAATGCTGAGGAAGTCAGCATCAGTACTGCAGTTATCATAAGACACGTTTCCTTTTTTTGGAAGAACATTAGTACTCTCTCTCAAGTTCACCTTCACCACCACAACCTGATAGATGACATTTAAGAAGAGGCAAGTGGCCCTTGTGAGGGAATATATGCTGTAACCCCTAATTAGTGTCTCATAGAAATCAGTGACATAGCAACCTAAATCACCTGTGACTAATTAGTGTGCGTCTTATTTTCCCAATTCAGAACTCTGAGCAAAATTAGTATTGACAGAGTGAATCTAATGTGAAAAGCAAATCAGAGTTTTGGGGTTGTACTGACCAAGAATCTTACTGTTATACTTGTATTAGAGCTCTGCTCAATGTTACTTAAAGAAACTGCTGTGAAACCATTTTTTTTGTTATTTGCAAATTTCCACCGACAACCAGTTACCCTCAATGGCATTGGTGGTCCAGTGGTAGGATACTTACATGCCAAAGTAAAAGGCCTGGGTTTGATTCTAACCCCAACCAGTGGATCCAGTGCTGAGCCCAAGCCAGCATAAATATTTATGTTTGGATGATAGTTGTGTCAGGAAGGGTATCCAGCATAAAAGTTTTGTATGGATTTAATGGATTGGATGGTCTGCTGTGATGACCTCTTGACAGGAGCAGCTGAAAGACTAAAAACATGAAGTCTATCACTGTCTTTGTACAAACTGCTACTCATAGTTGGCAAAATTGTCATAATATACATGAACATATTAGACATGTTTATTGTCTTCTATAACTCATTTAATTGATATAAATCATCCCTGTCACTGCTGTGAACATGTCACATCAGTTCATTAACTGCAGTGCGAGCAAAAATGGAATGCATTTGTGATTTACCCATGCAGTTTGCAGTGATTCAGGGTGTACCTGGTGTTAACACAACTCACTGAAGAGCATAAACAGAAGCATTTGGATATCTGCAGAAAAAAATTTGGAAAATCCTAAAGAGAATCATTACTGGCGACGAGATACGGATTTGTTACTGTTGGCGGTGTCTAAATGCACACTTCTGCTCACACTCTCAAGACATTGCAAAAAAAAATATTTTAAGGTGTTTAAGCATCCTCCCTTTAGTCCTGATCTCACTCTATTGGACATTCACCAGTTTGGTCCCCTGAATGCTGCAGTCCTACGAGAACGAAGATTAATTTCTGATTAAGAAGTGAAGACAGCAGTGCATTCTTGGCTTGCAGCTCAGCATGAAACATTTTTTAATAAGGAAATATGAAAACTTGTTGATGGATGGACAAAGTGTAATGAAAAACACGGAGATTGTGCCAAAAAATTATGTATCTGTCTCTTTTAAAAGTCAGAATATTCACTGCAGCAAGAAGGAAATTTTTAGAAATTTTTATATTTAAGTCAGAATTCTGTATGCTCATGAAGCAAAAAATAGAAAAAAAGCTCTGTTGTCCTTTATACATTTCCCAATGTTTTTAGTTGAAATATTTAGCTGTATGCCATCAGCATAGCGAAAGAAATCATACATACAGGTAGCATTTATTTTCCATACCACTTATCCTGTGTAAGATTGCAGGAAGCCCAGAGCACTCAAAGAAAAAACCACAAAGGGCTGGGAGAACATGCAAACTCAAGGCACAGAGACCGGAGGTGAGATTCAAGCCACCAACCATAGAGGTGCAAGGAAGCAGTGCCAACAATTAAACCACTTTGCCTACTCAGATAATATATGATCTAGCAAAGCTGGACATAAACAAAGTGTTCTATTCATTGTAGAAATCTATAGTAATCTATTGTATGAAATGGTGCACTGAGATCTAGTAGCACAAACATATGGCTCACATGTTGGTAGTTTATGGTTATTTGAGAGGTGTCTAGAGAGATCACAAGATCTTAACATTTACAGCAAGCAGAGCAGTCGTATGATAACCCATTTGAGCATATGACCTCACCAAGAGAGCAGGTTTAGATGGACATCAGACAAGCAGTTAGCTTTGAGTCTTGTGGGACACCGGTGAAAATTCTGTATGGGACAAGGTTTCATCCTGAGCTCAGGTTACTGTGTGTAAAGTTTCTGTGCATGTTCTCCTGCATAGGTTTCCTCTGTTGGACTACTCAAAAGTATGAACCTTACAGCACTCAATACTTGGTTAAGGCTCCCTTCGCATGAATGGCATGGCGTGGCATGAAGGTGATCAGTCTGGGGTATTGCAGAGGTGTTATGGAAGCCCATGTTGCTCTGATAACTGCCTTCAGCTCTTCCGCATTGTTGCGACTGGTGTCTCGCATTTTCCTCTTCACAATACCCCTTAGATTGTCTTTGGGGTTCAGATCGGTGAGTTTGCTTGCCAATCAAGCACAGGAATAACATGGTTAACCATTTTGGCAGTGTGGGCAGGTACAAAGTCCTGCTGGAAAATGAAATCAGAATCTCCATAAAGCTGGTCAGCAGAGGGAAGCATACAGTGCTCTAAAACTAAGAGCCCTGGTAGATAGCTGCTCTGACCTTAGACCTGATAAAACACAGCGGACCAACACTAGCACATGACATGGCTCCCCAAATCACCACTGACTGCAATCTTTACACTGGAACTCAAGCAACTTGAAGTCTGTGGCTCTTCAGACTCTTGATTTCCAAATGAAATGCAAAATTTTCTTTCATCTGAAAAGAGAACTTAGGTTCACTGAGCAACACTCCAGTCCTTTTTTTCCCCTTAGCCCAAGTAGGACACCTACTGTAGTTTCTGAGCTGCCAGTGATCCAGACTCCCTCTGCCCTCCGGACCTGTCTGACCCATCCTGGTGCCCCGCTTCTGGTTGGAGATCTCGTCGCAGGGATGCCCCGATGGTGCTCTCTACCTAGAAGACGGTTCTGGCCTCGACTGGTGTTGGCACTTGTTTCTCTAAGGACTTGACTGTTCGATAGTTCAAGACTGGAACTTCCTACAAGTCTACCTGAGTCTTCAATAACTATCTGGACTCAATATTAACATCAATTAACATCAACTGTTATGCTGTTTCCCTGTTAAGTCTGGTTCCTCTCAAGGTTTCTTCCTATAACCATCTCAGGGAGTTTTGACTTGCCACTGTCGCCCTCGGCTTGCTCACCAGGGACTATCCGACCATTTTGATTCATACACATTCCATACAAACTTAAAAAATTCTTTTGATTGTGTAAAGCTGCTTTGGGACAATGCCGATTGTTAAAGTAAATTTAATAAAATCTATACAAATAAAATTAAATTGAACCTATGACGTTGTCTCTGGTTCAAGAGTAACTTGACACAAGTAATCTAACAGTTGTAGCCCATGTCCTGCATACATCTGTGCACGGTGGCTCTTGAAGCACTGACTTCACCTACAACCCACTCCTTGTGAAGCTCCCCCAAGTTTTTGAACAGGCTTCATTTCATAATCCTCTCAAGGCTGCAGTTATTCCTGTTGATTGTGCAGGGTGTCTTCTGGACATCTATCAAGTCTGCAATCTCACCCATGATTGTGTAGCTTATTAAACCAGACTGAGAGACCATTTTATAGCTCAGAAAACCTTTGCAACTGTTTTCAGTTAATTAGCTGAGTCTCCAAAATAACACTTTTTCAAAATAAATCTAATTTCCTGAGAATAGTTTTTTTTATTAGCTATAAGCCATCAAAATTAAAATAAAAAGGCTTGAAGTAAGCACTTTTTAAACCAAAACACTGAAATTAAATCAACTTTTGTATAATATTCTAATTTATTAAAATGCACCAGTGTGTGTGTGTGTGTGTATATATATATATATATATATAAAAAAATAAAGAGAATGTACAATTATGGTATGCTGGAACCCTGAAAGAATAAAAGCACCATAGAAACAGATTTACATTTGCTCAAAGAAGACAAACCACTACAGTTCTTTCATTTTTATTTCATTGGAAAAGGGAGATGATTTTCTTCAATACAAGTGTTATTTAACCTGTTATGGAAAAAATTATGCAGGAAAGACCTGGCCTGAACAGACAAAAAAAATTAAATAAAAGCATATCCCCTAATTGCTGGATGGCAAATAGGGAGAAAATATATAGAGATTGATCTTGGGAACACCTTCCTGATTATTCAAAGCTGCAAATGGGTTAACCACTGAAGAGCCTGGCATTTGCTTTAGAGCCCAAACCACTGGGGACTTGCAATGCATTCATCCAAGGGACTGAATACTGATGTTTAACTGCACTACCAGAAACTGGAACACCATTGGAACCTACATGGGTATAATGGTTTTTTATTCCTGGTAACCAAGGATACAAAAGCGGTGGGTAAGCACTAGTGGGTGCAACAGTGGTTGCTGAGGTAGTAGTCATGGTTGCTGTGTGTGCACCCATAGGAGCTGCAGGTTGCTCCTGATGGAAATACCATGGTATACCATAACCACTAGACTTACACATTCCTTGTAACCAAGGATACCAAAGTTGGTTAGCAACAGTAGGTACAACTCTGTTAGCTGGGGTTTTAGTCATGGTTGTTGAGGGTGTAGTTGTGGGGACATTTGAGGGAGTTCCAGGCTGACCATGAACATACCGTGGGATAGCATAAGGGTTATACCTTCCAGGTAACCAAGAATTCCAAAATTGTTGGTTCGCACCATCATGTGCAACTAATGTAGTTTGGGTAGTGTGGGTTTTAACTGAGGTTGTTGAGGCTGTAGTTGTGGTGCGGTTCAAGAGAGTCCCAGGCTGCCCAGGATGGATATACCATGGCAAAGCGTACCTTCCAGATAACCAAGGAGACCAAAGCGGCTGTTTAACACCATTGTGTGCAATTGTGGTAGCTTTGGGGGTATGGGTTTTTGTAGTGGTTGTTGAGGTTGTAGTCGTGGGCGGGTTTGAGAGAGTTTCAGGCTGCCCATGATGGACATACCGTGGCATACCATAACCATAAAAAGAATAACCCATATTATCATGTTGAGGAGGTGAGATAGGTGGGATGTTCTGTACAGCTGGGCAGGACAACGTCAGCTCCCCATCCATGTATTGTACAGACAAATGTCTCGCAGTACCCTGACAGGAAAGGACAAAGAATTAACAATCAGGGCAGCATATAAACTGGGCAGATTATACTGTAAATACAGAATTATGTACAAACATTGTTGAGGTAAAATGCAGAATTACCTCAAACCGCCAGCAAGTGCTTGTATATGGTGCTGTTAGGGTCAGTCCACCTCCCGCAACTTCTGCCTTAAACCCACAGGTGGTGGATGCTTGGTACACCGGTTCCCATATACCATTCACTAAAATAAAATGCTTTTCTCAGCGCCAGACACCCCAGCAAAGTTTCATGTCAGAATATTGTGCAACAAGTCATTCACTGACCATAAATCAAAACCCAAAACAAGAAAATAATCTTACCCTTCAGCCTGACAGCATCTGGAGACATTCCAAGATTGACAACCATAGCAGAAGGGCTACAGGAAATCATAGTGAGGGGACGATCCATAGGACAGACCATCGTCACGACAACTCCCAAAACATACAATGGCAAGATGTAGGCATCCCCCTGAAATTACAAATCTGACTTTCCAAGAACATTTTAGAAAACGCCAACTCAAGATGAAAATGAATAAGTTATTACTTCAATCATGAACTGATACATTCTAGTAATGTATTTTATAGGCAAATACATGTAACTAGCACTTCCATAATGGGCAACAGTGAGTTACCTGCTGTACAACATTACAGCCGTCATACTTGGCAACTAGTGAAACGTCTCTGCGGGCCCTCCTCACAGAAAAACCACAATGGGAAGGTATTCGCAATAATGGAACTGGGTTCTCTTTACCTATGGAATATAAAGTTATTCTCTACAGGAATGTAAGCATTTGGCATTATAGTTCAAACTCAAGGAGTTCAATCCTATTCTGAAAGCAAGGCTGTTCAACATGAACCTGAGCTAATGTTTAAATATTGAAAGTAAGGGCATTTCCAAAAGCTTCAAGTTTGCTAGGGAGAATAAACATTAAAGTTTGGAGCAATTAAAAAATAAAAAAAAATTAAAAAATGGTCATGATGGGTTGAACACCATGTAACAAATTGAAGTCAACTGATGATCTGCGTGTATTGAATAACCAGGTTATTACATCTATGGAGTTTTTCCCTCCCTGATGGCATGAGGTATTACTTTAAGTGGCAATCACATTGTGTGCTGTAATTAAAGCTAAATGTGACTGGATGAAATTTCAGCATCCTTTTCTGGGCCAGGCAGTACAAGTCACATGCTTGTTTGGGGTAATTTAATGCTTGTAGTTTAAAAAGCACAAAACCCAGACAGTGATTTTCCAAATAGGGAAAGAAACAAAACATATTCAGGCCTAAATTTTTTTTAATCATTCTGCAATGTGACAATAAGAAAAAAGGCGGGTGGGGGCGGAGCATAAGGCTTTGCTTGGTCATGACTTTGAAACTACATTTTTACATGTAGGAGGTTCATTAAACCTCAACCTTGGTTTTAATATTTATAATAAAATAAACATCCCTTTTAACAAAAAAAAAAAAGAAAAAAAAAAAAAAAAAGAAGTACTTACTTGTCTCAACCAAGAGAACAGGTAATCGACTTCCCTGCATACGCAGGGTCATTGACTCATTGTCACACCACACTGATGGACTCCAGCTCCTGAGCATTAAATTGGCCTGTTGGGACCCTCCTGAAAAACAAGAGAAAACAATTACACCATATCGTGACAAAATGATACAACATACCAAATGCTGGGTTACATTTTACCCATTAGCTTGGGTTGATCAGATTGATATCCCTGGGGGTCTTGAGCATATTTATCATATACCTTCTGCCAAATACCATCCTTGTTTTTACTGGTATTACTGCTTGAGTCAATAATAAGTTTACCAGCCTGGACTACCTTCCCTTTATAAACTGTCTCAAGACAAAGTGCTGAGCAGCCTAGCATCAGCACCACCATTAAGAGCAGACATTTTTGCTTTTTCCACAACATTTGCACTCTGGTCACGAGTTTACCTCCAACAACACACACTAAAACATGACACTAACTCCACCTTTAATTGGTTTCCTAACAAATTCAGCAGTATAGCAATCTCAATCACCTGCGACTAATTAGTATGTTTCGTGTTTGCTTCCACTAATAAGCGACTTATAAAACCCTTCATTAATGCACTTGGATCTTTTAGTTTTATCAGCCCTTGACCCAGAGACAGGTTATTATAATGGGGTTTATATGCCACTTGAGTGAATTGAGGGCTGCAGGTGTTCCTGCATCAGTGTTGAAATGCTGTTTGAGCCACTGAGTCTTCAATGTTAATGTCTATTATATGGTCACTTTATATGGTTATCATTCATAGTCAATCCTGCTATCACCAGCTTAAAGCATATTAGCTCTGGAACTCCAAAAAATACATTGGTAGTGCCTGATAAATATAGTACAACTGTTCTTTTGTTGTGCTCGAAAGTGCACCTTTTTCCAAGGTAAAACTTGAAATGTATTCTATATGCACCTTTCTAACAAAAAAGCTATATATGGATGTAGAAAATGTCTATGTTTAAAGGGACAACCTCAGCAAGAAGGTGTTTAGTATCCATATTTCTCAGTGTATTGCATATAAATAGAAAATATTCATTCATCTATAGTATGTCCAGTGCTTGAATCCATCGCAGGGCACATGCACAAAGGGCAATTTGGGAATGGCAAGTAACCTAATTTGCATGCATGAGGAAGGAAAAAAAGAGTAACTGGAGGAAACCCACCAAGCACGGGGAGAACATGCAAACTCCATGCACACAGACCCGAGTCAGACCCTAGAGGTGAAAGGCCACAGTGTTAACCACTTACATTTTGGGCATTTGGCAGATGCTCTCTTCCAGAGCAACTTACATTTTTATCTCATTATACATCTGAGCAGTTGAGGGTTAAGGGCCTTGCTCAAGGGCCTAAAAGCGGCAACTTGATGGTTGTGGGGTTTGAACCTGGGATCTTCTGAACCATAGTCCAATGCCTTAACCACTGAGCTACCCCTGGCCCCTGTGTTCTTAACCACTGTGCTGCCCTAGAAAATAGGAAATCACTTACTTGTCTTTACCACTTTATCTCGTATACAGGGTGGCGGGGGGCCTGGAGCCTATCCCAGGAGACTTCATACATGAGGTGGGGTACACCCAGGACAGGATGGCAATCCATTGCAGGGCGCATACACATACACACACACATTTATTTACACACTATGGGCAATTTGTGAATACACATGCTCACCCATTTACAGTATTTACACACTATGGGAAATTTGTTGAGGCCAGTTAACCTTGTCTGCATTTTTTTGGACTGTGGGAGGAAACCGGAGTAGCCAGAGAAACTCACCAAGCACAAGGAGAACATGCACACACACAGACTGGAGGCAGGAAACTAACCCGTGACTCTGGAGATGCGAGACCACAGTGGTAACCCTTATGCCACTGTGCAATCTCAGAAAATCCTGTAGAATAAAAGTATTTTCTGTGCAACATGCTTTAAGTCTGGTAACGTGAGCATAACTGTTGTAGTCAGGCATGTTCCGTAAATTCCCTTACCTGTAGTGGGAGGAATTGGTTTTTAAAACTATAAATCAGTAATAAGAAAATCTCCTACACTTTTCCCTGAAGTCTTCCTTAATGCTGATTCCAAATTCCAATACATGAGATTTTCATTCATGTAAGTGAAATTATGAAATTACTAAAAAGTTTATTAATGTGAATGCCTTGAAATGGAAGATGATGCGTTTCTATGATTCCTGGCGAACTTTTAAATACTTGGCATTCATTAAGAAGAATTCTAGCAGGGGTCATATTAGGGTTAAGGCTCAAACCGTGGGAATTAACTCTTTCCAAGGCCGTGAGTGTTTACCAAGGTGCACTTGTACTGCGGATCTCTTTCGGTCCACCTTAAGAGCGCAGTTAGGCAGTGTGTTGCAGGGGGAGGCCCTCACAGACACATGCCTAGCACTTTAAGGCGGACTGGAACAAATAAAGCCGCGCTTAAAGGCATACGCACTCCTAAATCGGTATTAGTTTAAAACAGCACATTAGAACAGCTCGAGACGCATGTAAAGTTTAAAATATGCTTTTGATATCTGTGCAGTCATGGTAGGAAAAAATATGAGGGCAGATTTTGTTTATTAAACTTGAATGTTATATGGGTTATATTGATATGTTATATGGATATGTCAGGTTTGGTGGCATTCAGATCTGTGTTGAGTAGTTTATGATTCTTGTGCAATATGGCGTAATTATATTAAAATGCCTAAATGCATATAATATAATGATCTCCAATAATAAATAAGCTGTATTACTGATAAATGAATTTCTGCTACTACCGCTACTACTACTACTACTACTACTAATAATGCATGATATATTTGAGATCTAGGATCATACGTTTGGACTGTAGAAGAGATTATTCTCGGTTCGTGAAGATCCACATGCTGCGCGCGTTCACGGCGCCCCTCAACGCGCGTTCACGGAGCGGGAATGTGCGCGTGGGCCTGCAGAGGGAGCTGCGCGCGCTCCACTGAAGCGGCGCTGTTCGAGCAGGACAGTCCGGGGTCTCGCGCTCACATACGAGGCCTACTTCCGTCCGCGCGCCGCTCTCGGAAATTCATTTTGTTTCACAGAACAGTCACCGGCTCTCCAACCGAGCGAGGCGAGAAGCCGCGTTTCAACGTTTTCTAACACGGTAGGAGCTTAACGCAGCGCGGCTAAAGCGTGTGATTAATCCCGAAACGCAGATCCGCGGTGTGAAAATGCAATAAGCACACGTCACATCGTATATTGGTATTGTTTGCTGCACCTAAATGGGATGGAGGAATAAAAAATAGTCTGGCTCGGGGTGTGTTCGAGCTGCAGCTCATGCTGGGGATGAATTAACACTGGCTTTGGTGGCTTTTTATTTTTTGAACGGCGTGTTTTGGCGGAAATTGATTTTGGTTTTATTTAAGGTAGCATGGCAAGATACGCGGCCGTGCTAGTGTGCTAAGTCACTAATGCTAATCTAGCGCTCACGCGAATGCACATTCTTACCTTTTATTTGTTGCATAATTATCCGAGTGTCATGTTCGTGATATTAATGCATCTAAAATGTTTTATTTTTTCAGAATATTTGTGTCTGTAAACGATAATAGGGAATTTATTAGAGAAATTCCTGAGCTAGCTACCTTGTAAGCTAATATTGTTTTGGTAACCGTAACATTAGCTAACATTAGCTTAGCTGTTTCCCAGGTTAAACCTGATCACCGCCGTGTCACTAAAATGACTACTGTCTGTATACAGTTTTATTTTAAACTGCTAAACAGGTGTAATTGTCAAAGTATGACTTGGGTTTGAGTTTTGGTTTCAGATAGAAACGGTCCAAAGTGCAGCACGGTACGAGGCTGGCACGATCCCAAATCACTCCCTGTTCACTCTATAGTGGACTACATTGCGTATTTGCTGGCAGTTGCGCACTAAGTAGTGCACTGCGAGGTCTAAAAAGGAGGCGTTTGGGATTCCGCCTCCTGCTGTCGATTTTGTTCTAAATTAAACAAAGCCTTTGAGGGAGCCTTTCTTACCTTATGGATTTTATTAACACACGTTTTAACCCTCAGTGTAATTACAGCTGTGGCACAAATCTGTATTTCTTTTGGCTTTGTAATTGCAGTTTGCAAAATAACTACAAAGTGTGTTTGTGTTGTCTTTTCATACGTCTTCTATATACTGCTTATCCTGTACAGGGTCACAAGGAGCCTGGAGCCTGTCCCACGAAAAAGGCTGGACAGGGTGCCAGTTCATTGCAGGGCGCCCACACACACACACTACTGGGCAATTTAGAAATGACGATTAGAATTCTCTGTTTCTCATTATCTTTGGACTAAACCGACCAAGCACGGGAAGAACATTTAAATCAGCACACATAATCGAGACGGGAATCGGACCCTCAACCTTGGATGCGATGCCACAGAATTCACCACAAATTTAATTTAAATCAAGTTTGAAAACAAAACACCACGTGAGAATGTATGGGAAGTCTTTGGTTGAAATATTATATACTTAAGGCTGCACATTGAAGTCATGGTTAGCACTGTAGCCTTGCACTTTCAGGGTCGAGGGTTTGATTCCCGCTTTGGGTTTGTGTGCGTGGCGTTTGCATGTTGTCCCCATGCCTGGTGGGTTTCCTACAGGTACTCTGGTTTCTCTCACAGTCCAAAGACATGCAAAGAAGGTTAATTGGCATTGCCAAATTGCTTGTAGTGTGAGTGAATTGGCACCCTCTCCAGGTCCTGTACCCCGCCTTATGCCTCGAGTCTCCTGGGATAGGCTCCAGGCCCCCGTTACCCTCTACACATGATAAACGGTATACAAGATGAATTAAAATTATATACTCTACTGCAACTTCTCTTTTGCACATTTCAAGTTACAAGCATGATGCAAAAAAAGACTAGGTGACTAAAAAGAATATCTAGTTATGAAAACTCCAGGATGTATCACCGTTAGGCACAAACCAGTGTGACTTCCGTCAGCACGTTTTTAGAAAACGTCTCGTGTATCAGTGCTATTGTGTCATGTCCGCCTCCTCGTTTCTTTCAGGCTTCAGTCAGTTCAAGGTGGATTGACCTGCCATGAACGAGCCGATCGAAGGCGGTGCGATCTCGTTCGACGAGTATGTGCGACAAAAGGCTCGCACCATACCCCAGCACCGCATGAAGGAGTTCCTGGAGTCGCTGGCCACCAAAGGCCCTGAGATCCTACAGGAGTTCAGCCAGCAGGCCAGCGGCACCACAACTACCATGGTGTACCAACAGGGGGCCAACTGCATCTACACCGACAGCACAGAAGTGGCAGGGTCGCTGCTGGAGCTGGCGTGCCCCGTAAGAAAAACACACTCGAAAAGCTACCTAGTAGTTGCTGGAAGTGTGTGCACATAAGGTGTACCAGGATACCAGTATAATAATAATAAATGTTTTAGTGTCTAGCAACTTTTAATATATTGTGTGATCAAATCTTTTTTTTAAGATTTAGTTCTTAGGTAGTGTAAATTGTGAAACAAGCAAACCAAAAAAAAAAATCCAGGAGTTTTCTCTAGTTGACAGTGTCCTTTTTGCAGGTTCAGGTGACTTCTACGCAGATCTCGCCACAGCTGGCTGCAGCTGTCCAGCAGGCATCCGAGCAGCAGATTCAAGTCCAGGTTAGAAAACTTGAGGTTCTTCATTAAATAAGAACTTTCCATGCAAAGGTTGTCATCATAGCACGCACATGTTAATTTGGCAGAGACAGAAAGCTACTGCGTGAAACTTTTGTGCAGATTAAAAACCAAAATATATGCCTTTTATCTTGAGGCTTATTATTTATTTATTTGCTCTGTTTCACACCCCTTTCTTTCGGCAGGTGCAAATACAAGGCGAGCAGGGTCAGGTGCTGCAGGTGGCTTCTCCTACCCATCAGCAGCTGTCAGGGGTCACTACAGCACAGCTGGTGCAGCAGGGTGACCTGACCGAGGAACAACAGCAACAGGTATGGATGGTCAGCACGTGGCATGAGCATAATCCTTCAATCTTATTGGTAAACAGATGGGTTCGGGTTAATATAGTTAATGTTTTGTGGGCATGAAGCGATGCGACCTTTGTCACCCACATGATTGCACTATCTAGATAAAAAAAAAAAAAGATCTAGATATAGGATGATATAGTGTCAGAATTTCTGTAGTCTACGATGGGTCATCATGCAAACCAAGATCTGTTTCTGTAGCAGGTCTTCTATTGTGGTCACTTTTAGCAAAAGGGAACTCGCTAAAGGAAACCACAGATTAGCTACCGATTAAAGACATTACACGGCACATAAGAATTCAGCAGATACAGATGATGAAGAGGAAATTTTCTCATGCATTTCTCAGACTTTGGTTCATAAAGTGTGTGTTTATGAACCAATAATGCCGTAAAAGTTATATTGCCATCTATCTATGAAATTATATATAATACTGTCTATAGCAGTAAAAATGAAGTGTTTTTTTTGTTTTTTGTTTGTTTGTTTGTGTGGTTCCCAGATCCAGGCACAGCTGGTAGCAGCCGTGGCCGGAGGTCAGCAAATTCAGATCCAGACAGTGGAAGCTCTTTCTCCATCCCAGACGCAGCAGGGGTCGGACCGCGACGCAGATCGTCGTGCTGGAGCGTCACCAGGTGTCCTGCAGCCAGCTAAGAAGCGCAAAGTAGACGTCCCTGCCGTAGTGTCTTACCAGCTAGCACAGGGCCAGCAGCTTGCCACCGTCCTGGCCATTCCCCAGGGTCAGCAGCAGGGCTACGTGTCGCTGAGGCCAGAGCTCCTGACTGTAGACAGCGCTCACCTTTATGGCACGGCCACAGCCGGTACCATCACGGGTGCATCGGGAGAGACCTGGACTATCCCGGTGTACCAGCAGCAGCAGGGTGTGGCACACATCGCCATCCCACAGGAGGCCTACAGCACAGTGCAGGTGCAAGACAAAGATAAAGACAAGATGGCCCAGGTTGCAGGCGCGGTGGCGGTGCCTGTTTCGGGCTCACAGGAGGAGGTGGTGCACTCTCTTTTCCCGGCACAGTTAATGAACGGAAACATCCACATTCCAGTGGCAGTCCAGGCAGTCGGGGGAGGCTACGCAAGCACCCAGGCGCTGCACATCTGGGACCCGCAGCAACAGCAGCAGCACGTCCAGGAGGCAGAAACTCAGGAGCAACAGCTCCATCTGCAGGTTAGGAAATGAGAATGTGGCATGGCAGGATTTATTGAATTTCTTTTCCCTTTTCCTTCCACACCACATCTGGTTTGCTTTATAGCCCTTGTAATGACATTGATGATGACGTTTTTTTAACTTACAGGCCATGGAATAAACAAGGCTTTGTAATGAAACTCAAAGTAGAAGGTTAAAGCCAGCGTTTCACTTTGACAGAATTTTAGATTTGATAAACAATCCCAGATTGGTGATGTGAGCAGAGTAAAGATATTTTCTGTGATTGCAGGTTTAAGTTAAAAGATAACTCTGTGTTAAAAGATTAGGAATACTTTACCTAATCCCTGGCCCTCATTATGTGATTTGTATGTTGTTGTTTTGTCTATCAATAACAGAAATGATAGATATGTGATCGTTAGACTTTTATTGATTGCCACATCTCAATTCCAATTAAGGTTTGAATTAACGATGGTAATAAAACTACAGATAGCAGGAAAAAAAAAATCTTGATGCCCCTTACTTTTTATACAGTATAAAGATTCTCTCTACCTTCTCAGGCGGAGGCAGAGCCACAAGCCGAAGCTCCTCCTGAGCTGCTTCTTCCTACAGTACTAAAGCCAGACGAGGGCCTGGAGACCTGGAGGCTTTGGGTTCAACGCAAAAACGCAGAACTCGATAAGAACGAACAGAACAAGTTGGCGCCGATTGGCCGTGAGTGATTTTGTTTAACATCGGTTTATGTGTTTTTTTTTAGTAGACTTCTTAGCCTTTCTTTCTTTCGAGTTTTAAACATATTTTCCTATGTTGTGGGTGTTTTTGTTCCCCCCCTTAATTGTATTTTTATTAATTTATTATTATTTTCTATCTCTCCCTCTCTGCAGGCCGCCAGCCTCTGCGTTTCCGAGAGGACCTGGTGTCTAGTTCAGTGGGAGAGCTCAACGTGGCTCTGTCTCTCATGACCCAGGAGGCTCGCGGACTAGAAGGGGAGCCATTCGAACCTGACGCGCTGTATTACGTCTTCTTATGCATACAAAAAGTATATCTTGTTTCTTTGTTTATTTAAGGTCAGTTTATTTTTTATTTTTTACTTTTTTTGTCTCACTTGAGATCTTTTTACCTTTAGTACATGTTTGAGAACGGCAGGGTGGACGACATCTTTTCAGACCAGTACTACTCCCGTTTCTCCCAGTGCCTACACAAAGTCCTGGAGGAATGGAGGCCCAGTGTTCATCCGCTAGGTAAACTTTTCCTCCCAGTGCATGCGAGTGTGCTCAATGTCCTGTCAGAAAACTTTTAAAGAGTCTTGAGTAGGCATCAAAATCCTTCTGTTAAATGTTTGTGCCAAGAGTTCTAGTTGTGATCCAGAATACATCAATCTGTAATTTAACAGTGTTTTGGTTCCTACTTTTATGTAAATGATGGCTAACTTCCTCTTCTTTCAGGTTATATCATCCCTAGTCATGTGACAGAGGAGATGTTGTGGGAGTGTAAACAGCTGGGCGCTCATTCTCCATCTACTTTACTCACTACACTAATGTACTTCAACACCAAGTGAGTCACTGCAAGGATTTATTTTGTCATGGCTTCTTATTAGCTTATCCCTTTTTTTTTTGTGCTCTCATACTAGGGTACTTTCCAAAAGAGCTACAGTACTGTGCAAAAGTCTTTACATATATTTATGCATTTGGCAGACGCCATTATCCGTAGCGACTTATATTTGTATTTCATTATACGTCTGAGCAGTTCAGGGTTAAGGGCCTTGCTCAAGGGCCCCAGAGGGACAACTTGGTGGTCATGGGATTTGAACCTTGGATCTTCCGAATTGTAGTTCAATGCCCTAACCACTGAACTACCCCTAACTCCCTCAACTTGCCCCAAGTCTTGAGGCATCCCGCCTCATTTCCTCATTTTAAAAGAAATTAAAAACGATTTAGAAAAAATTAAAGAAATGGGAACACATGTTTATTGTAACAGGATGCAGAGTGCCTAAAGATGTAGTAATAGTAAAAAAAAAGGCTTTTTATGTAACAACCTCGTTTGTCCTCTTGTCTGTTCCGACCACTTTGCGTTCCAGTATACTAAACACAGACTTTCATCATCTGTACCTGTTTCTCACTGGTTTTTGCCTTTAGTTTTTTTTTTCTTAAATAATTCATAAGTCAACGGAAAAAAAAATATTCCTCTGAAACTACTCGGGTACAGGGACTAGCCTGAATGGAGGCAAAAACAAAAGAAATTTTCTTCAGAAAGCCTGGAGAACTATTTCCAAAGCCTATAATAAAAATACAATAAAAATACAAGAATGTGTGGCTCTTCTAAAGCAAAATATGAATAAACAAGGACTGTCCAGACTTTTGGACAATACTGTAATTTAGCAGTTTTGTTTGTGCAATAGGTTGGGCAAAACGATCCTTTCACATAAATGCAGAAACACTTGAAAATTGAATTTATCATCTTGTGGGGCCATATCCACAACATTGGAAGCATGTCTTCTTCATTCGAGGAACTAACATGTAAAAATGTAATGTGCGAGAGGGAGTCTAACGTTAAGCATTTCCCCTATGTCACAGGTATTTCCACCTGACCACAGTGGAGCAGCACATGAAGGTGGCCTTCTCGAAAGTGCTCCGGCACACCAAGAAGAACCCGACCAACCCAAAAGACAAGAGCACCAGCATCCGCTACCTGAAAGGAGTTGGCTCTCACCATGTCGGTCAGAAAGGTGAGAGAGGGGCTTTGATAAGATTTGATTTAATTGTTCAATCAACATTGTGCAAGCCGATGTGATTAATACACTTGATAAATGGTAATAAATTGTCAATAAAACATTTTAAATCAGTTAAATAAACTTTCAGATTTTAATTCCTTAAAAGTATAGCAGGTTTTCATCATCTGAAAAAAAAAAAATAAATAAATAATAAAGTACTTGAAAATATCCTAGATTTTCAGTTCATCTTTTGAGTTTATGGGCAGTTGGTGCAACACTGCCACCTACTGTACTTAAATGCAAGGCAAAAGAGTGTCGGGGTAAAAATTGTGAGATGTGACATTTGAACAATCAATGCAAGTTAATGCAATATTTCAAAACCTGTAATATATCTTGCTTGAGACAAATCAGACAATAAGCATTAGTGCTGCTAATTTCAATTGATAATCACAGTTCCCCAAAATGAAGTTGATGGTCTACCCGTGCCACAGCTATAATAAAGGTAAAATCTGTATCCTGAATCTAACCTTTATTTCATGCCATGAGGCTTTTTTACCACGTTTCCTTTTTTTTTTTTTTTGGCTTCTTGCTGTAGTGACAGATGATATGTATGCAGAGCAAGCTGAAGATCCAGAGAATCCACTTCGCTGCCCCATCAAGCTCTATGACTTTTACCTCTTTAAATGGTGAGAACTGATTCAATCGCACATTGTTTTCCTGTCGCTAATGTTTATTTTTCAACTATTTTTAATGTAAGTCTTAGTCCTGGAATAAATGTTCGGTAATTTTTTTCATATTTAGTCAATCTTACCCTATTTTTGTTTAATCAAGTTTTCGTTGACAAGAAGTCTGGGCATTTTCATCTAGTTTTAGTCAGAGGAAACCTTAAGTATTTTCGTCTAGTTTTAGTCAATGAAAACCTAACATTTTAGCCATTATAAAGATCATTAATAAACTCTATAGTTAATCTAGACTAATCTAATAATTGATCTAATATTTTGAGCTAATGTTTTTTTTTTTTTACCACCACAACAATTGCTGCATGTCCAATACGCTTTCCATATATATATATATATATATATATATATATATATATATATATATATATATATATATATAAATTCATTGTATTGACGGTTGTTAGGACAGCTCCTGTGGATCACAATCGTTTGCTAGCCTTAGTTAGTTTTGGCAGCGGTTTAACCATAAAATAAAACTAAATACACATTATACAAATCATGTAAAACAATTATTATTGTAGTTGTATGTGGTAACATAATTACCACAAAGAGGCTGTAAAAGGCTACCTTGAGATTTTTACGGTTTGCCTTGATGTGTCTCTTTAGGGTTTTTTTTTCCCCCCAGCAGTTTCCACACTTTTCCCTCCGATATGAATACACATTGGATTTTTCCCTCCAGTTCAATATAAAAAAAAAATGGGCCCAGATATCGGCTCTTCTCTTTAGCCCAAGTAATACTGCTGTCATGACGAAGAGTTAAAGATTACAAAGCTTGTAACATCCCGTCACTGCATTCGCAAACTACTTTTGACATGCCGCGCACCATGACCCGGAAAATACTGCTGCTTTCACCATAAATAATGAACACCGTATCGCAATGGGTTGTAACAAAAATTTTATGTTGACATAAATAAAGACAGTTGTTTTATTAGATTTAATTTTTTTAAATCGCATTTTAGTCTCGGCTTATTCGCCAACACGTTACATGCTGATTTATTACTATTTATTGATATTTATAGGTTTTCTGTATTAAATTCTCTTGTCTTAACTTACACACTGTTTCTTTCCAGTCCTCAGACTGCCAAAGGCCGGAATGACACGTATTACCTGACGCCAGAGCCTGTCGTAGCCCCAAACAGCCCTATATGGTACTCGACCCAGCCGATCACGAGCGAGCAGCTGGAGCAGATGCTGACGCGCATCATGGTGGTGCGGGAAATCCAAGAAATTATCTCCATCACACAAGCCAACATCCAGTGAAAGATGGAGGAAGAAGGAGAAAGAGAGAGAAAATGAGAGATACAATGAACAAATGGTTTCCACCTCCAAGCTCCTCCGTCCTCACAGCCAGCCTCAGTCACTCATAAACCCGAAAGGAGGAAACGTAGCCGTCGGCGCGTCCCCTCGTGCTCTTTATTTACACGACCTGAAGCACGCACCAGTGGTGGCACGCGGGCAGAGGAGGCAACGATCCCTACGTGTCCTCACGCACTAGAAATCAGTTTGAGTAGGATTCAAAACAGTTACTAACCAGGCCAAGGAAATTCGACACCCTGACGTTGAGTAGTCGCTAACGCTAAAAGAAAATCAGAGTCAGTTTACTTCTAAACAAAAAGCAACATCCTTTCTGTTGAGCTTGCTGTAGCTTGATTTCAGTGTATAATTCTGAAGTGGTTCAGAGTTCAAAGAGCATTAGCATGATCATTGTGTGTGTGTGTGTGTGTGTGTGTGTGTGTGTGTATACACACAAAGTCTGGATCCAGAGGCAACAATGTGTATAAATGTCAGAATGTCAGCCTCTAACTTCGCAGCACTTGTGTATACGGGAGCGTCGAACGTTTCTTAATGTAGCAGAACTGATGTTGTCATGTGATGCTGGCTCTGGTTATATTTGATCTTTTATTGTTTATTTTGATGCCAGCTTGGGTTTGAGGTAAAAGTACCAAATTTAATATAAGGGTCAAAAAAGGCTTGTGGATCCAGACTTTTGCACCAACTTTGTGTGTATGGGGGGGGGGGTGGGGGAGGAACAAGCCTTGTAAACTGACTAATGAATCATTTATTTTTTATTTACTTCCTTCATAAAAATTTAATTTCAGGAGATGCCTCCTCTGACCAGCTACCACTGGAGGACTGGACTAAATCAAGCTTGCAAGCCTTTTTTTTTTTTTTTTTTTAAATAAAGATATTACTCAATCTGTTCATATGATGCCTGTTGGCGCTACACACCTTTAACGTGCAGTTTCTCTTCGCTAGCTGTTGCTCTGTCGATTATGTACCCCCTTTCGTTTTATACTCATCATCTAACGTCGTTTATTTTCTCACTTATCCTTGTACCCCACCTCCCATTAATTTGCTTGTTCTTTTTCCATTGTAACCGGGAGAGGCGAGGAGTGTGTGTGTGCGGTTTAGACTGGAGTCATCTCTGCAAGGGGTTAAAACACGGGTTCTTTTCCGGAACCCCTTACACACCCTTGACTTGGCAGTAGTGCGGTCAAGACACTTTAAAGAGTGTACTCTACACAGAAAGACTTTTTGGTCTTCATTTTTTTTTTCTTCATGTTTTGTTTTTATTTTTTATATATGCATCTATGGTAATCTGATATGTATTGATATTATAGTGGTGCTGGAGACTGAGAAAATTGAAGCCTGTGTTTTCAAACATGCCTTTTGTACAGTGAGGTCCCTGTAACTGTGTGCAAGTGTCTTTATTTTGTTGCTGTTTGTGGAAGGATAGGGCAAGGGGGGAAAAATGGTAAGACGGTAATGAATAGAACTTAAGGTCCATTTATTTGAGGTTTAATTAAATAACCAGAAAGTTCGTCTTGTACTGAACAAACTGTAGAAAATTAAGTCCCTTAATCGCTGAAGTCAACCCACACCTGTCTCAAAGCAATTTGATCTGCAAGGTTGCATCCAGTCAGTGTATCCTGTTCTCACTTCATTTTGACTCGGTCTCCAGTTAAAGAGTTTACAGTCATATCCGAGCTGATGCTTGTCTCTTACGGCTTCTCGGGCAGCTCGATTTGCAGTTTTTTCAGAGCTGCAGTGAAGAACTTTGGAAGTGGACAGGATACAGTGAGGTCACCGTGACCCCTGAACCCTGGTAGGGTGATCTGTCGGACATGGAGGTGGAGAGGAAGGTGTCGGGTTTTGCTCTGCTCCAGTCCAAGCCGCCGCAGCACGCCTTCCGGTAACTTCTGCAAGGAAAGAAAAGTGATACGTGCGTTTGGTGTGAGAAGCGTGACCAGTGAATACAATACGTCATCTCTTAAGATCATTTCTGGACAGTTGCAAATATAATACTTCACCACTGTCATTTGTGCATTTAACAGTTTCCCTACACCTTATTAAACCTTAAAACCAGTGCTGAAAGTGATACTGGCACGGCTGGCTTATGAAACCTGACGATCTTTGGCAGACAAAAGCCCAAAACATGGTGCTGTGGAAACAAATCGTTTCATCCATCAGGTTGCACTTTTGAAGCATTATCTAAAGATTATTTTTTTATTTCACTAGGCCTCATTTAAACAATCCAGTAGTAAAGTAAAATAAATTAACTAACCTTAACAAAACATCTCGCGTGTGAAAATGATTCCTGATGCTCCCAAAACCATGCTTTCACAATTTGAGTTCTGGAATATACCCATGCCATCGGGTCATTCAGTACACTCAGGTCATTAGATAATTTTATTGCTACATAATGTTGCCAAGCCTAGACCTGAGCATCTGAAGCAGCCACAAAACATAACTCCACCTCCAGAAGCTTATACAGTGGGCACTACGCATGATGGGTGATGCGCTTCATGTGCTTTTCTTCTTACCCTGACACGCTCGTCACTCTAGAAAACGGTCAACCTGAACACATCAGACCTTTTTCCTTTGCTCCAAAGTAATGTTTTCTTAACCCAGTTCCTAAGTTGTAATCGTTGCTTGATGCAGCTCAATAATTTGACCCTTCTGAATTAAAATAAAAAAAATAATTTTAAGTTATAAACCTGTTTCTATGTAATGGATATATAACAGGGTGGGGTATCGCAGGAAGACACAAACATTGAGAACTTTAATAGGAATAGACATTTTCTTGTTTCATATTTAAACATGACACCAATTCTGTCACGTTCCAAGTTGCGTACAGCCGACCGATCACTTGAACTGGTCTGTTTGAACACCATGGAAAACTTAAAATTATTTGGATTCACCTTCATGCTCGAGCCGAATTGCACATGATGATGGAGAAGCCGACTAAAATTTGAAAGAATTTTGATTTTTTTTTTTACTCTAAATATTTGTCCAGTGTGTTTACTTCTGCCTTGGTGACTCAGATCAGATTCCCCCCCCCCCCCCCCAGTGTGAGAGAGAAGCAGATCATTTTTAAGGGCTATCTAAACATACCTATCTGATGTTTTCCAGATCAGATCTGAGTGAATTTTGTATGGACCTAGATCGGATATATTTCTAATACGTACGTGGTTGTGCGGGAACGCATGTGACGTCAGTCAGCACCGGCAGCATGCGGATTTCATTTCAACGGAGGTGAAATCTGGGATTTTGTAAATATTTAGATAAATTTATCTGTTTAAACAAAACTGGAGGGAGTCTACAGAAACAAAGCAGTTTTAATTCAATTCTTTCCAATTTTAATTGTATAGTACTTTTAAGAATGGTCATTGTCGCAAAGCAGCTTTACAGTATCAAAAAAAAACTATTAGCAACAGGAAGAAACCTTGAGAGGAACCAGAATTGACAGGGAGAACCTGGAAGTTTAATATAACAGGAGAGGTGTTTAAGTTTCAGTATTTGAGATAATTTAAAAAGAAAATGATGTATTGTCAGGTTCCTCTCAAGGTTTCTTCCCACTGCTACCTCAGGGAGTATTTTCTTGCCACTGTCGCCGTTGTCCTCTGCTTGCTCATCAGGGACAATCTGATCATTTTGATTCATATACATTTCATACAACTCACAGTGGGGCAAAAAGTAATTAGTCAGCCACCAATTGTGCAAGTTCTCCCACTTAAAAAGATGAGAGAGGTCTATAATTTTTATCATAGGTATACCTCAACTATGAGAGACAAAATAAGAAAAAATCCCAAAAAAAAATCACATTGTAGGATTTTTAAAGAATTTATTTGCAAATGATGGTGAAAAATAAGTATTTGGTCAATAATAAAATTTCATCTTGTATACCCTTTGTTGGCAATGACAGAGGTCAAATGTTTTCTGTATTCTTCACAAGGTTTTCACACACACTGTTGCTGGTATTTTGGCCCATTCCTCCATGCAGATCTCCTCTAGAGCAGTGATGTTTTGGGGCTGTCGCTGGGCGACACTCGGACTTTCAACTCCCTCCAAAGATTTTCTATGGGGTTGAGATCTGGCGACTGGCTAGGCCACTCCAGGACCTTGAAATCCTTGAAATTAAGCCACTCTTTCGTTGCCCAGGCGGTGTGTTTGGGATCATTGTCATGCTGAAAGACCCAGCCACGTTTCATTTTCAATGCCCCTGCTGATAAAAGGAGGTTTTTACTTGAAATTTTACGATACATGGCCCCATTCATTCTTTCCTTTACACGGATCAGTCGTCCGTGATCTTTTTGACCCCACGGGGTGAGATCCTGCGTGGAGCCCCAGATCGAGGGAGATTATCAGGGGTCTTGTATGTCTTCCATTTTCTAATAATTTCTCCCACAGTTGATTTCTTCACACCAAGCTGCTTACCTATTGCACATACAGTGTTCCCAACCTGGTGCAGGTCTACAATTTTGTTTCTAGTGTCCTTTGACAGCTCTTTGGTCTTGGTTATAGTGGAGTTTGGAGTGTGATTGTTTTGAGGTTGTGGACAGGTGTCTTTTATACTGATAACGAGTTCAAACAGATGCCATTAACACAGGTAACGAGTGGAGGACAGAGGAGCCTCTTAAAGAAGTTGTTAGAGCCAGAAATCTTTCTTGTTTGTAGGTGAACAAATACTTATTTTACTAATTAATTTAGCCCAATAATTTTGAATTATTTCTGAATTAAAATAAAAACAATAATTTTAAGTTATAAACCTGTTTCTATGTAATGGAAACTAATAATAATTTACCAATTTTACCAATTAATTCATTAAAAATCCTACAGTGTGATTTTCTGGATTTTTTATTTTATTTTGTCTCTCATAGTTGAGGTATACCTATGACAAAAATTACATGCCTCTCTCATCTTTTTAAGTGGGAGAACTTGCACAATTGATGGCTGGCTAAATTCTTTTTTTTGCGCTACTGTACATAATTCTTTTGATTGTGTAAAGCTGCTCTGTGACAATGTCAATTGTTAAATACAAATAAAATTAAATTGACATGATGTGTGCATATGTGCTGTATCAGGGGACAGATGTGTCTTAGAGTCAGATAAGTCACTTATCATTATGAATTGTCCATGGCATGTAAATCCGATCTGAAAAAAAAGGAACTGAACGATGTGGCTTGTAATGTAAACGTAGCGTATGTTAAAGGGATGCTTCGATACCAACAATGTTACAAATCTGAGGGCAAGTCCGCTCAATTGTCATTCTACTCATAAGTCAAACTCGATACCAATAAATCTACTAAGTCCTACTTGTTAGTAATTTATATGTACCCTTAAAATACAGGCTTTTCACAGGCATTTTTCTTCATTAGAAATGTGATATCTTCCTTCTAACATCAGACTCAACAAGGAAAGATCGAACAGGACCAAACTTACAGTAACACCACTCGACCTTTTTTGGGGGGTCATCTAAAGTACTCTATCAGAATCGTCCAAGAACGATCTGCTGTGGCTTGGACTACTTAAACTGATAACCGTTTGCCAATCGATCCATTTTAGTAATTAATCCACACGTCCGCTCCCGTGATCTCTCTCAGCTCCAGGTTCGATATCGGGCATTCTTTCAGTGTCGGATGTCAGGTGTGTTTACAGTTACATACCTGAGGAGCGAGCTTGTTCCAGTGGGCGTACTTGTGATCTCCGAGGATAGGACAAGCCAGAGCCAGCGCTGTGTGAACCCGCAGCTGATGTTTCACTCCTAAACAAGCAATGTTACTCCGTTATTGTATGAATGATACCCAATGTCCCAAAGAACAGCATTATCATATCATTACTCTTATTAAAGGAATGACTCTAGTTGTTAATCTTTAATAAACTGACTAAGATTTCACGTTCAGTTTCATGAACACAGTCTGCACTTTGCGGGTTTAAGCACTTGGACTTTTATTTGAGGAGCTGAGAATGAAACCTGACCATTGTCTCCTGAGATAAGTACACTAGCAATGGGTTCGAGTCAAACCGGGACTTTTGATTGCACAGAATGAGAGTAAAACCCACTTTATTTCTCTTAATAAGTCCCTGCTACACTACTGCACTTATCCCAGTGTAACAGGAAACTGCCTTCAAACCTCTCATTAAAATTTTAACAAATAATAAATAAGCACACTAATAAATTAGCTCCAGAGTGTTTTAGACCATCACAAAACACATACACATCAACAAGTAGAGCTTTGCTAATCCAATGCTGCAATTGCGGCATGATATCTCGGTACCTGTGATTGGCTGGAGCTCGACCAAGCTGCACCCTGAGCTGCTGTCCAGGACTTTGTATCGCGTGACGGCGCTCTGCGCTTGCCGGTGTGCTCTCACGCGGACCAGCCCGTCCCCCTCCTCAGTCGGCCTGTACAGCGGACTCAGTCCCATCTGCAGGACACCTCAGTATCAGTATAACCTTTTTCACATTTTTTACTGCAGTGTTACATTTAAAGTTGAGAAAATCACCTATTCAAAGATACCTATGAGTAATTAAAAAACTATATAAAAAAACTTTAACTGTTAAATAATGGCAGTGCACAGAAAAACAGCACACACACACAATCCAGGACATCGTTAGGCATGATTTTTTTTTTTGCTCACCTTAAAGTGAGGCTGGCTCCCCATGACCTCCTTCTCAATGATGGGGATGTCGATCACACCTTCAGAAGGAACAGGGACACCGACGGTGATCACCCTATGTGAACAGAGGTTGGACGTTATTATTACAGTGCTCTGCATAAGTATTTGCCCTCTTGAATATTTCATCTTTTTGTAGTGTTCTAAAAAACTGGACTAAAATGGACTTGATTAGATTTATGAAACATTTTAATATACTGTATGACTACATAAGTATTCACACCAATTTCTTCAAAACCCTAAAATTAGTTCTGGTTCAGCCGGTTGCCACAGGAAGTCATAAGATTAGTAATTAAAGTGTCACTTGATCATCTATTTATAAATATACTTGTTCCTGTGTCGTGAAGATCAATGAGATATCTAGCAAAAATGCAAGACAAGGAATATCATATATCAAATGCAGTATTTAGAAAAACAGACACAAAACAGTTTTATATTTTCTCTCCTCATCCCTGTATGCCAGTGAGGCGCCGTTTTACGATCCTTATATTCGTCTTTAATCCAAATATCATAAAATGTTCTTTCTCAGCCTGCCACTGCATAATGATGGAACACATTAAGAGTTCCGTAATCACTTACATGTATCTCGTCTCTGCTTGATGCAACCTGATGAGGTTGTGTATCCGTTCTGCATTCTCCTCCGTCTTGGCGAGGAACAGAACGCCCGTGGTGTCCTTCTCAAGATTGTAACAGACGTGCAGTTCGGATCCTCCTTTCTCGCCGTCGATAATCTTGGACAGGACCGGCAGGCTCTCGGCAATGCTGTTTCTGACGCCTCCAGTACCTATGGAGATGAGGAGCCATGACTTAGAAAAGGAATTGTGTATAAGGAGAGTTTTATTTAGTTATTTATTTTGAAATGATGAACAAAAAACTGTTGAAGAGACCCTTTGTATGCAGCTGCAAATGTTAGTGTCATTTGTGGGTTTTTGTTCACAGGCGATAACAAACTTGTAAAGGAAGGTGCACAGTTTTTTAACTATTTGAAAGACACATCAATGGTTAGACTAGCTATTAATAATATTACTACAGTTGTAACTAATTATAATATAAATTAAACAAAAAGGTCACATGACTGTTTTCCACTGCTCCATTCTTTATTCTCCCTTGCAAACACCAAAGACTCTTTCCAGATTAGCCTCACTGAAAGGTAGTTTTCTTAGGGCTACACAGCTGTTTAGTCCCAATCCCTTGAGTTCACTCTGTACTGTGCATATGGAAATATCAATCACTGACTGAGAAAAAGTTTATCAATGCTTACAGTTTTCTGATATTCTCAAGGACCAGTATTGGAACAATCTCAGGAAAAAGGTTAAAAGTGAAATAAACTCTGCAACAATCAACAGCGCTCGTTACAGTGAGATGCTTATTGAAGACCTGAAGCCCAAACAACTTTGGATTAAATGCAGAGGACTGCTATCCAAGGACGTTGTGCACGACGATGCATGTTGGCACACTTCTGCCCACACCATCGACAATCTGGAAAAACCTTCATTTTGAGGTGTTAAAGCATCGTGCCTATAGTCCGAATCTTGCTTCGTCGGATTTTTATTGAAAGCAGCCCTACGAGAACAAAAATTCACTTCTAATGAAGAAGCGAAGCCATCTGTGCATTCGTGGCTCACAGCTCAGCTTAAAACACTTTTAATGAGCGAATATGAGGCCTTGTTGACAGAGGGACGAATCGTTTTGATAAGCGTTGACGAGTCTTTTCTGAAAGTTAATTAAAATTTTTGACTTAGCCTCGTGTTACCAAGGTGAACAGATCATATTATGAACATATGTAATGCTATTACTAGGCACTTACTGTATACTGGGACTCCATAGGGTTTATTTATGGCAATGAGGGTTTGGTCTTGGTACAGAATACTTTTGGAAAGTGCTTTTGCGAAGACATTTGGATGGACAGACTGGAGCTGCTGAGTGAACCTCTTCAGCTCTGCCCCATTCCTCTGTACAGGAGACTCCGGAACCTTTAACGGGAGGCAAAGGGAGACGAACGGAACATTTATATGGTCGGACCGGAAGTAGCTTAAAGTCTTAATAATAAGTCAAATTTAAATGACTCACCTTATTATTCGCCCCTTTCTCTTTTTCACTCCTAAGCTTTTCTGCGATATCCGCAGCTCTCAGTCCCCGTCTCCTCCCAGAAGGAGCGTCTGTATCTTTTGCTGAAACTGTACAGAAATCCCTTCCAGGACACAACACACATCGTGGTGCTTCATAATTATTTATCCGCGTGTTAAAGCGATTAAAACACCCATGATTCACGTGACGACGTACCCACACACCTAATAACTTCACTGTACTCATCTTACATGTCTGTCCCAAACGCTGGCATTTAAAAAATGTAAATATACAGAATACACAAGCAAGAAGAAGGAGAAGAAGCACGCAACTGGATTGAAAAACCGAGATCTTCAAGGTTTTCAAAATAAAAGTCTCCCTACCCGGTGGCGCTTATCATGCAGACCGAGGAAATGTCTGGTGGTTAAAGTGCGTTCGAGAGAGCTATGACATGTTCAACAATTTAGGACAATTCCTACACTTGTATTTAAGTCATTAGAGATTACTTGCTGCTCTCTCTCTATCTGTGTGTGTGTAATAGAGAGAGGAATAGGCGTCTAAGTTGTGCTGAATAATGAATGCTGCCAGGTCTACAGTGGAGTGAATTATACATGACGTTACTAAAGAATAAAGGTGCAGTGTACAGACAGTCCTGGCTAAAAGTTTCGAAAATTACACAAATATTAAATCTGCTGCTTTAGTGTTTTTAGATCTTTTTTTCTCAGATGGTATCCTGAAGTATAATTACTAACATTTCAAGTGCAATCATCAGTCCTGTCATGCCATGTCATGTCCTGTGTCATGACCGTTCATGTGTGGGGTTGCTTCTCGGCCGTGGGCTCACTTACAAATTTGCCTAAGAACACAGGCATTAATAAAGTATGGTGCAAAAGCGTCGTCCGAGAAACATTCTACCAACCATAAAAAGAACAGCTTGGTGACGAACAATGCCTTTTCCAGCATGGATGGCGCAACTCGCCATAAGGAAATATTGACAACTAAGTGGCTCGAGGAACAAAACATTTAAATTTTTAAATAATTTTGATCCATACATATTTCACTCACATTTCATACACTTTGCGACAATGATTATAGTAAAAAGTGTTATAGAAATACAATAAATAAACTCAAATAAACTCCCCAGACCTTCCCATAGGCAAACAAAAAAAAAACCCACAAATTCTGACAAACACCAAGCACTGATTATGCAAGAATGGGCTGCCATCAGTCAGGATGTGGCCCATCCTGACTTCCTGACAGAAGTTGATTGACAGCATGGCAGAGAAAATTGCAGAGTTCTTGAAAAAGGGTAAACACTGCAAATATTGACTCTTTGTACAAACCTAATGTAATGTAATTTTCAATAAAAGCCTTTTGACATGAAATTCTTGTAATTATACTTCAGTATAACATAGTAACCTTATAGTAACATCTTTTCAAACTGCCACTCATGCTGCCGCACACAGCAGTGTAACACATTTTTTAGGTAAGAACTTTACTATCTGCCCTCTTTCACAAACGTGAGCTTACAGATACCCACAATTGGCCAGTGATGTCAAAAATAACAGCAGAGAAAGCCTGCCGCCCTCCCACCCAAAAAGAATTTTTGCCAATTTTTCCTCAGCCACAGATATCTAAAGGATGTAGATTGTCAGAATTTTACCTTGCAGTCTTCTAATGATAGGGTATAGACTTTTCTATTGCTTCACTTGGAAAGACCCATGTTTTTATTTCCCAAATATATATTATCAAGATTACTTTAATATAAGATATATTGTAGCATGAGAATTTTTATACAGTATAGTCTTTTTAACAATGGTCTTTGTCGCAAATTAAATGTGGAAAAAATGTAAAAATGTAAAAATCATAATGATTAGATTCTCCCTGATAAGCAAGCCAAGAGCAACAGAGGCAAGGAAAAACTCCCTGAGATGGTAATAAGGAGAAACTTTGCGGGGAACCAGGCTTAACAGGAAACCAATCCTCATTTGGATGATATCGAATAGCAGGTGTTGCTCTGCAGTCTTACTGAGTGTTAGGAGGCTAGAAGTTCAGTATAACAGGAAAGGTGTTTAAGTTAATTTGAAGTCTGCTTTCGTTATTGGAGACTCAGGTACAAAACTGTTTGTAGGAATTTCAGGCCTGAACTATTGGGGGAGAATGGTCACAATTCATTACAGCTACATGAAGTTGGATTTTTTTTTCTTATTTGGTCTCTCATAGTTGAGGTATACCTATTATAAAAGTTACAAGCCTCTCTCATCTTTTTAAGTGGGAGAACTTGCACAATTGGTGGCTGACTAAATACTTTTTTGCCCCACTGTATCTGCATCAGCCGAGTCCAAGACCATCTTCACGGTAAAGTGGAACCATCCTCAGTCATCACACATATCCCAAGCAGACCATACAGGGCCTCCATGCAACGAGATCTTCTTCAAACGAATTCTAAACATTCCTATGCCTCCATCCAACCTCCTCTTTGTGATGGCAGGACTGTAGTAGCATGCATAGATTAGAAGGTGTACAACAAACCACATAAAAAAATGACATACTGTAGTCTATCTTATTATACTCTATAATAGGAATGCAAAACAGAATTAGGTTCTCAGTGTTGGTTTCAGTTATTGAATAAAGAGACATGATTCCTTAAATAATTATTTTTAAAACTTTATTTATTTGTCTATTTACTTTTTTGCACATTTCATTTGAATTCTTCCATTCTGTGAATCCAATTTACCACTTAATGGTACACATTTGTCACAGTATGTGGTGCTATTGGCTACAAATAATTTGATTTAACTTAAATCAAGTGGGACCAAGCATATGCCCCTGAGGACCCCCACAAAACAATCCACCATCCTTAGTTTGGAAGCAGTGCTCTTAGCTATTTAAAGGATGGTGGCCAATGCTGATTCAGAGTCACAGAAATATATTTTTTATAAATACATTAAGGCTACTCGGACCAGAAGAAGAAAGATCACATCAGAAGACTGAACCGGACTGTTTTGTAAGGCTTGGCAGATCAACCACACGCCGAGTGTCGCATGTCAGTGACCACAGCCTGTTGGAATCTGAGCCGGGGTGGAGGGGGGGTGACCATTTCGCTGTGCCCGGATCAAGTCCTCCAGGTTTGCCAGTGATAGCGTGTCATTAGTGTTCACACGAGAAGCTCCAGATAACCAACCAGACCTGGCAGGTCCAAAGATGCTCCTGAAAAGCATCTTGTAGGCCCCAAATGCACTATTGTGTGTAATGACAGCATCAGTGTTACTCACAGCTTAGTGGCAGACCTTTTGAAGATAGCGTGCACACAGCTGCGGATCCCCGGGAATGGCCATTGACACATAAAGGATTCTAGATCCACCAACACAAAATTAAGGATACCCATCTTCCTTAGTTCTGAGGATCGAATTTCAACCAGGATTTCCCTTAGGTAAGAAAGGTTAGGGGTCTTGGTGTCAGTGCCACTGGAGACAAAGGGAGGACTCAGGATACAGAAGGTATCTGCACTGAACTGGAGGGCTGAAGAAACTGGGAAGGATGTCTCATCAGACAGGGATCCATGGTAAGTGGACTTATTAGCATTTAATTCAGCTACAGTGCGGATTAATAGTTTAAACAGTTTACAGCCTGTTGGTTGAGGTGTAGTATCAGTCAATTTACTTTTAAATTGTAAAAAATTGTGTACAACTATACATTTTGTTTAACTGGTAAATAAGTATATCAGTCTTGACAGAATCAATCAGTCTTGATTAAAATTCTCCAGTACATAATTCAGCAATCTTTAGTTTAAGTAGGTTGATAAAAAAAATCATAATATTATAATATATACATATATATATATATATATATATATATATATATATATATATATATATATATATATATATATATATATACACTTTACTTCCTCTTAAGCACATATCTCCTTGTCGTTCTAAGTTGAGATGTAAAATCTCTCATAAAGGAATGCTAAAAAAATAATAAAAAGTAAAATATCTTAGGAATTGACCAACTAAAATTAAATACATATCTCGTCCTTGTAGTGTACATAACCAATAATATGTAAGTATTAAAAGAAAAATATTGTTGCAATACATTTATGTGAATGGTGGAAGACAGTGTAACTGGAGCTCGACGGCGGAAGCCCTACACTTCATGCATCTCACTTGAACCTACATCATTTATGAACCCTGGCCAAGTGGTTACCATGGTAAATCCATGGCACCTGCTGTCTTGACTTAAAGAAACCTTTTGTCAGTATTCATTTCCTTCACTGGTATAGGTGTCTTTTAGTAAGGTGAATATAACTGAGTGGACTGCAGGATAAACACAGCTATTAATTGCCAAGCTTGGACAAAAAGAGTTTCTCAAGCTTAAGCATCCCTTTTTTTTTATTATTAAACTGTATAAAAGATTACTGCTTCTTTTCAGCCCCACAGCATGGATTAAAGAAATACGCCGGGCATGGATTAAAGAAATACTATTCAGCATAATCTTTATTCATTTTTATTGCCTCTTTCTCATGAGTGCAAACACCACACATAGAACCTTAAAGTCCTTTCTCTGTCCTAAACAAGAAACAGAACAGCTAAAGGGTAGTTGGGACATTTTTACAATTTACAAACAGGATGTGAATACACACTGTATGAGATGCCAGTCCATTACAAGGGCCCAACCCATCCACTGTACTGAGAGTTTAACATAACCAACCTATGTACTGGAGAATATGTAAAACTTTACACAGACTGTATTCCTACCTGTTGCGGCACCATGCTGCCTATAATCAATTTTAAAAGATAATGATCCAGATTTATGGCTTAATTTGCAAATAAGTTTTAAGGGATTTATGAAAACATTTGTGGAAACCTTATATGAACAACTTTCCCAAATGACCACAGACTTCCAAAACAGTCACGAGGTAGCGTTAAAGATTATGTTACAAAATGCTGGTGTATTTCATTGAACCTTGTGTTCACGTTCTTAGTAGTTGTGTACTTGCAGCAGCTAAGCCAAAAACCCAATGCAGAGAACTCAATTCAGAACCAGTTCCTTTTCTGTTATATTCCTAGCGACTGCAGATTTGAGGCAGTTCCTGGTCAAAGCGAGGCAAGGAGCCATCAGAGTCATAAAGATTGTCATAAGGAGTGGTGAGTAAGAGAGTTGTCGATGTACAGTATATTAATATATGTATACGTATATGTATATTACATAGATTCTCAAATGTTTATAAAGTACAATATTTTGTTATAATCCTGCTTATGTAATGACTACAAAACTGAGGTGAATATAATTGACATTATTTGTGCAGGATTTATCAGAGCATGCCTGAAATATTCTTTGTCTGTATTATATGATTAAGAATTCATCATACTATATTATTTTGAAACTGATAATCTGCCTATGGTGTGTGTATGTTCAGAGCAATTAGTGTTGGGGTCCTACCGAGAGCCCTCTCAGAGCTGGGATCGGGATTATGACCCATGTGTTCTGCCTCTGTTGGACTCGTTGGAGCCATGTTACATCCTGTTACGTCTGGACACGCAGAACCAGCAGGGCTACGAGTGGCTCTTCATTTCCTGGTCTCCAGATCAGTCGCCTGTAAGCACACACACTTACACACACAGCTCCATACTCACACACACTTTGGTAATCAAAAACCAGACTCTGCTTGTGTACTGACTCATTGCTCGCTGCAGGTGCGACTGAAGATGGTGTACGCTGCCACTCGTGCCACACTGAAAAAGGAGTTTGGTGGAAGTCACATCAAAGACGAATTATTTGGAACCACGCAAGTATGTAGACAGTCTGTTACGCAGTAGTGTATTCTGTTACACATCATTATTTTAGTCCTTTTCTGCTGACATGTCCTTATCACCCACATTGTGACTGTTATTAGTATTATTCACTGCTATTATTATCATAAGAGAATGCACTACTGTATGTGTAGAATAATCTTTACACAGTGGGAATATATATCTGTTGATTTACCCATCCATCCATCTATCCATCTATCCACCCATCCATCCATCTGTCTATCCAGTTATACAATCTGGAAATTTTATTTATCTTTTCTATTCATCTACTGTATCTATTTTCACAATGTGGATCCACAATGTGGAAATATTCACTAATTTATTCATTTTTTCATCTATCTCTCTATCGATTGATCCATTTGGACAATTTGGGAATATTAATTAATTTCCATCTATCGTTCCATTTAAACAGTTTGGAGATCTCTAATAAGTTATCCGTCCATCCATGCATCCATTTATCCATGTATGCCATGTGGGAATGCCTATTAAGCCATCCATCCATCCATTTATACAGTGTGGGAATGGCTGTTAATTTATTCCTCCATCCACCCATCCTTTTATGCAATGTGGAAATGTCTATTAATCCATCCATCCATCCATCCATTTACACAGTTTATAAATGGCTATTAATTCATCCATCTAATCCATCCATCCATCCATCCATCCATCCATCCATAAATTCAAGGAAGGTCTATCACTTATTAAGTGTCTATGAATTTGTTTGTAAATTGTTGTCTATTAATACATTTGGGAAGGATGGTTTATTAACTTTCTATTAATCCAGCCATCCATCCATTCATTTACATAGTTTGTGAATAGCTGGTAATTTATATATCTATCCATTTCTCTATCCATCCATCCATTTATCCGTCTGTTAAAAAAAATATGGAAAATCTATTAAATTATCCATCCATCCATCCATCCATCTATCCATCCATCCATTAAAGAATTGTCTATCAATTATTAATTGTCTGTTAATTTGTTTGTTAATTGTGACTATTATTATTATTTTTATTGTGAAAGATGGACTGTTAACTATTAATTGTCTATTAATTTATCGATCAGTCTGTCTATTTAAATACTGTTGAAATGTCTATTAAATTATCCATTCATCCATCCATTCATCCATCCATCCATCCATCCAACACCAATGTGGGATTGTCTATTACTTTATCTATTAAACACATAATCCATCCATCATCACAATTAAACAGTAAGCTAATATCTAATAAAAATCCATCCATCCATTCATCCATCCATCTATTTACAGTGTGGGAATGCCTAATAATTTATCCATCTATCTATTCATCCTTTAACACATTGGGGTAATGTCTGTTTCTTTTATCCACCCATCCACCCAACCATCCATCCATATAAATCTAACTAGTCTGTGTAGTCTTCTTATTTAATTAATATTACTGAATAATTCACAAGTCATATAAGTAAGATAAAACACAAATATTAACATTCTGCAGCGGCTCTTAACAACTCATCAGATGCTTCCAGGTTGGGAGAACCGTGTGCTGGTTTGATCTGAACGTCCTCTTCTCCACAGGAAGATGTGTGTTTTCAGGCTTACCTTCGCCACATGTCCTCCTCCTCTAGCCCTGGTCCCCTTACTGCAGCTGAGCAGGAGCTCCATCAGATTAAAGCCACAGAGGTAAGCAGAATAGAATGCTAGATTAGAATGAAGAGGGTGTTTTTTTTTCCCCTCCAAACATCATTAACGATAGTTTATTGCTTAAAATGCGCCTGACAGGACAAGGTTGTATGGGTAAGTTCTAAGTAGTGTGATGTGGTTCAAGGTGTGAGACCGTGTGTGTGTGTGCGTGTGTGTGTCTGTGTGTGTGCGTGTGTGTGCGTGTGTGTGCGTGTGTTTGTGCGTTCACAACTATATACATATTTAAAATGACACTATATATATTATTAACTTCTTAGGAGGAGCGAAGACGAGCCACTACTCCGGCTGGAAGAGGAAAGGTAAACTCAGTTCTATAATCAGATAAATCTGATAACATTCCCAGCTTTCAGACCATTACAAGTGATGGAACTGTACTGACCTGTGTACAGTAAAAGCATTGCAAATAAATAAATAAATAAATAAATAAATCTTACTTGCTAAGGAGAGTTTGCAGTGTGATTTTAACATCTAATAATAACCCTCGTTAGAATATATATAAATTATATTATATTTATAGATATATTTATAAGTATAATTTTCTAACACTGCGTGGATAAAAAAAAAAAAAAACCTTCATACTAGATATATATACCAAAGTGCTTCCCAAATGGGACGTATTTGCTTATTCAGCAAAGGAACTTAAAAGGGGTGTTTAAGTCAAACCGCGACTTCTGATTAAAAACTCCCTTTTTCTCCATACTGTATAATCCCCTGCTACACTAATGCACTTATCCCAGAGTTTCATTACTGCTTGGATACCATTATGGTAGAAAGTTTTCTGAGTATACCGGAGCCGTGATTAGACTGCCTGCTTCACTTCACTTCTGAAACGCTGGCCTCCCAGGAACTCCTTTAACGACCCATTAGCGATGATCAAACATGTGGAAATGGCTTGATCGAGGTCAGGACTGTATGATGAATGTGGTGATTTCTCCCAGCCGAGTTTCTGTAATGTGCAAGTGGTGTGCACAATATTCAGGGGTGGCTTAGTGGTAAAGGCCTAAGTCCAGAAGGTCCCAGGTTCAAATCCCACGACCACCAAGTTGTCCCTGTTGGGCCTTTAAGCAAGGCCCTTATCCCTCAACTGCTCTGATGTATAATGAGATAAAAATGTAAGTTGTCTGCTAAATGTGTTCATGAATGACTGTGTTTAAGGTTCCCACAGACAGATGTGTCTACTTTGCGAGTTGACTACAAGTTCTCTATCGATTTCCAAGGATCAGGCATTCCATTCGTTGAATGTTTACGGGAACGAATGCAGTGGGCTCCTAGCCACTTCGTCTTATTCACAGATGTACGGCCTTTTTCAAAACACTTGCCCTGTTTGTAGGTTTTACTACAGCAGTCTCATCACAGCATTGTGCTTAAAGGCTCATCGCAAGTCCTGGTTTGACTTGAACCCCCTCGTAGAACCAAGCATCTGATATAATTTATAGTGCGGAGTATGTACAATCTAAAAATATCTTAGAATTGCGAAAGCGCTGATGAAAACACAGCTGCTTAAAAATAAACGTTCGCACGTGTTGTTAAGCAATTTATTTTTACATTTTTTTTTATTTTTGTGCAAAATCCATGACACAAAACCCTCAAGCTACAAAAACATGTGTTTCTAATGCTTTTCATGAAAAAAACCCAATAGTGTACTAGCATACGCCAGACGGTCATAAATGTCAAGCAATGATCACAGAACTACACGGAAAATTAGGCTTTGAGAATTATTTTAGCACTTGATGATATAGAGGTAACGTCCAGTTAATGTCCAGTACCAGTATTTCACACAAAAGGCACACAGCGTTAAGATCGCAGATTCAGCTTTAAAGGCAGGTTAAGCCTGCTGTTGCTTCACGTGATGATAAAGGTAGTTGTTTATATACATATGTTTGGGTGTGTGTCTGTCTTTGTACATGTGTTTTCTAACCGGAAGACCCAGATAAGCGTGGAGACTAAGCCGCTGAATCTGCCGGGTTTGGCGTTCCCATTACAGGAGGAAGCTAAACGAGCTTTACAGCTCCTCAAACAAAGGCGCATCAACTACATCCAGCTAGTAAGTTCCACCCAATACACACGCACACACACACACACACTTCAGTTCAGCATTGAGGAGTGTTGTCCATTTCCTTCACACATTCTGACCTTTATGTTATCATTGTGTGTGTGTGTGTGTGTGTGTGTGTGTGTGTGTGTGTGTGTGTGCATTTCCTCAGAGGCTGGACACTGAGAGAGAGACAATCGAACTGGTCCACACCAATCCTACAGAGATCCGTGAGCTGCCGGCCCGAATCCCTGCTGATGCTCCTCGCTATCACTTCTTCCTGTATAAACACTCATATCAGGGCCAGAGCGTGGAGGCTGTGGGTCAGTCCCTGGACTTTTCTGCTGATTGTCTCCTAATTTCTTGCTATTCTTGATGGTTCCCAAACAGTGTGTTTCCATAACATTTACTTCCATCTGTATGGTGGTCTGGAAAAACCCTTATGATTACAGCTGGAGCAAAATGTGGTGTGCAGTGACACAATCTGTTTCTGTTGAGTGCTCTGCAACGGGTGTGACCTAAACTGAACGTTTTTTCCCCCTCACATCACTCGAGCTCATAATGTGTTGCAACCAAAGTTGTTTCATGTTCACGCACCTGCTCCTTTTTTGTCCTGAAGTGAAATCATTTCTAACCAGCGCTTGCTTGTACAACATACACCCTGAACCAAATTTCTGGCTACAAGCTGCATTCAAGTCAAACCGGGACTCATGATGAAATAATGTATACTCACTCTCACTCACTAACCTTCTATACCGCTTTACCCTGTATTCAGGGTCGCAAGGACCTGAAGCCTATCCCAGGAGGTTTAGGGCACGAGGCAGGGTACATCCTGGACAGAGTGCCAATCCATCGCACACACACTACGGGCAATTTGGGAATGTCAATTAACTTACCTACATGTCTTTGGAATGTGGGAGAAAACCGGAGTACCTGGAGGTAACCCACCAAGCACGGGGAGACGGGAATCGAACCCGGCCAGGTATCAAACCCAGACCCTGGAGGTGCAGGGCAACAGTGCTAACCACTACACCACCGTGCCGCCAAAATAATGTAAACCCAAATCAGATTTAAAGAAGACTTTATGCACAATACATTGACTTTTAAATAAAATATTTGAGTGGTGCAAATGTTTTAAACAAGGCCGTACCACTGCAGATGGCTCGGAGCACATTGAGGTCGTTCCCATGAACATTCAGCGAGTGGAACGCCTGATCCTTGAAAATTGACACATCTGTCTGTGGGAACTGTACACACACTTGTTCACAGACCACTTGCACAGTACAGGAACATGGCTGGGAGGTATTGCCAAATCCCCCGTACAGTCCTGACCTCAATTCAGCCATTTCCGTATATTTGGGCTATTAAAGGAGTTCCTGGGAGGCCAGTGTTTTAGATAGGTCAATCGAGGCTCCAGTGTACTGAGAAAACTTTCTATCTTGATGGTATCCCAGCACTAGTGAAACACTAGGACAAGTGCATTAGTGTAGCAGGGAATTATATAGAAAAATAAAGTGAGATTGTAAGTCTTATATCTGTATTCTGTTATTCTGCGCAATCAAAAGTTTGATTTGAACACTCACGTATCTAATTTATCATCTTGTACATAGCTCTGGTCTTTAATGCCTAACTCTAACCATAAATACACAGAGTAGCCAAAACATAATCCGCAGACAAACTATTAAGTGTTGTGAAATTTTGTGGCAACGTCTCTATGTGAAATATCCTGCCTAGTGTACATAAGAATGAGTTTGATTTTATCTGTAGTTCAATCGCTTCTTTAGCTCAAAGAAAGTGATAATTGATCTATACCTACAAAGATCAAGGAGCTAGTTTAATATGCACAGTGGTAAAATAATGAGTATGCATAAAGAATTCAAAACCCTCGCTACTGTAGATAAGTGTGATTTCCTCATACAGCCAATTCAAGGTTGGTAGATAGCTGTACATTTTAATCAAATGGACATAAGCCTTATCGGGTCGTTTTTTAATCCAAAATGAATTTCTTTTACATTAAGATATCTGATAGAACTTAAAATTTGATATAACCTGTGGTGGAGATGCACGCAAAACAAAAACATCTTTGAGATCAGGAAGCTCTGCAGTTTCAGGACTATATATAGTCGCGAACATCAAATTTTCACTTTGTGAAGGGGTTTCCCAGGCCGCTACACAGTTTGTGCATTTTCGTTGCTTTTATGCTAATGTGCTGCAAGGGTAGGTACTTTTTTAAGACCTTCATCTTTACACAGTTATATAAAAGAACTTCCAGATGAACCCATTGCATGCAAAGAGAGAGATAGAGCACTGTATCAGCTGTTCAGTTTAACAGTTTATCATTATGGCAAGTGAAACGGTAATATACAGTATATTCTTTACCGTAGCCATTAATTCATCACTGCAGCATTTGTTTTAAAGCGCACATTTTGTATGGACATTAAAATGTAACCGAATCCAAAATATTTGATTCTCACTGAATAAGGTGTGGTGGCACAGTAGCACTATGGCCTCACACCTCCAAGGTCGGAGGGTCTGTCTCTGTGAATAGGTGCTTATGGGTTTCCTCCAGGTACTCCGGTTTCCTCCAAAAGTTCAAAGACATGTAGATTAGGCTGTAGCATGGACTGGCACCCTGCCTTGATATGACCCTGTATAGGATAAGCAGTATAAAGAACAGAGTAAGTGGAAAAGGTGTCTTGTTTGTTAAAACCTTGTTTATCCCTGTGCAAACTGTAAAAACACAGTAAATCAAGTGTCGCTGGATTATATGCATGGAATTTTAAGAAATGTTTGGACTAGTGTATTTTTAAACCTAATTTCCGTTCACCGTGTCCGTCTTGTATGAGTGATTGCCACAACTATAGAGCCATAGGGGCAGGTGTTGACTTTCCTTTTCCACCCTTTTTTTGTAGTACTGAGAAATGTGTTGAAATGATTGCTTATGATAAACACCCACACCGAAGAGACCGTCAATAGGCTGGTATGTTTATTTGTTTCTTTTTCTTTTCAACAGTCCGGTACTTTGGTTTATCTGTTACGGTTGATGTTCTGCTCTAGTAATCCTTAACAAGTTCTTGGATTTATTCTAAGCTACAGATGACACAGTACACATGTCAGTCGTTATAAAATACATCCTGTAATGCAGAAGACAGGTTAGACTTTAACATTCTTAAAAGATCATCAAGCGTTAACACAAAACTCGTCGTTTCCTTGAAGTGGTTTAACCATTAGCGTCTCGTAGACTTTTGCTTCTCAATCTCCGGGCCTGTGTTTTTTCGTGTGCTTTCAGTATTCTTCTACTCCATGCCTGGATACAGCTGTAGCATCAAGGAGCGGATGCTCTACTCCAGCTGTAAGAACCGGCTGCTGGAGGAGGTCGAGAGGGATTACCGCATAGAGATCAGTAAGAAGGTGATCAGGAATTAGATCATACATTGTCAGTGTTTGTAATACTGTTTTGACAAAATATAACAAATGGTCTGTGTCGGTGAAAGGTAACACCTCAGGCAGTAGGAAACAGGGTGGTAATGCATCCTAAAAAAAACTGGAAAACCTGGAAATTTATAGACTGGCTTTCCAGTAATGGAAAACACCAGGAAAATCAGATACCGTCCTAGAAATGTGTAAAGTTGAGCTATAATGTGTAACACTAATACCTAACTGGGTAACAATGATAACCATGCATTTTAAAATATCGATAAAATATTTGTGTTCTTTTATAATTAGATAAACAAGCAAATATTCATTATCACAATTAATACCCCCCCCACCACCAATAATAATCATAACCATAATTATAATAATCATTATCATCATTTTAGTCATTTTAGTAATTAAACTTTTTTTTTATTATTATTATTGTGAAACTAGGTAAATCCCAGTGAGGTAAATCTCATACATTTAAGATACAATTACAGGTATAGGGGTCAATTTGTTGTTTTATTATTCTTATACTGTAAAAAAGACCTTTAACTCATCTATTTAATGTTTAATCCTTTAAATAAACACACTTTAACACTGAGCATGTCAGCCAAGATAACTTTTCATGAGAAGCAGCTATCCTGCATATGAGTCACTGGCCAAATCCTGGAAAGGGATTTCCAAGAAAGAGTGACGACTCTAATTACGGCACACATTGTTTTTGGGAACAAGCCTCCCTGATGAGCAAGCTTTCGCTGTGCCGGGTTCTGTGTTAGGACTAACTTTAGGAGTTAGGATGTTTAAAAGTATGGCATGAAATCTTTTTGGTGACTTTACATATTTATTTGTGTTTGTGTGTGTGTGTGTGTGTGTGTGTGTGTTTCTACAGATGGAAATAGAGAGTGGAGAGGGCTTGACGGAAGAGTACCTATATGAAGAAGTTCACCCTAAGCCACAGGCTGTGAAACAAGCCTTTGCCAAGCCAAAGGGCCCTACAGGGAAAAGGGGTAACAAGCGTCTTATTAAGGGCGTAGGGGAGAACGGCGAAGAGAGCTAGGAGCTACTTGAAATGAGACAAAGCCTCTAGAAATGTTTCTCCTTAACCTGCTGTCTGACTCTGACTTCTCTTTCTGTTGTTCTGTTTTAATTAACGCTCATATACTCTACTGCTAAATGTTCTAAAATCCACTGTACTCACAAGGCCACAACTACTAAACAAAACACTGATTATTTTGCATAATATTCAAATAAAACCCGTTTCTGTACATTTAATCTCCAGTCTGCGGTCTGCTTTGTCTGGATTCTGAGAAAGAAAGGTCAAATAAGTACATGCTAAGCCTTTAAGCCCTGGAATTAAAAAGGAGCAGGGGCTCTGTGGAAAAGCGGCAGAAGGAGACATGTTTTGTACCTTTAGCTAATAAAAAGCGCATGAGGTAGAACATTGGTCCTTAAAGCAAAACACTACAGCTGAATAGGGTCATTTCGGGGCAACAGATAACCCAATCAGCTTTCACCAGCTGATTATTATTATTGCTGTATTGGGGGAAAAAAAGCATTTTGTCTGCATGCACATTAGGCTTAAAAAAACAAGGCCAGTTTGACCATTTTCTTGTATTGTAATGAGGTAAGGATTAAAATGTTTATTTAATGTATATTATGTAAGTGTAATGATGGACTCACGAGAAAGACTTTTTTTTCTTAATGTTTAACACAGCAGTTCAAAAATATTTTTGGATTTCGGACTTAATAAAATCCGAAACAGGAATAGGCAAATATGCAATATTCCTGTAAGCAATCCAATAATAAAAATAATAATATAGGGGGTTTGTTATGTCTTAGATTCCTTTTCTGGACTAAAAGAAGTGAAACCTGATGTGGTCTTGTGTTAGTGTAGCAGGGAGTAATTTGCATTTTGAGATGTTTTTCTGCTTACGGTGGCTGTAAGGGCAGAACAGGTGTAGCTCAGTCTTTTAGCTACTGGACTACTAAATCAGAGAACCTACTTCCTTTTTAAATAAACTGATCAGAAGTTATTAGTTAACTAAATCAGAGAATATATGTGATATAATGTGTGATACATAATATAATATAATATAATATAATATAATATAATATAATATAATATAATATAATATAATAAAACTGTAAAGTTGGCATGACTGTACATTGAAAAAACAGTATTTGTAAAAAAGTATTTTTGGGGGACATAAGATGAGTAATAAATCACATCAAGAATTTTTTGTCTGTTTGTTTGTGTACGCATCACGTAAAAACTACTGAACATATTTTAATGGGCTTTTCACAGGTGTATTTGGTCGAGCTTGAGGTAACATATAGGCTTCGTCTCATCGCAATTGGCAGATGGCAAGAGAAGTTATGCTAATTTAAATTTAAAATAGTAAGTGCCCTTATATTATAAAAAAAAACGACCTTGAAAAAAAATTATCACTTCATCTCAAAATTCAATAGATGGTGCTGGACCTGACCCTGGCTGTCCAGGGTGTACTCCACTTATGCACAAAGTCAACTGGGATAGGTTCCAGGCCCCCAATGACTCTGTATACAGGATAAAGCAGTATAGACAATAAGTGTGTGATTATAATATAATATAATATAATATAATATAATATAATATAATATAATACACTTTCACACACCAATACCACAAAGGATTCTTTGCCCCTAGCAGAGACAACTATATACTAAATATGACCTTATATTTATAATCACTAAAATAATAATAATAATAATTATTATTATTTTTATTATTATTATTATTTTCAAAACTCACAATAACCTCACGCTTTCCACCACCAGGTTGCCACTGTCGGGCCCTTAAACAAGGCCCTTAACCCGCAACTGCTCAGATATACAATGAGATTTAAAAAATCTAAGTAAGTTACTTTAAATAAGGATGTCTGCCAAATGCTGTAAATGTAATTAACATTAGAGCTTAATAACATCACCAAATAATTTCCTGTAACCGCAAACCAGCGTTTGTCCTCTGTTCTGTTAAGTTAAAGACATTTCGGACTCACAGCATGTGTTTTTGCTTCTTTTTTTTTATATCATTCTGTATATTCCACTCTCAAGCTTTCTCGTGTACTCACATGGATGATAATGTGAATATTAACTGAAACTTTTGACCTGAATGAGAGCCTGATTGTATGCTCTGTGCTGCTGCCATGTGATTGGCTGTTAGGATAGTTTGCATCGCATTTGCATTGAGATAATAGGCATAAGTGATAAAGTGCAGGAGCAGAAGTAAGGATGCAGTACAGACAAACATCTGTTAAAAAAAGAAAAAACATCGTTGTAGTTTTTAAGTGCTCTAGAAATGTAATGAGCGACTCAAACAAAAGGTAGGCTACAACACAAAATGTCTCCCTTACTACTACACAGGGTGGCTTTGTTAGTGAGTGTGTATAGGCTGATACATCGTGTGCCAAACAGGATAAGTGTTTTGATACACTCTCGTGTGCGGATAATATGTGGTTTAGGACGTACCCATTCCGAGGGACTGGTGCAGCTTTCCTGGAAAGCCTCTTACCAGGAAAAACCGCTCGGCTACGCGTTTACTGGCGCGTGCACACACACACACACACACACAGAGCGGAGGACCAATCAACGCGCACCGGAGCTCGGGAGCGCAGTTCCGTGAAACGCGCTGCTCAGGCACATAGCCGCTCCTCCACAAAAGCCGTTTCTCGGAAAGCGCTTCCCGGTGATCTGCTTTTCCAAAGAGGCTGAACACTTCTCACGTTCGAGGTGTGAGCGCGACGTGTGTCGTACTGCTGCCAAGACGACAGGAAGCGTGTGAGACGGCGCGCAAGTCGGATTGTGAAGGATGTTGGACTTCGGAAAAAATTATTCTTATCATCCACACCGGATATAACTAATGCGAATTAATTCGTGATGCTCTTGTGCGTGAAAAGGTAAGAACTAAAAACAAATAAACAAGTTACAATGCGTCCTAACAGTCTGCGCACACAGCTGAAATCAACACTTTGTTTTTTGTTTAGTTTTTTTAAGCAACAATGTAACCTTTTAGCCATAAAAATCCTCTAAAGTGCTCTTATTCTTGTTCTAATTATTCTTATTATTATTATAAATTTTTTTTGGGAGTCACACACATTCGTGATAAACACATCTGGTGTTAGGCATGCAACTGCTTAATTATATTCATTTCCTGTCTTTATGAAGCCTTTTCTTTTTTGGACACCCTGTAGTAACCTCTAGTATAGTACAGATTATAATATTCCTATTTATTTAAATGACAAATCCATAAAGTTATTGATGAATTATTCCAAAACCATAAAGTTATACAAAAGTTAAGATTTGCACAAAGTTCTTCCTGTTCGAACCACCTTCACAGCAACAGTCTGGGTCTGAGAAAATTATTAATAGACTTATAATATAATATAATACTATATAATATAATATAATATAATATTTTTGCAACAACATCAGTGTCTGAGGAAGTTAATGGAAGACTAATATAATATAATATAATATAATAAATATAATATAATGTTAATTTTACTCTCTTACACACTTTCATACACAGACACTAAAAATAATTCTTTGCCCAGCTGACACAACTATATACCTACTAAATATAACTTTATATTTATTATCTCTAAAATAATAATAAAGAAATCGTAATAACCTTATGCTTTCGCTAAAAAATTAATATTATTAAAGTGTTTGTTTGACATTTTGTTATTAAGATGTGCCTAAAATGTTGCCTGTTCTCATTACTGAAATTATCCCCCAGTGTAAGTCTTATCACATTTCAAGGCCTGTTTTTATCACGTCTCGCTGTATTTCTGGAGAAGTCCTGGAGGGAAAAAAAAACTTGGCCATGGCTAGCACCATGGAAGTGTTCATGTGATTAGAGATTGTGTCTAATTGCCCTATAATAATGTTTAAATCACAAGATTTTTTTTTTTTTTTTACTATAAATATAGACAGGTCCAGGAATGAACTGCGTCACATCTCAGTCGATAAGTAAAGTCTTATCGTTTAGGGCAGCTCCTGAAACAGATTCCAGTAAATGAACGATACACTAAATGATAGTGCCAGAACATTTGATGTGCTTATTTAGTTAAATTAAATCTAATTTTATTTACATGGTACTACAATAACAACATTTGCATAAAGCACCTTAACAAAAAGCTGGCCCTATAATTAAATCTCTATTTATTATTTTTTCTCTTTCTTTTTTTTTCTTTGCTCCAATCAAAATTACATTTGTGTGTATTCCTTAAAAACATGCTTTTGTTCAGTGCAACTTCCTAATATGGTAGAAACTAGGTGAAGGACTAGCCGTTCAGGGATGCTATCACTTCCTTGTCAACTTTTCAGACAAAAGTGCCGAAACATGAATTATCACTGCTTGGAATATTGGTAAAATAACATTGTATGGTAAAATCCCACCACTATGAAGATCTAATCTACTAAGAATAGGGTGTAACCTGACATTATAGACTAGCTATTAGAAGAATGTTGCTTGTGTAACCTTGGTCTATCATCTTGTTGGTTCATTTTCAAGGTCTTGCATGTGGTTTTATGGTGTTCACCTCAAACCCGAGGTCCATTTGTAAATATTAGATTTGTCTTTCCTAATAGGATTCCGATACCACCTTCAGCCATGGTTACTGGAGAGATGAGAGTTACAGACAACTTAGAAGTATCAGAAGCTCCTTGTAACCAACTGGTCCCGGTTTCTGTTCAGTCATGGGACTCGTTCGACAATCTCCGATGCATCCATGCTACATTTCAGCACCTGAACGCCTCAGGTATAGCATACCCACACTTGCATTCAGTGGCCGCCTCATGGCCACCTTCTGCTTTTTTGGAATTAATTGAATTTAAAACAAAAAATTAAATGAAAAAATCATATTACATCATTGTTACAAGGCTTTTCCTGGATCCCACATTTTCACATATCTATGTCACCAACTTGTTATTGCAGGTTTTTCTTAGATTTTTCATTTTTTAAAGACGTTTGATTGAATTAATCGACTTGCACAGCTTTGTTCATGATTTGACATCAGTGGTCATAGAACGCATAGATTAAATTGCTCATTTTTAACCAGTATCAAGGTAATGCGAGTGCAGTTGAAAACAAAGCTAGCGGAAAATGTACAATCGAAATCTCATGACGCAAGTTCGAAAATCACGAACCAATAGGAAGACGGCATAGGACTCAGCCACAGCTACAAATATGGTAGTGGAGGTGGTGGAACGTAAACAAAACATTTTTTTTTGCAGTGTGTTATACAGATCAGTAGATATTTTATTGAGATCATTTTTTACAGTGTGACAAGTAATAATAATTAAATGCCACTGTAACTACAGAGTCTTAAACCAATTGTAGGGCTGTAAATAAATAGGGCTCCAGATCTCATCTCAGTCACCTCTCAGCGGTCCCATGTCCCCTTTCATGTCATTCTGTTAATTATAAAAACAGCCATTTATGTATTTGCATTGTTATAAGACTTTAACAAAGTCTCCTTTGTTTACACAGGCTGGTACTGGGGGAACATTTCAGCTGGCCAAGCTGGAGACGCTCTGGCAGGCACTGCAGAGGGCACGTTCCTCGTGCGCGACAGCAGCCACACACACTACTTCTTCACCCTTTCAGTAAAGACGAACAGAGGCCCCACCAATATACGCATTGAGTACAGCGGCAACCGCTTCCGTCTGGACAGCAGTTCTGGCGCCTGTCCTCGGCTGCTGTCCTTCCCCACCGTGTCCGATCTGGTTCAGCACTACGTGGGCACCAGCAAGAGACAGGGGAGATCTAAGCCAGAGGAAGATGCTCCGGCAGCACTGAAGGAAAATACAGTTCTGCTGAAGCTCAGGCAGCCTCTGTATAAACCCAAGACCTTTCCAACGTTACAGCATTTGGTCCGCCTCACCGTAAACAGACACACCAACTGCCCAGAGCAGCTGCCCCTACCACGTCTTTTGCTGTTCTACCTACAGGACTACCCCTTTAAAGTATAACATCTTCTGAAAGAGACCACTGGATAAGTGTTTAAATGATGCAGCAGCTCTGTGCAATAGGACTAAGGGGGCTGGTGAAGATTGGCACCGAATCCCAAAGAGCGCTTTGAGAAATGTGTTTTGACATTCATGCCTCAGGCCAGAATGTCAAATGGAGCATAATTATTCTGGGACCAGAAAGCACTTATTTGAATATTACAAAACATTCTAACTCTTGAACGACTATGTAATTGCTCATATTTAAAAAATGTATAGGACTATATCAGGAACCAAACCCTCATCTATCAGTACTGAGATCTATTACGTGACTCACAATGGCAAACACTTGATGCAGTTAATTGCATGCCAAACACTTCTCTGGATTACCAAACAAGTATTGTGGGGGCGGTTATGAAGGGCTGGAGCATGTTCTGGCACTGAGAGAGCAAACTTTCGAGCACCCTCTCAGAGACAATGACAGTCATAGAAAGCGAGTGACTTTTGAATAACAGGTCAGCAGGCTCTGCATTTGTTCCGTCTGCCTGTGAATTGCAGGCTAGTTATGAGGAGCTGTTTCCTGCATCCTGTTTACAAATGAACAAAATTTGTTCAACTGAAACTCAAAGTTCCTGTAAAGATTATTGTCTGTACACGTTTTCAGTTCATAGTAAAATATTTCAAGCAAACATTGCATTTGGTTCATCCAAACAAGAATGTTGGTATACTAATTTATTAATCTTTTACTAATACACTTTTTAATATTTTTAATATTGAAACAGTTTTTTTTTTATCTTTTACATCTTTTATAACCCTGTTTACAAGCTGGTAATATAATCTATAAGCCTGCTCTTGAAAGTAGGTCAACTCAGTATGTCCTGACACATTACTGGAATCGAACACTAATGACATCATTCAACATTTCCAAGTAGACATAGATTTTATCATCTGCTACTTTGTTAGAGTTTGGTGATTCGGAAAACGTACACATGTTTTCAATAAAGCACTGAAACTGACCTTTACTGTAGCTTTTCTGAGCGCAGAAACGAGTCAAGGTTTTTCACACTGCTTCTTCACTGAGGTACAGTAGTGTATTCGATGCTACATTATATCAAATATTCCCCAAAAAAAATATTACACACACACACACACTATGCAAATTGTACATACATTAAGCTAAACTGGACATTGAGACTTGCGTCATCAGTGGATGTTTTGCTGGTGGGACACAACATCCAAATGGGATTCCATGAAATATTCTTGAAAAAGTAGTTCAGTGAGATTACAGCCTGAGAGTTTAATACATCTCTATGGGTTATACACTGTCTAATGTACATCTCTAAACACACACATCAGAGGTTCCTAGATGGATGGCCGGAAGGATCAGATGCTTCCCCTTTGTTGTTGTCAACATCATCATCAATGGCGAGCCAGTGTAGCGGGCGACCCTCACCGTGCAACAGTAGGCAGAAACTTCGAATGTAACAATCATCACGTTTTATGTCATACTATGCCGTAATTATATACATATCTTTCAAAACATTGGAGCAGCATAAGAGCAGGAGTGAATTGACCGCACACCCCATTCACAGGTAACAGTAGCACACAGGCATCAGGATCTGCAAGCGGGCGGAGCTGTGGGTACCTTCTAGTTCTAGATAAATTTATTAACCTGCTGTATCTTGTGTGCACCCAAACTAGTATATATATAAATATATATATAGAGCTTTGTTTTAATGTTTTAATGTGCCTTCATGGATTATCTCCTGATGCTATATTAAACTATAAATCCACCCACAACATACAGTACGAATATAACATTTATATTTAGCCAAACACCACTTTATTTCTGAAGACCTGTTTACACCAGACATTACATATTTGACATATTTGAATTGTATTCTGTTATTCTGTATCAATTTATTTATTTGTGTGTTGGTCTTAATTATTTTTAGCAGCATTTTATGGTAATCGGTTACCTTTTTAAAACTTTTAACACGTTTGATGCAATGGTAGCATATTGGTTATGCTCACTGTGGCCTGAGTATGTTTGTGTGGCATTAAAATTTTTATCATGGACCTTTTGTATTCTGACTTTGTGTAATGTATTGCGACATTACACTTGCATAACAAGACCGAATGTGTCTCAGATCCTATCTATGTTACACAACGCTTTATTCTTTATGAAATACAGTACTGTGCAAAACAGCTGCTATAGAGCTAGCATGTCTTCGAAAAAGTTTCTACATAAAATCTTTTTATAAAAAAAGCAGTAAACTGAGATGAATTAAACAAAGTCTATAATTGGTATGATGACCCTTCAGTTAAAATATAGTCCCAGGTAAAATTTGTGTAGTTTTATAAAGAAATTATTTACTTAGTTTTACTGAACATCCTGCACAACCAGCCGTAGTCCTTCTGAGGATTTTGTCACACCTGCTTATTTTTTAAAAGAAAGATTTCTGATTTCCAAACATTAATATTCCAGCAACAAAAATTTGAATCTTACAGGAAAATATCTGTAGGCCAGCCAAGAAATTACCATATTATGTAAAAGACCACTTAACATAGATGTTCATATACAAAAAGAACCATTATGGGTTTTGCCTGCATGTACTGACTTATTAATTAAAGTGTCTCAACACTGAAGGTTTTACTGAGAATGTGATTACAAGTCAAAGTTACATCCACATGAAAGCTAGGACACAATGTTCCTTAGCAGAACATTGCCCGAAGCGGGCATCACCCTACCCCTGCCTTCTTCCCATAGTGCATTCTATGGTATATTACAAAAATACAAAGTGTAGTTATATACAATGTTGCAAGTGGAAACACACCAAGATGCATTTAAAACACATTTTTCATGAAATATTTTAAAACAAGTGTATACTGAATTTCAGCTGGTGGCATGGTAGCTTAGTGGTTAGCAGTGTTGCCTTGCCCCTCCAGGATCTGGTTTCGATTCCTGCCTCGGGACTGTATGCATGAAGTTTGCATGTGAGGTTTCCTCCGAATAGGCCGTTTTTTTCCCACAGTTCAAAAACAAGAGATGGATAGGCACCTTATCAAGGGTGTACCTCGCCTCATGCCCTAAATCTTCTGGTATAGAACCCAGGCACCCTGTGACCCTGTGACCCTGTTTACAGGATAAAACAATACAGACGAGAAGTGAGTAAGTGATATATTTCAGCTATAGGTTATAAAAATTGCATATGATACTGCAACAACACATCTGTCTAACTACACGCCTCATGCCCTAAATCTTCTGGTATAGAACCCAGGCACCCTGTGACCCTGTGACCCTGTTTACAGGATAAAACAATACAGACGAGAAGTGAGTAAGTGATATATTTCAGCTATAGGTTATAAAAATTGCATATGATACTGCAACAACACATCTGTCTAACTACTGCTGATTTTACATGAATACAAACTTCAGGATGTGGTCTAAATAAAAAACGGTCAAGTGTAGACATGTTTTTAACATTATTATAAAGCAGTCTATGCAATCAGGTTAATGTAATTGTGAGTTTAAATGCATCTTATTACAATTGTCATCTTATTTATAAATTTATCCGCATTCTGGGATATAATTTATTTTGTTTAACTCAATAAAAACACATCAAGACAAATAACATAATTTTTCGACATAATCTCCTTGCTTTTCATTACACTTCGTCCATCTGTCAACAAGCTTTCGTATTCCCTCATTAAAAATGTTTTAAGCTGAGCTGCATGCACCGTTGTCTTCACTTCTACAACAGAAGTGAATCTTCGTCCTCTTAGGGCTGCTTTTAGGGGAACAAATAGTTCCCGATTAAGTCCGATTAAGTAAGATCAGTGAAGTGTGTCGCCAGAGTGGGCAGACATGCATTGTCATGCGAGATCACAACACCCTCGGATAGCAGTGCTCTGTGTTTAAAAGATAAAGTTAAGGCTTCAGCTCTTTAATGAGCATTTTACAGTAATAAGCACTGTTGATTCTTAAACCTTTTTCCTGATAATGTTCAAATACTGGCCTACTGGAAAAATTTAAGAATTGAGAAATTTGACTCTGCTGTCTAGTTCCAGTGCTGAATCCGTGTCTCATCACCAAAAATGATTCTCTTTAGGAAATTTTCACCTTCAGTAGAGTATCGGTCCAAATTTTGTTTCTTTTGTTTATGCTTTTTCGTGAGTTGTTTCAGCACTAGGTACACCCTCAGACCACAAAAAATAACCCGAATCACTGCACGCTGCTCTCTTTTGGTGTAAATCACAAGTGGGGCATCTATTTCTGCTTGCACTGCAGTTAGAAATCAACTGATGAGACACATTCAAACCTGCACAGCAGTGACTGGGGAGACTGTGGCCTTAAATGAAAAGCGCTGATGAAGTTTGAATTTAATTTTGTACTAGACTCTTTATGAGGATGAGTGAGTGTAAAATGAGGAAGTGTAAAATGAGTGTAAACAGGGTAACATTTGCTATTACAATACAGTATATGTGTGTAAACCTGCTATGTGCCAGGTTTATAACAGATGCATTTTAAACAATGTAAAACTTTGGCTTTTTAGTTAAACTTTAGGATACTCAAGTTAGTTAAAATTTCGCGTGGTTGTTGAGCTGATCTTTTATTTTGTCTTACGTCTCTCTCTCTCTCTCTCTCTCTCACACACACACACACACAATTGTCGCTGGCTTCACACTCTTCCAAGATAACTGCCTGAAGTTTATTCTGAACTTTTATAGACTGGTAATGTTTTAAACAGTGCAGAAGGTTTTAATCTAACACAAGTTGTGTGCTGTCTTTCATCTTATTTTAGTAATTGTTTTCACAGCAGAACAGACAGGATGTATTTTTCCTTTTTTACTAGCAGCTGAGTTATTTATTTGAGAAAGTTGTTTTCCTCAGTGTTTTGTTTCCCAGCTGTGTTTTAAGATGAGTAAACAGACTCCAACGCTATTTAACACCCATATGAAGCGGGTTATGGGTGCCGTGCCGGACTGTTAGCTGGAGGACTGACTTTATTTTCTGACTCGTTTCCTGATGAGCTTCCTCATTAGCGCTGAGCTAATCTTCCCGTGCGCATGGAGCTCTCCGCTCGGACACACGGTTGAGCTCGGGGCAGGTGCGCGCTCTCACACAGCACACTCACACTCATACACACAGTACAGTCATGGACACGAGACGGAGCAAAAAGGAAAGAATTAAACAGAACCTGTTCGGGTTTAATAGCTGCACGCTGGGTGTTTACTTAAAGAAGGTAAAACTAATTCCATAAGGTTACTCTAAGGTGCATTTTCTCTCTCTCTCTCTCTCTCCCAACCTCTTACTCTCTCTCTATCCCAACCTCTCTTTCTTTCTCTCTATCCCTCTCTCCCCCCCTCTCTCTATCACAACCTCCCTCCCTCTCTCTCTCTATCCCAACCTCTGTCTCTGCCTCTCTCTATCCCTCCATCTCTCTCTCTCTCTATCCCAACCTCTGTCCCTGCCTCTCTCTATCCCTCCATCTCTCTCTCTCTCTCTATCCCTCCATCTCTCTCTCTCTCTATCCCTTCATCTCTCTCTCTCTCTCTATCCCTCCATCTCTCTCTCTCTCTCTATCCCTCCATCTCTCTCTCTCTATCCCTCCATCTCTCTCTCTCTATCCCAACCTCTCTTTCTTTCTCTCTATCCCTCTCTCTCCCCCTCTCTCTCTCTAACCCAACCTCTCCCTCTCTCTCTCTCTTTTTCTATCCTAACCTCTGTCTCTCTCAATTAAGATTATCCCATTTTCTCTCTCTCTTCCACTCCATCTTTCTCTTACATTCTCTCTCTTTATTCATCTCTCTCTCACTCTATCCCATTCTATCTCTCCATCCATCTCTCTCTCTCCCTCTGTCCCATTCTCTCTCGCGCCCTATCCCTCTCTTGCTCTTTCCTTCACTCTTCCTCTCTTTCTGCTTTCACTCTGCTTCTTTCTCCCACCCCTTCTCTCTCTTTTGCTCTCTCTCTCCCCCTCTTTTAATCTCTCGTTGTTTCTCCTCCTTTTGCTCTCCCTCCTCTCTATCTCTTCTTCTTTCCCAATACTTCTTTTGCCTTCATTCTCCTCTTGCTTTCTCTCTCTCTTTCACCCTTCTTCTCTCATTCTCGACCTTCTGTCATTTTCACCATACTTCTCATGTCTCCTTTTCTTTCTCCTTACTTCTTTTTAACCTCCTGAGTGTAAGTATTTTGCTTTCCACCTCATGCTTGCCGTATTTTGTTTTCTAACATGCTTTTCTGTTCACCATCGTGGCACAGAGCAGCTGTTTGAGTTACCAAAGCCTTCCTGCTAGCTCGCACCAGTCTGGTCGTTCTCCTCAGTCCTTGCTTAATGTGTGTGAAAACCCAAAGAGCAGTTCCTGAAACACTCAATCCGAAACCAACAACTGTGCCATGGTTAACTTGGTTACTGAGATCACATTTTTCCTTATTCTGATGTTGGATGTCAGTGTTAAGTGAAACTCTTGACCTGAATGTGCCCGATTTTATGCATTACTGCTGCCATATCATTAGCTGTTAAATCATATCGTATGTACAGTATGAATGTATGTATGTGACAATTTTACGAAAAATAAGAGTAAATGAACATAGACATATGTGGAAATGATACCATGATGTATTTATATCTATGAGAAAAGCATCATAATTATTGTCATTATCCAGCTTTCACTCCCAGTAATTGTTTGTTGGTTTTAATATACATACAATTTTTTCTTTACATTTGTCTCCTTTGTTTAGGGAGCGGCCTGTGACTAATATCAGATACTGCATGAGATGAGTCAGAGGACATTCCTTGAGGTCATAGGTTCCTTCCTATTTCAACAATGTCAAGAATAGCGTGGTATCAAGAAAAGGTAAGCAAACTGTTTTCCGAATACTGGGTTAAAATGCATTGAATTGTCGATTTACAGTACACTCATTTTTTTTTTTTCACAGATTGGCGCTTACGACCAGCAGATATGGGAGAAATCGCTGGAACAGGCTGAACTGAAGGTTCATACAGCTATACTATATTTATATTTATTGGGTTCTTGGATAATCTTTTTTTGAAAAGTGTTAAGACATCAATAATAACCAATGATTTTGTGCAGGGCATTAGAAATAAGCCGAAGAAAACCGGTCACATCAAACCCGACCTCATAGATGTCGACCTGGTGAGAGGTGAGTCGTTTTTTTTAAGGATTTGTCACAGAATTGTTGACAAATAACGTAATGTCCATTAATAGAATAAACAAATGAAGCTATCGATGATGACGACTAAGTATTTGCATGTAAGCACTACTCATAATTTCCTTGTTTTCAGGCTCCACGTTTAGCAAGGCTAAGCCAGAGAGCCCATGGACTGCTCTGACTCGTAAAGGCATGGTTAGGGTCCTCTTCTACCCATTCTTCTTCAGGTGGTGGATTCAGGTCACGTCCAAATTCATTGCCACGTCGATTCTGGTTATGTACGCCTTGCAAGGTGAATTATATACAATCCTGTGCAAACATCTTAGGCACCATAGTATCAGATTTTGTTATATATGTTTGTCTGCATTATTATGTCCAAAACCATGTCCTATTTCCAAACCAAACCTAAAATTTAATTAACAAATAATACTACAGAAGAATATTTGCATGCCTGTCAAGAGAGCATCATATTATATGGCCATGATACGGTGCCCCTAGAGCAGGTAAGGGCCTTGCTCAACAGACCAACAATGGTAGTCTAATTTTTATTGGTGCTGTTAAACAAAAAATAGTATATTGAGAATTTTTTAGGTTATACATGGTGTTGTTGCAGATTCATCCCATTTCCAAGTACAATTAATGTACAACTAGTAACTACTGTATCTCCTTTACAGTGGCTGCTGCTCTGTTGTTTATCGAGGTGCCAGCAGCCACAGTCAGCGAGGTACTGGGTCCGATGTGCCTGATGATGTTATTAGGAACAGTGCACTGCCAGATAGTGTCCACGGAGTCATCCAGGAACTCTGAGGGCGGCCTAATGGCCAGCATGATTCCCACTACCACTGTGAAAATGAGCCCTCCTCGAAAGAAAAGGTAAGAAGGGAAACAATGGGATGATTAATTGTAAGAATACTGTATATTATAGTGCTAATTAGAATTTTGCTCCTCCTTGTTCTAGAACACTAATCAAAGAAAGGGTGTCATTGCATGAGTTCTGTATTCTTTACTGACTATGGTCAGAGTTGCCACAGATTATAATGTTTCATTTATGGTTTTTCTCTAGACAAAGGAAGTTTAAAAAAGTTAAAAGATCAGATAAGATGGAGAAAGAAGCCGCAGAGATCAAGCCGTGGCAAGACAAGGAGAGCAAGCAGTTCTGCAGGTCACAGATGGATCGGGTAACAAATCTGTTCTATAAGGATTAATTAGCAGCTTGCTAGAACTGATTTAAGAAGGCCAGATGTTCAGGAAGGTCGTTAACAAGAAACCAGCTGCATCACAGTAATAATCTTGTATAGACTGTTGATCTTATTTGGTGCAGAATTCCCAAAGGAAGTCTGTGGATGGGCGGTCTGAAGAGTTTTCCAGTGAAGAAGAGGAAGTTGAGGTAGCAGGGCAACCGACAGACAGACTCGGCCCGAGTCAACAGACCACACTTGCTCCTAGACTCAGGAAGAGGCTTCAGAATGCCACGAAGTCTGCAGCGACGACAAAGCATCAGGTCAGAAGTAAAGCTTGCTTGTAGTGGAATTGAGCAGTTGTGTGTTATCTACTGTATAGGCAGTTTGATGCCATTTGGAGTTCTCTCATTTGTGAACGGTCCACAGCGGGCACCTGATGATGGCATCGCCACAGCAACGCCTCAGGTAGTGAAGCAGGCACAACCCTCTGAGGATTCTCGGCCTGCCTCTGACTCGGACGACATGCTGTGGGAGGAGTTTCTTCAGGGTTCTGACACTGCCTCGTCAGCCAGCAGTGAGAGTGGGGATGAGGGGCTTCAGAGTCATAACCACACCGTGCCTCCACCCGTCGTCCTCAGCAGTGATGAGGACCAGGCTTTCTCACAGGTCAGTGCTAAGTGATGAGGTGTTTTGCATTCTATAGTATATATGATCCGCATTTGTATTAAGAGCTGACCGGCTTTTTAGAGCATATTTGCATTGTTTTTCAGCACCAGTTATCATGGCTTCAGGCCTGCCACCCTTCTAAAGACCGGGTGAGTGCCATTATCTGGGAACAGGGTGAGTGCAAGAAGGCTGATATGTCCGTGTTGGAGATCAGCAGCATCATCCTTACACAGGTCAGTTCTTCTTTATGTGGGTTTCTCTTTTATGTCATTTTACATTTTTAAGGGTTACATTGTTTTTGGAACGCCTACAATACATACATACGTAAGCAGGCAATAAACCTCACTGTATAGTACGTTGGAATACGGTTCGGAAGGTCCCAGGTTCAAATCCCACAACTACCAAGTTGTCCGTGTTGGGCATTGAGCAAGGCCCTTATCCCCTTAACTGCTTAGATGTATAATCAGATAAAAATGTAAGGCACTCTGGCGAGGTCGTCTGCCAAATGCCTAAATGTAAATGTCTGTCCGCCACGGTTCCGTCCGCTTCTGTCACGGTAGGACTTTCAGATAAAAACACATCTGATAACATTGACATCTTAAAGAACACTTTGTCTCCATAAAAATTGCTTATAAAGTTGTTACGAATCGCTTTTAAGCTGTCCTTGTTGTGTTTGTTGTGAATCCCGAAATCCCTGAACACTACTTGGTGTGTTAAACAATGAATTGTACACTGTACATTGCGCACTAGCTTGCAATTTTATGCTTTTTTCGTACCATCTTCAGTGTATTCCAGTACTCCTGGGATAAGTTTGGAATCAATGAGACCCTGAAAATAAGATTGTTGCCTTTAAGCTGTTATTTCTATGTATATTTCTATCTTCTCTGTGCAGGTAAAGTTGGTTGAACAGGGAATGGGTTACCTGGTCTTTGGAGGGCTGGTCACAGCCACGTTGGCCCTGCTCCCTTTCTGCTTTCGTTTGGCTCAGCAGCTTGACATAACCTGTCTCAACTCCATCACCCCCAATGAACTGCTCATCATGGCTGCCGGGAAGCCTAGTGCCTACTCTCTGGCGTTCTTCCTCATCACCATTGTGGAAAGAGTCTTTCTCAGCGGGCTTTTTTTCTTCATGATGTGTGTTGCTGAAAGAACTTACAAACAGGTACTACAGGGCAATGCTTTTCTCTTTAAACAAACAGCTGAGATGTGAAAAAGAGATACATGTGTGAAATAAAAAGTGTCTCCAGACACATTTCTGAATGTGTTGTTTTGTCAGTGTGGGGTGTGAGGAATAAAACCTTTCAGGTGAGCTGTAATGGAAAAAAATAATTAACTCTAGGGTGATGTGAAGCATGATGACACGAAGCTAAGTCATTTTAAAGTAGAATTCTTTTTAAAGCACATTAGAACAGTCTGATTTATTATTATTTTTTTTAAAGTCATACTTTTTGACTAAAACAAAACCACACTTTTTCTCAATTATGTGTAAGGCCCACTACAAAGAATTTTTCCTGTTTTCACATCCAATAAAAAAAAAAGGCAATAATTCGTTCAGTATCATATGGGATGAAGTAGATCCTTGGACGATTTGGATTTACGGCACGTTATAGTCTTTCTGTGCACCGCATTGTAAACGAGGGTTTTATGTCATTTTACAGCGGCTCCTCTTCGCCAAACTCTTCAGTCATATCACGTCAGCACGCAAAGCCAAAAAGTCTGCAATCCCTCACTTTAGGCTGAAGAAGGTGCAAAACATCAAGATGTGGCTTTCACTCCGATCTTTCCTCAAGGTCTGTTTCCGTAGCTGTTTTTTTTTTTTTTACTTGTATAAATTTGAATTCTGTTCTGTAAATATTCTGAATTCATACAGTGTGATTGTGGGTTTTATAGAGACGGGGGCCTCAGCGCTCAGTCGATGTCATTGTTTCTTCCATATTTCTTCTGGCGCTGTCCATCGCATTCACCATCTGTGCTCAGGTCAGGCAACATTAGACAGCATATTAAGCCACCATAATTTTTCAGCGTGGTCATAAATTCCACTCTTTGTGTTTTTTTTTTTTTGTGTTTTTTTTGCGGCTGTAGGTGCTGAACAACCACCGAACGTTCCTGGAGTGGGAGTGTAACTGGGAGCTGCTGGTTTGGGGTACCGCTCACCTTATCTTCCTGCTGCGGCTGGCCACGCTCGGGGCTGAGATAAACCACAAGTACAGCAACACTTCTGTGCTGCTCACTGAGCAGGTACACACACAAACAAGTATTATATTGATATGTGTTCTTTACTAAGCGTGTCACGAAACAGTGAAATGGTGTCGAAATGAACCACAAGTGAAGCAATCTGTATTACACACCAATATCACAATAGATTCGATTAGAAACATAAACAAGTAGATCAACAATCTTCATGCACTAACCCGATTTCTGCCATTGTAAAGCTTTAAAGTGATGTTAAACAATGTTAATAATTAAATCGAACTCTTTGCTTGCTCCTACATTCTTTCCATTCAGATTAACTTGTATCTGAAGATGGAAAAGAAACCAGAGAAGAAGGACGATCTATGCATCGTCAACAACGTGCTGAAACTGGCCACGAAATTACTGAAAGTAAGCTTTGTATCATTTCCATCTGCAATACACCAGAGCAAGAGACTTCCAAAAAAAAAAAGTAAACAAAACTGACATTTTGTTTAGTTTATTGCACCTATGTGGCCGATAGTGATTCTCTATTTTAATCCAAAGAGCCCTTTTATGAACTTATTTCTTGAAACACTAAAATATCCATTCCAGGACCAGTTTTGGAAACCAATGCTCTGAAACAATTAGCAAATTAGCCACTTGTGCATAAATTTCTTGTTTCAATTTCGTGCAATCAAAGTTGCTTGTTTGGAAAAAAATATATAAATAAATAAATAAAACTTGTCACTGTTAGATGTTGGCTTACCATCATCAGTGTTCTACTTCCTCTGCACCTCTTGTAGTTTCCTCTTTATTTGACAGTATCAGTTGCACAAAACGAGTTCCTGCAAGTCACTGCCATTTTACCCAGACTGGGACGAGTGCGTTCTATGAGACGCCACTGAAATGAACACAAACAGGGGTTTCAGTTTTTTTTTTTTTTTTTTTACTTTGACATCTTGATTGATTAAAGTCCACATCCGGCAAATAAAGCTTCCTCCTTGCCTGTGGCTATGCTTCAAAGAACGATTGGGTACTTATTTATTTATTATGCATCTTCAGTTTTAGATTTCTAGTTTTGATAGGGTTATATAGGTTTGGTATTGTTTCTACCATTCTGAACTGAACAGGAGCGCCATCTGCTGGCTGTTTTAAAAATATAAACTAAAATATGACTAGTACAGTGGAGAAATGAAGGAATTCTTTAGAAGTTGTTCTAACCTTGAAGGTCCTTTTACTTCCTTCTATTTCTAGGAGCTAGACACACCGTTCCGTTTGTTAGGTTTGACCGTAAACCCCCTGATCTATAACATTACCAGAGTGGTCATCCTGTCTGCTGTCTCTGCAGTGATCAGCGACCTGCTGGGATTCAATATCAGAGTGAGTGGGCTTTTACACTCACACACACATACTTGGCATCATTTATCAATCTTTGTATTGAAGTCTCCCCAGCTTTTTTTCATATGCGAAAAACTTTGCTGTGAATTCTCATTCTGCATCGATGGTTCCTCAGTTTCTCTCTCTTCTCAGGTCCTTAATGGTACTTTGCCATTTAAAGCCCATATAAACAGCATCTGCCGATCATGCTCCATAACATTTCTTATCTTCACCCGTTTCTCACCCCACACACTTCTTCCACTCTCATCCATGCACTGGCCACTTTCCGTATTGATTATTGTAATTTACTTTTAACTGCCATACCACAAAAACTCCTACATAAACTCCAACTTATCCAGAACTCTGCTGCCTGTATCGTAACCCAATCACCTTTACTTCATCACATTACTCACACTCTTCAGCAACTCCACTGGCTCCCTATCAAATATTGTATAGAGTTTAAAATTCTCCTCCTCCGGTTTCACATGCTTCCTTGTCTTTGTGTCTCTGTGCAGCTCTGGAAGATCAAACCGTGATGTGACCCTCCTAGACCCTGTGCTCTGTGCTGCTAGAGGACCAATCACTCTTACATATGTGCAAATCTACTGTCTAAACCAACACTTTTCTTTGTAAATCTTCAAATCTAAAATGAGCTTAATTCTGGCTGCATGCATTTATCACGTTCAGTTCCCTGGCTCAGGTTCCTGCACTTTAAAAAATTTACTTTAAAAAAATTATTTATTTCTTGCAACTAACAAAATGACCAAATTAATGACAAAGGCGATGCACGTTCCAGTGGCTTAGTTAAACTGAATGAGAATTCCATGCATTCCAGGCTGATGCTAAATGAAGCTTAGTATTCTCTCCTGGATTCTTAACTGATTAACTGATTGATTTATTACAGCTTTTTTTTTTTTTACCCTTTAAGTATTTGTGTTTGTTTGTTTGTTTGTGTTTTTAGCCAGAATTGGAATGATTAGTGATGGGATAGTTATATTGATTAATTTTGTTTATATTTCCGCACATGATCTCTTGATGTTATGGGAAATTTTTAAAGTGCTTGTGTATTCATACAAACTGGCTTGATCTGAGGTCTGAATTCTATGTAAGTCTTATTCTTAAGCAATACTGCCTGCTTAAACTCGAACATCACACCTTTACATAAAACCACTAAGTGCTTTATGACTGTATTATAAAGAATGTCTTAGACAATGTGAGCTATTTATGGGATATAAGCAATCATCATTAGAAAGAAGTGTGAAAAACGTTTAAGGGCTTACTGTATGAAAGAATTCTGCTATCTCCCTATAAATGCTTTTGATTTAAGTCATATTAAATATGCTTCATAAGTAGTATTGAGACCTGATTTTGTATTATACTATACAGTATAGTCCTGTTTGTTTTATCCCTGTGCTTTTTAAACTACATAAACCGACTTCACTACTGTTCTTCCTACTGTGAATAATTTTTATGTACACTAGATGCCGAAAGTGCGGGAGCAATGATAACTTTGTTCTATTCACTTTTTTTGGGGCAAGAAACTACAACTATCTAACTTTGCTTCTTTTACATTTGAAATTTCAAGTTTTATTGATGCCTTAATCCTGTACACATGATTGTCCCCTCCAGATCCTCTTGGAGCCCTGTTAATTGTTGCGTTAATGAGGAATTTGCACTGTCCGAAATAATAATAAAAAAGAATGATGTATTATTTTGTTTCCTTTAATTGTGCCTGGTCTAATTATGAACCTTAAGGTTGTTCCATTTTAGTACCTTTGTACCCACTGCAATAACAATACATTAAAAAAAAATTAAAACTTTGACTATAGTTGATCAAGAAAATGTTTCAGGAAAACCTCTTTGCTTAAACCTGATTTGAGGAAGCTGAACTCATATGTGTGCTTTTTGAACATTCTAGCCACTGTGGTACCCAATAACCAATGGTTTTGTGATACACACCATAGTACTTCTATGGTACCCGTTGACGTACCCAATAAGTATCATGGCATTCACCAAAGTACTGTAATGCACACCATAGTACTACCAAAGCATCACCATGCTGATCCAGATTTAGTCTCCCTTTGCTGTTATGATGGTATGAGCTCTTTGTCTTGTGGTCTTGAGGGAAGGCACTTGAATTTGGGTTGTTGCTGTGGGGGTTTCTGCTCATTCATTCCCATGAGCATTAGTGAAGTCAGGCACTGGTTTTGGATAAAGAGACCCGACACCTAGCCATGCATTCCAGTTCTCCACAAAGGTGTTCAGTGTGGTTAAGGTCAAGGCCTTGTACAGGACACGAGTTCTTCCACTCTAACATTTGAACCTATAGGGTAGGTCAACCCATATGTTATTTTACTATCGTATGTACTATAGTTTATGGTGGTAAACTAAAGTACAAGCTATAATATAAAATAGCATTGCTGTGGTAGTTCAGTAATTACCATTGTAGGCACCACATGACTTTATAAAGTTCCAGGTGAAGGGTTACTATGGCACCTCTATAGATACCACAATACTACAACTCAGAACTATGTACCATAGTGTGGTATATATCTTATCCATCTATCGAGGAACCTCTATAGTCCAACTCGGGAATATGGATGCCAATGGTGACCATTGTATTTATTTCCATTTACGACCGTGGTAGAACCTCTGGTCAACATTTACATGCATTCACACACTACAAGCAATTTGGGAACCCCAGTTAGGGTAATCTAAATGTCTTTGGAGTGTGGGAAAAACCCACGAAACACAGGTGGAACATGCAAACTTCACACACACAGACACTAAGGTGGAAAACAAACCCGGAGAGTGGAGATGCAAGGCCACAGTGCTAACCACTAAGTCACTGTGCCACCACAGACAGAGGTCATTGACGATTAAAAAAAAAAGTGTGCTTATATAGAAACCTTGTGGTAAATTTGACCACTAGCGGAATATGGGAATGACTTTGCAAAAACGAAGAAATCCCAAAATGAGCATATTATTATTATTATTATTATTATTATTTCATAATAGAAACAACCAAGAACAACATAAAGGGAGAAAAAAATGTTCCCACGTGTATCTGTGCTATTAATTTGCCTATGTGACCCATTTTTATATTTTTACTCAATCATGTTTGTATAGATGGTTAAAAAGAAAATCTAATTCAGCCTATCATAATGCCTCGGTTGTACTTAAAAAAAGGATGTCATTCTATACTGTAGCCAATCCGGTGCTATATACAGTATATGTCTGTTTTAAAAAACTGCTAATCAAATAATAGCTAAAATGCTCTGAGCCTTAAGAGCTACAAATATTACCGTAAGTAACTCCGAATTGATGGAAGTTGTCGCGCTACTGGAGGTACTACGGTAAAGGCGTGGTGACGTCGCTACACACCTTCAGCCAATGACGCGGGGCGTCGCGTTGCTTTGGAAGGTCGTCAAGCCGGTCTGCGCGCGCACGGTACAAGGACGATAATTCTGCCTTTACGGTCATTCCTTATGGCTTTAAATAAAACATAAAAAAAAACATAAGCGTAAACCTGGGGATTCATTCATTTCTTCATAACGACGGGGATTCAAAAACGAACAGAGCAGGTAGAGACGCTGTTTCAGTACCGCGCTGTGTGTGTAAGTTGAATGTACAGTATGTTTAATCTGCTTCTCCTGTCAATGGCGGTTTCTGTTTCAGAGCATCTTGATGACGTAACGCGAGCTCGCTGTTGCTGTGCCAACTGATGTGCAGAATAAACACATAAATAAATGCACCTAAAGATGCACAAGGAAGAAAAATCTCTGTGTGAAATTCCTGCAGTATTTCATGTAATATTTATGTGTTTTCCAGACTAATACTTCTGCAGATACAAGACTCAATGTGTGCATAAAGCAAAAGCTTGTGCTTGAGGAAGAACCTGCAGCATGAGTGATGAAGCCAAGAGAGCAGAGCCCAGGGCTAACGGGAAGCAATGCTGTAAGCTCACAACTTCCTGTTTTATCTTCTATAAATTTATTCATGTTTGAACAGTGACACAAATTTTATTTGTCACACACACACGGTCATACATAGTATGATATACAGTGAAATGTTTTTAACAACAGCCCCTGACCTTAAAAAAAAAGATTCTAAATAAGAATATAATACAGTAATAAAAAGAAAAATAAAGTATGAAAGGAAAATATTCAAATTATTAATATAAAGTATGAAATAAGAATATAATAAAAATGTATAATAATTTTCAGTATCTGGCGGTGGTGTAGTGGTTAGCACTGTCGCCTTGCACCTCCAGGGTCCGGGTTCGATTCCCGGCCAGGTGTGATTCCCATCTCTGTGTGCATGGAGTTTGCATGTTCTCCCTGTGCTTGGTGGGTTTCCTTCGGGTACTCTGATTTCCTCCCACAGGCCAAAGATATGCAGGTTAGGCTAATTGGTGTTCCCAAATTGCCCGTAATGGGTGTATGTGTGTGCCCTGCGATAGATTGGCAACCTGTCCAGGGTGTCGTCTGCCTTGTGCCCTAAGTGTCCTGGGATAGGTTTAATGTCCCCGCGACCCTGAATACAGGATAAAGCGGTATAGAAGGTGAGTGAGTGAATTTTCAGTATAGAAAATATAAAAAAACCTTTGGCTGTAAACTTCATTATAGGGGAATACAATAATGCACTGATCAGCCAATATTATAATCACTTGTCTAATATTGCCACTTTTGCCACTATAACAGTGATGCACTGTGTGTTCTGACACCTTGCTTTCTATCATATCCAGCATTAACCTTTTCATCAATTTGATCTACAAATCCAATCCGACTCCAGGGGCCAGACTACACTCCACCATGTGCATCAGTAAGCCTTGGCCACCCATGATCCTGTCACTAAGACCTGCAGTTGCTCTGACCTGGTCATCTAGCCATCACAATTTGGCCCTCCTCAGAGTTACTTAAATTGATATACTTGGCCATTTTTTTCTCCTTCTAACACATCAAATTTAGTAAAAAAAATGTTAACCTGCTGCCTAATATATCCCACCTGCTTCCAGCTGAAAATAAAAATGAAGCTTCTGTAAGAAGGGCCAATTTGTAATGGTTAGACATCTTGGTCAGGGCAACTCCAAAACTGCAGCTCTTGTGGGATGTTCCCAGGCTGCAATGGTCAGGACATAACAAAAGTGATCCAAAAAAGGAAAACCGGTGTACCGGCAACATGGTTATGGGTGGCCATGGCTCACTGATGCACATGAGGAGCAAAGTCTGCCCCGTGTAGTCCGATCCAATAGAAGTGCTGGTGTAGATCAAATTGAGGAAAAGGTTAATGCTGTTTCCAATATAAGTAAAAACGTTCGTTACAGAAAACACAGGTCTTTATGGTTATGGTAGCAAATGGGGGACCTACTCAATATTAGGCAGGTGGTCATAATGTTATGGCTGACTCTTTTTTTTAATCCTTAGCTAGAAGAGTCCCAAAGGAAATCTTAGGAATCAATTATTGTTGTAAATAATTTTATGAACACTTGGTGCAAGGGTAGGATTCACTTTGGATTGGATATCAGTCCATCCCAGGGGTGGGGGGATGGGTGCACACACTCCTAGGGAGTAGATTATCAAATCCAATCCACCTTTTGGCATTTGTTTGTAAGGTGGGCAAAAAACAAACAAACAGAAAACAAGAGCATGCAAAGCTACACACAGACACTTACCAAGTTTAGAATCAAATTGCAAAACATCAACCGGCGACAATGTTATATTTTTATTTTTAGCTGAATTAATCTTAATTAGCCTTTTCTCCTAAACGATATTTCATCGCTCACTAACAATTTCTTCTTAACAAAAAAGGCTAGGTTGCAGCTGTGTAGGTCAGATGCCTCTTTGACTCATGAACTGCCATCCAACATGTACCACTTTAATCTGGCCTACATACCACAGGAGAATGACAGCCATGAACTTATGTCAGTTTGACAGCCAGATCACCCTAGCCCCACCCTAAAGCACATTAAAATACAGTATATTGATATTGTAAAATTTGTAATGTGATGATTAGTGATTTTGGTGCTTATGTAATCATTATTTCTGTAAGAAGTGAAAAGCTGTTCTGGTGGTGAATGTTGTCGATGGCATTAATGGCATTATTTCCATGATAGCTGACACACCAGAACCTGCTCTACGTAATACTAGGGACCATGATAAAAATACTTGTCCTTGGACAGTTTTGTTATTAATTATTGATTAAATTCAATGGTCTAAATAGGATTCAGGATTAAAACACTTCGGAGTAAGACTGAAAAGAAAAATAAGGGAATTACCCTGTGTCTGGTTTTACACGAAGCAGAAATGTGATCTTTAGTATTAAATCGATGCTCTGTGCTGATTCATGCCCTCCTGATGAACATCATTAGCTGTACAGAATGTTCTCATTTTGTTGGTCTCTCTGGGACAGACTTTGAATTCACCCCAGTCTCTAGTATTAATTAAGGAACAAGGAATTTTTTTTTGTGTGTGTGTGTCGATCATGTAAACATACAGTACAGGGACACGGAAACATAAAGGGACAATCTGATCAATTTGATTTATGCATATTTTCTCACACATTTCATACTCATTTCCTTAATTTTATTTTGGTTCAGTGATCGCTGCTTTGCGACAGTGAGCTTTGTTGAAAGTGCTATAAAAATGAAATTGAATTGATTTAAATACAGTATTAATGCTCCGCGCCGGAAAAAACGAAAAGTCACCTAACAAGTTGAATGTTATATGACACTATCGTTTAAGTATGTGAAGTACACTGCCTGGGGAAGTAAAAAGTCTCACACCCTTATATTTTGTTTTAACCACCTTTAGCTTAGACTGTAGCATTTAACATGGTGGCAAGTTCATGTTTGAAAATGATTCCTCAGGCTCCTTGAACCACTCTTTTACAGTTTAAGTCCTGGAGTATACCTGTTCCATCAGGGTAGGGAAAAACTCTATAGATGTAATAACATGGCCATTCAGTACATTCAGGTGGTCGACTTAATTTTATTGCCACATTAGTGTTTTTTTTTTTTTTTGTGACCACACAGCATTTTAGTCCCAATCCTTAACATTCATGTTACATTGGAGCATGTCGTAATGCTCTTACCTCCACTATTAAACTTAACCAACGTCACTGAGCATTTAAGCGATCTGCGATCACAAATCAGTTTGAACTTTTCTTTGCTTAATAAAGGACTCTTTCTGTAACAGTGACTTTTTTTGACCAGGCAATGATATTTTAATTAAGATTGATTTGATAAGAACTCAAACTGGTAAAATGTTCGTTTATCTGGAGGTCTATCATCTGGAGGTCACAAGTTTTATTCCCAGGTCATCCTCCGTAGCCAGGAGCTCAGAGAGCAGATTGGTCGTGCTCCCTCAGTGGAGAGGTTACACGCTTGCACTCTCCACATCAATTCCCAATGTCACGTGAGCAGCAGTTTAAAAAGATACAGTCGGCTGGCGTCATCGAAAATCTGGGGAAACTAATAAAAAAAAGAGAAAAAATATTTGTTTTTATAAGATGTTTGGTTCTTTCTGTCTGTTTTCCAGTGTGTAAAGTGATCAATAAGTGAATTCATTACAAACGATTCGACCTTGTTTTCTTTTTCTTCATGATTATTATACTTCCTCTGAGACAGGAGCTAAAAAGAGAAATAAGAAAAGGAAATTGGGCGCAAATAAAGAAATAAAAAGCACCCGTAGTACATAAATATAAATAGGAATTATAATCTGCCACACAAGTGGCGGAGAATTAAAAAAAACTTTAGGTGTGCAAAACTTGTGTATTAAGCATATGTATGTATGTATGTATGTATGTATGTGTTTAACATTAGCATGGGCATCTTACATGACCAACTCGCCAACGCTGATCGTCATGATTGGCCTCCCTGCACGAGGCAAGACCTACATGTCAAAGAAGCTCACACGTTATCTGAACTGGATTGGAGTTCCAACTAAAGGTGTGTGCTTTAAAATATGTAAATATTTCACATATACTGTATATAGTACATCAACTTCTTTAATTACATTTAGTCCGAGTTAGAGGGTTTAAAGTAAAGAGAAATCTATATTTTTCCTGCATTATGTCTACCACAGTGTTGTCAAGTTCTTGATTCTGCCCAGAAGGTGTAGGTTTATTTCCAATAACAGCAAATCTGAGAGGTTTATAGTAATGCGTGTGGTCTAGTATAATATAGTTTCTTTAGTAATGACTCACCAGACAAGGGTTTTAAAAAAAAAATAATGATTCAAATGTGCTGTTTTTTTTTTAAGAAAGAAAAAAAATGTGTGTAGTATTGATATGGTGAAGCACTTCGCTAGGAGACATTGTTAACAGCATTCTGTTTGTTTAACATTTGAGGATGGAGTGTTTAGTATCAGTGTGTTGTGATCTTCAGATATGAACCTGGGGTAGTAACAGGATTAGATTTTTTCTTGTGTACGAGTACATTCCACATCATTAACTGTAACTATAAATGGATAAAACATATAGTATGTTGTATTTAATTAAAGGAAAAAGTAAATTTTTTTTACATGTTCCTGTGATCTAGGAAAAAGAAACACTTTAGGATGTCATGTTACTGGAAAATAATAGCATTCTTCCACCCTGTTTTTTTTAAATGGTTTCCTGTAACAGCATTATCTTATCTGTTTCTGTGAATCTGTTCTATTTTAGGCTTAAGCTAAATAAAGAGTTGATTGTCTTTTTGCTTTTCTTTGCAGTCTTTAATCTAGGGGTCTACAGAAGAGAGGCGGTGAGAGCATACAAGTCCTACGATTTTTTCCGTCATGACAATGAAGAGGCTATGAGAATAAGGAAGTAAGTACGGTAAACACGAATCAGTGAATAACACAGAATTCCTGCATATTGCTCAGTTCACACTTGCTCGTGCCGGCTCCTGTTTTCTGCATGGTTTACACATCTCTCACTGACTCGTGTGTTTGTGTGTGATGATGGCAGTTTTAATATGGGATAATGTTTATATAAACACCATCTGCAGACACTGCTGGAGCTTCTGCTCATGCTGTGCACTGATGCATTCATCCTGCATTAATGTTGCATTAATAAGCATTTATCATTCATAAAGCGCTGTCTTAATTAAAGAATAGATTACAAATTAGGCTGCGATTCCAGAATAAGCAGTGTACATTTTACACCAACTGGATTGTCTAACCTGTCTGGGGTTATGCAATACAGTTAACACTTTGCCACAATTTGAGCCACTTTGAGCAGTTGAGCACTGTTTAAATGTCACAGCCTACCTGAGTACTGCTGCTGACTCTGTCCATCCCTTTATGACCACAGGATAACACGCCATGTAACAAAGCTTTAATAATGTCAAACTAGTTTCATGAACATGACACTTGGACATGTTCACTGTACTCAGATGGCCTCCACAGTCACCAGATCTCAATCCAATAGTGCACCTGGGACCTTGGGTTGTGGTGAATCGATGTCATGAAGAATTAAGGCAGTCCTGAAGGCAAAAGCAAGTGCAACCCTAGGTGTACCTAATGTATAAACATTTTTCATATTCATTGTCCAGAAAGCAAAAGGACACACAGCAAGCTGGGTTGTGCGCATGTGAGATTGGAAAAGAGGGTGTGGCTTTTGAGCAGCGTCATTTAATATCAGCAAGTTCAAAACGGATGCACAAATCATTCCAATTTCATATGTCTCATGTTTTGTTGGGAAGGAAAAAGACTCCTCTGCTGTGTCATTTAAAAAATTTTCATGCAAACATACTCCAGTGTTAAATCGCGAAGCTCTTCTATAAATTGCATTTAACATAATTAGCGCATCATTTTACACTGTTTGCAAAGTAAAATTGTATGTTTAAATGTTGTATCGCACATTAGTTGTTAGGTTGGTCACTAACTTCTTGTGTTTTTAAACTTTCAAACCCAAAAGATATATTTTAACATTTTTTCTTTTATAATATATAAAAACATAAATTCATATATGTAAAAATGTTTGTGTTCCTCCACAGGAAGTGTGCATTGGTGGCCCTGCAAGATGTGAAGTCTTATCTGAACGAAGAGGGAGGACAAATTGCAGTAAGCTTGAGAAATACAATCTAATTAGGCAACATTCTTATAAGTAATCCAGTTTTCTGTCTCGTTGTATTGTAATTAACTGTTTTCTTTCTGTCTCTCTCTTTGTTTTCATCTATTGCCATTAAGGTATTTGATGCTACCAATACAACCCGAGAGAGGCGTGATCTCATCCTGAATTTTGTGAAGGAGAACTCGTATAAGGTACTAAACACATCCATAGTCTGTTTTTTATGTTTATGTGAGCAATTCATGGTGTTAACAAGGTGTTTATGTGCACAGGTGTTTTTTGTGGAGTCCGTCTGCGATGACCCGGACGTTATCGCTGCTAACATTTTGGTAAATCGATACGTTTGAACTTTATTAATAGCCTTTTATTTGTAGTAATACAGCAGTACTTCTTCTCTATGTAGCTTGATTTCTTCTGTGTATTTTTTTTGTGTATAGGAAGTGAAGGTGTCGAGTCCGGATTATCCAGAAGGTCACCGAGAACAAGTCATGGAAGACTTCCTGAAACGTATCGAGTGCTACAAAGTCACTTACCAACCACTGGATCCTGATGATTATGACAAGTATAATAATTATGATACCAATAGTGAGAACTATTATTATATAAATTATTTTAGATATTATTTTCAATTCCAGACTTTAAGTCAGATTGCATGAAAAGGGAAAAGACACACGGTGTCTTAAACACAGACTTTCCAAAAGATGAGGTCAGGTACTTGTGTTGTGGAAGAAGGCCTGAGGTGCAGTTAGCGTTCTAGTTCATCCCAAAGGTGTTCACTGGGGTTTAAGTCCGGGCCCTGCGCAGACCACCTGAGTTATTTATTGTCTTTATTGTCAAGCTGGAACAGGTTTCGACCCGGGCCCTTAAATTAAGCAAAAGGTCATTTTTGTCAAATTGTAAGTTTGCAGCATATAAAGACCTGGGTAGTTGTGTTCTACTTTGTGGCATCAGGCCTCCTATGGATGTGGTTTGATGAGGTGTCCACCATATAGTACACCATATATTCGTGTACTATATGTAGACTCCTGACTTTTTATTTTCTCTTTCAGAGATCTGTCCTTCATTAAAGTGGTGAACGTAGGCCGTCGTTTCCTGGTGAACCGTATACAGGACTACATCCAGAGCAAGATCGTCTACTACCTCATGAACATCCGCGTGCACTCCCACTGTATCTACCTGTGCCGCCATGGCGAGAGCGACCACAACGTAGAGGGTCGAATCGGGGGCGACGCGGAGCTCTCACCTCGCGGCAAGCAGGTCTGGGCATGAAGAGGACAGGGTTGTGTCTGAGAAAGTGTCTAAATTTAGCATCTGTGTAATTAGCTAGACCTCTGCTTAAATGTCTAGGGAGTGACTGAATTATTGTGTGGAGGTTTAATGAACGCTGCAGAGCAGTGCTGTGAATTCATGAAAATGCTTCATGCTTTGTCATATTCAAGCATTTATTCCAGCTCCTGATCATTTCTTATCTAGTTTGCAACAGTTCTGCGTGGATTTATCGAGGAGCATGGCTTGTCAGATCTGAAGGTCTGGACCAGTCAGCTGAGGAGATCCATTCAGACGGCTGAGGCTCTGGGAGTGCCGTATGAACAGTGGAAGATCCTAAATGAAATTGATGCTGTTAGTATGCTAAATGATTCTTATTAAGAGTAAAAAGAAATATCTGTAGTTTTAGCAAAGGCTTACACTTATGCATACAATCAACTGAAGCCTGTATGGTCTGATTTTTATTCTTAAATTTGCTCTAAATGACAAGACAAATGACACTCATTTTTTTCTCTAAATATCTGCCTTAAGCTGCAGTAAATCTCCCAGCAATGTCAGGCTGATAAGGTTTAGAAAATGATATGCTCAGCTGTTAAACACAAGACAACTATCTAGTTTCAACTATCTAATTACTATCTATACTGTACCTCTATGAGGCAGCCACTGTTTTTTTTTTTTTTGGTAACACAGTTTACTTTAATTCTCGCAGGATTAGTTGATGGGGTTCTACCAAACCACTGGTAATCTACAGGATTCTAATAAAGTCTGGCTTTAAACATTCTTTATATATTATGTTAGTTTCATGAGCCTCTTCAGTGTTTAGCTAAAGAAGCACATATTCTTAAGTATTATAAGGTAAGCTGTAGAAATACAATTGCATCAAACTCCTGTAGTCATACTGAATTATTATTGATTTCAGGGAGTGTGTGAGGAGATGACCTATGAGATGATTCAAAACTCATTCCCAGAAGAGTTTGCACTTCGCGACCAAGACAAGTACCATTACAGATACCCAGGAGGAGAGGTACAGTCTTTGTGTTCTCATCACTACATAACTATAACATCCTGTGCAAGTTCCATCCAACCACCTTGGAACCTCCATAGACCAACTAGGGACCGTGGAGGACAATGGTGACCATTAGAAGCCAACGGCGACCATTAGAGGCCAGTAGTGACCACTGTAGGTGTTCCTATCTTGTATGATTGTGATAGGATCTCTGACACATTCTGACAAATTCACACGCTATGGGCAATTTGGGAACACCAGTTAGCCTAATCCGCATGTCTTTGGACTGTGGGAGAAAACTGGAGAACCCGGAGGAAACCCACCAAGCATGGGGAGAACTTGCAAACTCCATGCACACAGCAATGACATGGGAATCGAACACAGGACCTGGAGGTGCAAGATGACAGTGCTAATCACTCCGCCTCTATGCCGTCCCTGTGCATATTAACTCCACTCTAAAGCATATGCTAAATAGCACTTGTGCTAGTATCAACAAGTTGTTGAATAACATTGTGTGTAGTATAGGAAACCATTAACCAAGATGATAAAAATCTAAAACATACAAGGTCAAGCTCAAGCACACACAATTTAAAGATTATTCTGCAATTTGTTATTTTTCTTTAATATTTTGAGGGGAAAACGTAATTCCAATCTTTTTTGTACCTTTTTCCTTTATGTAGTCGTATCAGGATCTGGTCCAGCGTCTGGAGCCTGTGATTATGGAGCTGGAGAGACAAGGAAACGTTCTGGTCATCTGTCACCAAGCTGTCATGAGATGCCTTTTGGCTTACTTTCTGGACAAGAACGCAGGTTTAACTACATATACACTCGCAGTGCTGTCTATCCAGTTATCCAGTTATGCTTTATCTATCCAGTTTCAGTGCTGCCCCGGATTCTAGTTCTTGCCTGACAGGAGCGCAAGCGGATATGGTTTTCGTCTGTTGTACTGTAGCCAATCTCTTGCATGTTCGTCATGTTTTGTGTTCTGACATGCTTTTCTGTTCACCATGTTTGCACAGAGTGGTTACTCAAATCGGTCTAGCCAATTACTCAGGACCGCTTTCACCAACAAGAGATTGCTTCTTTTGTTTGTTTGTTTTTGCAAAAACTTTAGAGGCCTTGTGTGGGAAAATTCCAGGAGCTCAGCAGTGTCTGAAATATTGCACCAGTAACACTTCAAATGGTTAAAGTCATTGTAGCAAGTGTATAGGTGTACCCTGGTGCACCTATAAAGTATTAAAAGTATTAAGACAGCATATGCTATGTATTATACAGTAGTTCTTCCTGTGCACAAAACTGATGATGTCATTAATTATTTCTCGCTGAAGTGTTGTGTTAATTTGAATCAGATGGATTAGTTAATGGAGTATAACAAACATGTGGCAGGACATTTAATTTACGAGGCCAGGGCGTCCTTCTCTGCACAAGAAAGTAGTGAAAGTTTAAAATTAACTTCTGTGGCAAATTTCTGCAATAATCAAAAGGAATCAATCAAGCAGGTAGGGATTGTGAGAGTGACACCATAGAACTGCAGATGTCTTCTTGACTTTGATCCATCAAGTTTTGCAGAATAAAGCACTTACTACTGATCGCTGTATAGTAATTTTCTTCAATAAAATAACAAACCATTTTTATTATGTTGCTTGTCATTATGTACTGTATAGAGAATGTCATAAAACATTAAATTTCCTTTTTGTCTCATTACACTTAACCACCATTAGAGTATGCAAGTCTATATTTGCATACAGTGTGCATACATCCTCTTGAGTATTCTTTCTGCCTTGTTTATTCCTCAACAGATGATCTTCCATATTTAAAGTGTCCTCTTCATACCGTCCTGAAGCTCACCCCTGTTGCCTATGGTAGGACCGCCACTAAAGACACCCATGTCACGTTTTCCTTAATCATCACGCGTGTGCTTCTCCTTCTTACCTTCTTACAGTACTTACTGTACTCTCTCTAGGTTGCAAAGTGGAGATGTTTTATCTGAATGTGGAGGCAGTGAACACGCACCGAGACAGACCACTAGTAAGTCCGCTGAGTTTATTTTTCCATCTCGCCGGTACATCTTAGCATTGTGAATCTTTTAGAGGTTATTTTATATGATTACATGCTGATCTCTCAGACTAATTGCTCGGCCGTGCATGTAGCCTCCCACTGATCCTGCATGAAACCTTGAATGGCGTTTTATTATAATTTTTTTTACGCACCGCTGCCTGCCTGTGTATCTTCTTCTACTTTTCTCGACCCATTATGAACTTCCCTCAATCCAATAATCACTTGTTACAAATCACTTCAGTTCGTTTTCCCCCTTGTGAAATTGTGATGTTCATTCATCTGTGGTTGGTCTTTAATGTTTTAGTATTAAGTACATTGCGTAAGGTTGGATTTCCTAGGGTCGCCCATCTGAAAGAGTTCATGCCACCTCATTATAATTACTTTTCTAATAATTTCTAAACATTTGGTTTAACGTTAGCTGGTTTAAGTGTAACACCTTGTTGTTGTCGTTATTATTATTTATCATTTTTTTACTTTGACTAACTATCATTATTCCTGTGTGCCAATACTGACTACCTTGGCCTTCTCAACAACTACTAAATACGTACCTATGTCAAGTCTTTGAGCAAACAGAATCCTCTTTTTCTTCATAACATGAGCAATACTTGACTGGCTGTTTGCTTGCCAGGTTTGACTACTGTATCTAGTGTGCGAACTAGCTTGTTTGATCACATAAAAATGTGATCTGCGAAATATTATTTTGTTCTATATTACTACTTAAGAATAAAGTGTTAATCTTGAAAATATTCAAGGAACTGTTTCAATGAAAGGTGACAAAACATTAGGAAATAGCAAGGCAATCCTTTTTTTTTTATCAGTTTTTTAAATCTAAAAATCTGAAAATAATAGACTTCTTTATGAAAACACCTGCATTCTAATATCATTCTGCTTTGTTGGGGCATTTCCCAGAAATGGCATCGGTTTACAAGGCTAATTTGACAAGTTGGCAGGACTAGGCAACTTGATCTGAAAAGCTGGAACAAGGTTTAAAGTCAGCAGTGGCATGTTGTAGCAGTATTGGAACACAGCCTAAGTAATTTGCTGTTGTATTATGTGATAGCAAAAAAAACAAACTCAAGTTTATCTGTTTTGTCCAGTTTACTAGCGCAACGATGAGACCTGGAGTGATCAAATCCCTTTTTCTCATTCTCTCTCTCTCCTTTACTCGTTCTTCCGTTGTCTCTCTCTCTCTCTCTCTCTCTCTCTGTCTCTTTCCTTTGCTTTCACGTGTCTCACCCTTTGTGTAACACTCATGGTCTCTCCCATCTTGACTCAGGGGCAAACTCGGAGGACTCCAGCCCCCCTGCTGCTCCGGCGGAATAGTTACACCCCTCTGTCCAGTCTCGACCAGGTCAGACGGCCGCGTCTGTACAGCGCCGGAAACCGGCCCTGGCTGCCCCTCGCGCCCTCCCCCTCAGCCCTGCGCTTCCCTGACACTCCTGAAGGGGCGCTGCTGCACAGCCAAGTTAGTGTCCATAGTCCTCACGCTGTTATCAGCAGACTAACTCAGTTCGTCCCAATCAATCCAATCCAATTCTTTCCTGATTCCTCCTCTTCTTGTCTCATGCCACACTCTGTCAGATAACTCGTCCTCGTTCCAGCCATCCTGTGATCTTGGTTGTGTTAACGGCATGGTGTGCGGTGCTTTATGTTCGTATCTTCTTTTTTTTCTTTCTTTTTTTTACGTTTGTCCGTGTGCATGTTCTTTTGGAAGCTTGTGGTTGATTTGTTGTTTGTGTTTTGGCTCTTTACATTGACCCCTGCACACTATCTCTCTCAGTCCTCATTGCTTACCGGATGCCTCATGTAAGCCTTGTAGCAGAGAGTCATGTGTTAGTTGGCTTACTGTGTGTGGGGTTTCTTTTTTCTAACACTGATATCTGCCTATAAAGGACTTGATAATCACATCAGACATAGATAATAACAGGTGAGGGGAATTTAAGAATGTAAAAATGTATAAAAAATTGCTTATGTGTGATGCAATTTGTTATACTATAGATGTTAACTAACATTTATTGCATCCATGACTCCATAATGATATACGTAATGTGTATTGTTTTTTTTTTTTTTTGGTCTGACTAACACACTAACACTACAGTCCTTCTGTAATCATTTGATGCACTCTACCCTGAGAAAGGACTTGTGCAGGGTTGGACCTCACAGACTTGCATTGAAGTTTTTATTGAAGTTATTACTCTTATTACTGAACAATAACAGCAGTTCCTAATGCATATTATTTCTATTATACTATTTTTTTTTGTGCTTTTTGACAAGTCAAAGCCTGACCTGACCTGATTTAAATATTTTAATCCCTTTGTGCTTGCATATAATACTGTGAAACATCCTTGAATCAAGGTTGCATTTCTTTAAACAATTTTTTCCTCCATTCTCTCTACCACTTTAATTTAAACACATTAACTTTATGGTCTGAACTACAATCAGAGCTGCTGTTAAGAACACCGCCAACCAATCAGAATCGAGAATTCGGCTGCACTGCAGTGTAAATGTGCTTATCGCGTATTAATGTCCTGATGATGTTTGTTATATCATATACCATACGTGCTTTATGTCATGTTGTTTGTGTTAACTGTGTACGCTGATGGGTTTGCCTGGGCCATGTGATCACAGCCGTGCCGTTTACCCTCTGTTTCCCTCTACTGTATGTCTCATACGTCTCGCTCTCTCTCTCTTTCTCTCTCCCTCTCCATTTATCTATCTATCACTCTACCCCTCTCTCTTTGTGTTCCTTCATAGCTTCGAGTCTCGGGCAGTTTTCTGTAAGTATATATTCCACCGGATATGGATTTCATCATTTCTCTCTTTTGCTCCTGAATACATCACGACATCTTGATGGGATATTTTAGTCTCATTTTAGTTTTAATTTCTTATACTGCATTTGTTTAAAGTCTGCTGTTTATCCTTTATATTCTTCTGCATGTCCCTCGTACAAGTGGTTCTGTTGTTATCACACACCTATTTGAACAGTTGGGTTTCTGTGTTGTGTGTAGTGCTATATTTTATGAAGGGTGAATGAATGGCTGTCTGCATGTGTTTTTTGGACGCTGTCTGCTTTAATTTAAGAACATTTGCAACTATACTGGTTAAACCATGTAGGAATCAAAGCCAATTTAATTAAATCGACAATATTAAAAGTGCCATATTGTACTATTTCTTTAACAAAGTAACATAGGTACTAGCACTTCCCCTCAGATCATTGTGTTATAAAAGAAGATAAGATTTTTAAGTCCCAGCTAATAACAACTTTACAAAACTTGGGGGGAAAATAAGAAATTGTTAAAACTTTTTTGTTTGTTTGTTCTCAAACACTGAAGACCCATCTTAAAATGACATCTCCTATAACATAATGGTTATAAAAATTCTCCTTGTTTTTAGTGATTTGTAAACACCACGGTTGTAATGAGTGGTTAAAAATTTTAAACTTTGCTTAATATACACCATTCTGTGTAAACTCTAGAGACAGATGTGTGAGCCAGCAACATCAGCGCCAGGAACCGGGCCACAGTTAAAGTTCTGATGTTAAATGTGAACTTTCTCGAAGCTCTCGACTTAGTATCTGCCGGATTATTACATGATTGGCTGATTGGATAATTGCAGTTGGATGTATAGTATATGTTTCCTATATGGTTTACACTATATGCTTCTTAAATTAAAGCTGATGTCCTTCTTTCTCCTCACCCTCTTCTCTCTACTCCAGTAGTAGTTTTAAATTTCATGGGTGGGATTGTGGATCCAAAACGACAAAATTCTATTTACTGTTTCATTATTTCGGCTTTAAACTACATATTATAACTAACAGAGCTAAAACAATTCACCCTGTATGTAATGTACTTATGCTAATATACAACATAATTTACAATATAAATGATTTTATTCTTTGATGACTTTGATTTCACCCTTTTTCCATCTGTGATATTTCGTAGGAATCCTTGTGCGAAGGAATCGTCTTTGAAAGCACAGAAGACAGTGGTGACTCTTTCCGCTTCTGAGTAGCTAGCCACGAAGGCTCGGGAGACTTCGACTTGACGCACAGCTTCAATCTAGCACTATGTATGAAGCACTATATAAATCCTGCTTTTCTGATGACTGCACTACTGTCACCGTTAATCCACTTTACATGTGTTCAGGGGCGCAAAAATCTGCATGTGCACTTTAAAAGGTTGCACATTTTGAAGGCAAGCTTTAATGCTCTGTAGTTCGCATGTGTGGGAGCTTGCAACCTGAGATTTACAGACAAGGGGTCAAAGGTTATTAATGTTAATGGTTTTGTCTTCGAATTTACAACATTTCTTTTTGATGGGGGTTCTTTTCACTTTTTTTTTAAACTTTAATTTTAATTGTTTTTCTGAAATCTGAAGTGAAATAATAGACTTTTAACCAAAGATGTTCTTCAAATATTTATTGACAACTGCTTAAATAATAGTAATAGTAATATCTGGGTGATTACATAATTAAGGTGTTGTTAAATCCTTGTCACTTTTTTTTCCCCAACAGTTAAAAAAAGGCAACATTAAGGGTTACTCTTAAATTAGTAAACTGGGTTGAAGGTGTAGGATCGAATTAGCAAATACTAAGTAAAGCTAAATGCCATTCATGCTCATGAAATGAGGACGTTAAGAACATTCAGAGTATAAGAACAGCAAAAGAAACAACATGACCATGTCAAAATAAAATCTAATAATATCACGTTACTGATATATAATAAAATTACAATACTACTGAAAATAATATTTTACATTTTTTATATTTTAGTTAGAACATTTAATCAACCCATTAACCTGAACATGTTCTTCTATTATATTTATTGCATTCATTGTACAGGTCACTTAAGTAAATGTTCTAACTAAAATACAAGAACCTATTGAGTGTTTCCTATTTTTATAATATTTCAAAGACATGTATATGAATGAAATGTCTGTGAGACATTAAATAATCCCTATATTATGAAATCACCCATTCATGTGATCTGTCACTTACCTGAACTAAAACATTTAGGCTGTAAATGAAGACTTTAACACAGATCTATTTTATTAAGTCTGAAGGACAAGATACGCACAGATGAACAGTTATTTAAACCTGAGTTAATGTTAGAAGGTTTATATTTTTAGGAAAATGTTTAGTGTTTTACGTATTATGCTCTTGGGATTCAGGATTCTGGCATGAGGTTTCTCAATTTAAGTCATTTCATTAAAGAAATGAGATCAGGATGGTAAATAAGTTCAGCCTTAGAGTCATGTGCTTATACTTTATAATATACAAACATATAGATTTGCAGTGTGTCTATAATGGACTAATTCTTGTATGTCAGCTGCATGTATCGATTTTCACACATATTACTAAACGTCCCATATTGCTAAAATGCTAAATGAGCTTTTGAGCAAAATAAAATGGTCTTATGTGCCAAAACTTATACACTACCACCAACAACAAAAACAACAAAATTGTCACATGCTCGGTCGCAGTATAAAATCTTCTTGTTAATTTGTTGTTAAGAATGTATCTGTGTATGTTCTGTCCTTTCTGCTTTTCAGTCATGTGCAATAAAAGATTCAAATCAGCAACTTGTTTGATCAGATATCTGTTCAGTATATAGTGGTCTTCAATAATAATATAAATCAAGCAAATGTGAGTGAAAGTTAAAATAATGCGTCAAGTAATCGTGCAAATGTTCATTACGACATTTGAAAGTCCCTAAATAAAAAAAATGTATCCCCACTGGGGTGTTACTCTAACCCTGAATATTTTTAATATGTATCTTTCACTGGGAATTGTAGCTATAGTGTACTTTTAAAAAAGTGTACCTTCCTAAACTTTTAAAAAAGTGTACCTTCCTGCATTCCTAAATAATGGGTACAAAAGAAATGGTACAGTTTTCTCTAAATATGTGTGGGGTCAACCTTTTTTAATAAAATGAATATAACTGATACATGGCGAACTATCTCATACTATTAAACCCTGACAGATGCATAAATGGACAAAGTAGTACTAAATATTTTTTCTTTTTTATACCACTTATCCTGTATACAGGGTTGTGGTGGGGGGCCCAAGCCGATCCCAGGAGACTTGGGGGCATGAGGCGGAGTACATCTTGGACACAGTGTGCCAATCAATCACAGGGCACACACACTACGGGCAATTTGGGAATGCCAATTAGCCTAATCTGTATATCTTTGGACTGTGGGAGGAAACCGGAGTACCTGGAGGAAACCCACCAAGCACGGGGAAACCATGCAAAGTCCATGCACACAGACCCGAGGTGGAAATCGAACCCTCGCCCATGGAGGTGCGAGGCCACAGTGCTAACCACTATGACACCATGCCATGACTCTGGCGCTAACATAACAGGCAAAAAAAAAAAAACATAACCACTTCAGCATAGAATATAAGAATAAAATGAATAACAGGGTCATAGAGGATACTTATTTGTAAAAATTGATAAAGTTAAAACTATATTTAAATACTAGACTCCAGACTAGTTACCTTACAAACTTTACTGCAATGTGGTGATACAACTTTTGTTTGTGTGCTGTTTCTCTCTTCTGAACCACTAGGTGTCGACAAAGTACAGAAAAATAAGCATGATACACTTGACCAACTTGTGAATTTTGTTATAGTCAAGGAAAGTAGTAGTATAAGAACTTAGCCAACATTTCAACAGTATTGATTAAATACTATCATTTAAAAATTACTGCTTAAGCATTTTATAAAAAAAGAAAACTGTCACTACAAGAATTCACAGGTGGGTAACTGTTTTTGTATTTCCAGAGAAAAGTTGCTCAGTGAAACAGGTTTAGTCATTCTTGTACATCTGCAGTGTACTGTAATGTCAGTGTAGTCTTGCACAACTCTGTGTTTTTCCTGCACTTTATAACACAGGGTGGTGATTGTGAAATTATCTGCACCTGGCGGATGCAGGTAACAGTGAACACACACACACACACACACACACTGTGTTACGTAACCCAACCAGGGAGAGATGAGAACAAAAGCAAAGTCTTTAACTAGTAAGTCATTGTGTGTAGGAGGAAAATATCCATGCCTGATCTCCCTGTCATCATTCCTACTTACAGCTGCACCAATCTCTCATGCGTTTTAGATGACAATGCATTTTAAAGCAATATTTCTGTTTATTCATGATTTCGAACTTGATACGTGATTCATGCTGGGGTAAATTATAGTGTTGTTTTTTTTTACTTAAACAACAGATTCTCAGTGACAATAATCAGAATCCAGTCTGTGAAAAACATCAGAGGTGTCGTGTCCTCTTAGGCTCTTTTGACAAAGTATCTCTAGGCGGCCTAAAGAACCATGACGTGGTCTACAGACCATCAAACACAGTCATTAGCTTCATGGCCTTTCTTTGCCATATCTGTGCTCTGACCTAAACACACATGGTGAGAGCCTGCGCTGTGTACACACTCCAGACCTGTCTCCTCCAACTCCTCCTGGTTGCTTTGGCTCGGATACTGAGACTATAAATCTGCTCGGCATGCCTGCTTCATCAAAGACATATAACAAACATCAACCTCATACTGTTGTTGGCTTCAGTTGTGATCAGTGTACACATTTTCTCCACATCCAATGCATTATTTCTGTCGGGAGTGACCGTAAAATCACCTCTGAGAGCTCCTCGTTTTTTTACTGTCCGTGGTCTATCGGACTCAGAAGTGAGGAAACGTTTTATTTTATTTGGATTAGCTTCTCTCTAGATTAAAGCATTCGTAAACAGGCAGCCTTTTCATTTCTGCTGATTCGCTCTGGTGCTCCTTCTGTGTTCTGAGCTCCTCTTGGTTCTGCCTCGCTGCTCTGACCCAAACACACACAGTGAGGGGCCGTGCTGCGTCCACACTCCAAAACAATCTCTTGCTCTGGCTGCTTTGGCACTGACGCTTTAAAGGGCTAAAGCTAAAAAATGAAGCATCTTTTAAAAGCTGCTCTTAAAATGGAGTTCCTGGTAAAACTGATATAAGTCTAGCTAATAGCTAATACACTACCTGTCTTAGTATAGGTAGTAGATACAGCGATTGTTTGGCAACAGTAGAAGCTTATCAATAGTCTATTTAGTGTTCTAAAGTTCTAACATTAGATTGGCGGCTCAGGTGGATTCTAGGTTGGTCATCAAGGTTTGAGCCCTGCCACTGCCAGGTTTCCACTGTTGGACCATTGGGGAAGGGTTAGGGTTAATGCAGGGGAACCTCAGTCCCAAGCCTGGATAAATGGGTGGGTTATATTCAGTATATATGCCACATTTTATCATTTATCATAACTGCAAGTTATTATCACAAGTTTTACACCAGATACCACAAGGAAGGCCCGGAGCCGATCCCAGGAAACTTAGGGTACAAGACGGGGTCCATCCTGGACAGAGTGCCAATCCATCTCAGGGCACACGATCATGTTGCCGATTGATCTAATAAGTTGCAAATTGGACCTCCAGCTGATTCTTATATGTACATTTTACTTTTCTGGCCTCTTATTGCTACCTGTCCCAACTTTTTTTTTTTTTCATGAAATCCAAAATGAGCCAATATTGACATAATGACATATAATAATGACATTTTAAAATGTCTCACTTTCAACATTTGATATGTTATCTATATTCTATTCTACATCATTGCTTTCACCCAACTTTTTTGGAATCGGTTTTGTATATGGGTATATAGGTTAGAATCCTATATCCATATAAAATGTAAGCATGGATTACTGGATATGGGTGGCATGGTGGCGCAGTGGTTAGTACTTGTCCTTGCACCTTCAGGGTTGGGGTTTGATTCACACTCGGGTTTGTGTGCATGGAGTCTGAATGTCCTCCCTGTGCATGGTGGGTTTCCTCTGGGTACTCCAGTTTCCTAACTGGCATTTCCAAATTGCCTGTAGTATATATATGTGTGTGTGTGTGTGTGTGTGTGTGTGTGTGTGTGTGTGTGTGTGCGCCTCCCATAGTGTGCATCGGGACCCCTGGGAAAGGCTCCAGGCTTCCCATGACCCTGAACAGGATAAGCGGTATAAGTGACTGAGCGTTGCCTAATTCTTCTCAATGTTTATTTTACTTAAGATTTAGTAATATTTGTTAATTGATTAGTCATATTAATATAAACACCTTGTTTGCAAAACTAAACTGTCTTGTGATGTCTCATTTATTATCCTAAAACCTTTTGTGTACTTTAGTGTCATTGATTTGGTGGCAGTTCATCCATAGAAGCAGGTGATATACACCATATCCAACAACCATTTAATAACAAATAATCTTTAGAGAGCTGAATGATTAAAATATCAGATATCTAACGTTCCACTTCATTTACTTAGATGTTGTGCATTTGTATGGCATAGCTCTCACTGCCCCATTTAGAGCTGTAGAAGAATTACTGCACCTGGCCGTGCAAGAAGGGCTAATAGAGGCAAAAATCATGCATTCTGTTCACTGCATATGCACCACTCTGGTCATCAAGATGTTCTTTTATACGTTCTTTTTTTCTTTACGATTCAGAAGTTACCTAATAGCATTATTGCATGAGCAAGAGTGAGGTTATTTTAAACATTGGGTATATGATACAATAAAAAAATCAATATAAAAGCATGATTAGAAGAGTGACATGGCTTTTATGCAACACTTTTTTCTTTTTTTTACTATGAAGTAGCTGACATTTAGGACAGGGTACGGCCAAATAATGTGTTTATTTTTACTCACAAAACGGAAACAGATCCCGAAAAAGCCTCACTCACTGACAGCCACTTGGCTAACTGGCTAGGTGCTGCAAATAAAGATGCATCCAATAAGTTTGATTTATATTTTTTCTTTTCCTCTTTATATGATGAGTTCTCTTACTGTACATCAGTAGTGAAGTACAGTACTGAAGTAAGAAGTCTGTTTTTTTTGCCATGTCCACTGATGATGTCCTGTCACTAACAGTTGGACTGTTGCTGGAACTGGAATTTTGCTAATTACATTCACAGTAGGATTCATCAAAATGCATTAATAAAGCAATAACACCACCCCCAGCCTTACAGCAACACAATAATGCGAGGATTAAATCCTGGCAGAGATTTAGTGTGCTCTTGAACTCCTCCTGTACAGCTTGCTTTGGTTGTTAAGCTTCTTTTGGACATCATCCTTCACATCCACATGACTAATGCAGGACATGTGTTACACTTCAGTTCTCCTTTCTCCAGCACAGATAAGCGCTCACAAGCTGCAAGTTTCTCTGTGTTGTGCAGGTAAAAGGTGCAAGAAAAGTTGAAGAACACAACATGCTCAACACAACTGCAACATGACATACATCTACAAATCTCTGTAGTTCAACTAGTAACCGTGGAGGCCAATGTTAACCATTGTATTTATTTCTTTTTTACAATTGTGGTAGACCTCCAGTCCAGACCAAAATTCACACAGGGATTCACACACTACGGGTAATTTGGGAACACCAATTAGCCTGATCTTCATTTCTTTGGACTGTGAGAGGAAACCTGAGTACCTGGAAGAAACCCAACAAACATGTAGAGATCATATAACCTCCATGCCCCCATATAAACTCCTGACCCTGAGACAGGATTTGAACTCTGACCCTGGAGGTGCAAGAAGACAGTGCTAACCGCTAAGCCGGCTAATATATACTTATCAGCCATAACATTATGACCACCTGGTTAATATTGAGTAGTTCCAACCTTTAGCCACCAAAACAGTCGTGACCTGTGTGTTCTGACACCTGTCTAGGCTTCACTTCACTCCACATACGCATCAATGAGCCTTGGCCGCCCTTGAACCTGTCACCGATTAACAGTTTTTTTCCTCCTTGGATCTCTTCTGGTCCAGATCTACTACAAAGTACATGTACAGAGCCAATGAAATGCAGTAACAATATTTCTCCTAAATTTAAAATGTAACTATTGTTATCGTTATTCGTAGGCGTTTTGCCTGATACGCACAAGGCCCGGGTTTCAATTCTGAGCCAGTGCCCAAACCCTGCCATTGAATGCAGTGCCAGTCCCAAGCTAGTAAGGGCATCCGGGGTAAGTGTGGACCGGATGGCCTGCTGTGGCGACTCCTTGCCAGGAGCAGCCGAAAGACCATCAACATCAGAAATTATAGGAAATGACATCACTACACTTCAAAGTTCCCCAAGATTATGCAGTATTTTCAGAGCTTTAATAACTCATATAAAACAAAATGCAAATAATTTGTAAACAAATTGTGTTAATGCTTTGGCTTAATAACATTACGAAATCAGTATTTGGTGGAATAACCCTGATTACATGCGTTTTGGCTCTCCACAGTTTTTTTTATATCACTCTTTTTGCAAAAAAGCAAACAGCTCAGCTTTACTTGATGGTTTGTGACCATCCATCTTCCTCCTGATGATATTTCAGAATCCAGAAGATTTCTGGAGTAAATTGTAGTGGTCTCCTATTTTTTTTTCCAGAGCTACCATCTAGAAAACATGATGCAGGTCCTGAAGCTAGTGCACACAGAAAGTCACAAAATACAAAATGTTTTTTTTTTTTTTTTTAGAAATATTTTATTATTCAGGTTATAAGAAAACCTTGTCTTTTTTTATCCCTTAGGCCGAAGCTGCACAGAGAATGGCGGGAAAAAAGACTCTTTATTTACTGCATCATTTCAGGGTATTAATGTTTCATTATGGTAAACATTCAATTTATAAATGTACTGTTTTAAATGTAAATGTAAACGTACTTTAAGTGATTTTATTGTTTATTTATATGTTTTTGTGTGTGTGTCAAAGACAAGTAAGACGTTTCAGACCGTTCGTTATTCAGGGCCTTAAAAAAATGTGATCAAAGAATGAGTGGAAACATTGTGTCAAAATAACAATGACGTATAAAATGCCGCGCTCGCGACAACACCTGCTGCTTCATTTTCTAAGTTGCTACAGTGTTGCTTGTGACGTTCTCAATCTCATCAAAAAGGAATCATTATAGCAAAAGCCCTGTGATGTTTAAAATAACGTGCTGGTGACGACACGCTTTGTATGTTGCTACAACGTAACATTTGCGAGAGAAATACCCTACAGCGACATTGTTGCAGCGAACATCAAAGAAGAAAGGAAGAAGAAATAAGAATAAGAAAAAGGAATGTCAGATGAAGAAGACAACCCACCGCCGTTAGACACCAACGCAGAAGAGGATGATGAAGAAGAAGTAGGGGACGGGGGTTTTACGGCGGAGTTGTTAGGAGACCCGTTGTTTGAGATCAGCGGTCAGGGACCTGCACCGATTAAAGACCATTTCTGTTTACAGATCACTCCTAAAGAGGTGAGTGTCGGGGGACACAAAGAGGAAGATGTAAGACTACAAGATCCAGTTCACAAAAGTCTTGCAGTCAAATGTTTAAAATTTGTTTTATTGCCTTATTTCAGTGATTTTTTTTTTCAATAATCACATAACTGTTATTTACTCCAAAATACAACCTTGTACTGTAAATACATCCTGCTCACATATGACTGTATCCCAGTCAGATTTTAGCCTGTTATATGTTTATAAGCAACTGAAAAATGCCCCCGAAACACCTGCAGACCCCAGGGGGATTATTATTCACATAATATTTCTCCACTTAAATACTAAAGCAGCGTTCCATACAAGTAGTTCCCTGTCAAGTGAACAAGGAACAAGTGAACAAGGGTTCATCTTCCACAAAAGTGGACATGCACAATTTTCCATAAGTCATTGTGCCTCACTGGAGCGCAGGAAATATGAACACAAGAAGGGATTTTCACTCACTCATTATTGATATGTCAATTCCCAACCGGTGTACATACCTTAAACCACTGAATCCAGTTAAAAAGAGAGAGTTGCACCAGGAATTGCATCTAGAATAAAACCTGTGCCATGTGTGGATCGGACAGTCCATTGTGGTGACCTCTCGACAGGAGCAGCCAAAAGACCAACAGCATCTAGGAATAAGTGTCACCAGTCGCCACCTGCTTCTATTAGTGTATATAAATGATATTATATTATGTTATAAATGTCCCAATTCGTTATTTACTTTTTTTTTTTAAATTTATTACAGTTTTAAACCCTGAAACCTATAAAAAATAGTTGTCATAACGCAAAAATTTAGCTTTATTCAACAGCTTCCTACAACCACCTCCTAACAATGATCTAATAATGAAATGAAGATACAGTATGTGATTACCTCACAGTATGACATAAAAGTTAATGACGCTGCTCACCTGATGTGCCTATGTTGGATCTATGTGTGCCAAACAAAAAAATAGCGTAGAATACTTCAGAGTATACCATCTGTAGGATTATAACGAAACTGCAATGGTTTACCGCATCAAATACCTAAAAGTCTTGAGCGCAAGTTGAGCAGTTAGCTTTTTGTGAGCTTCTAACACAGACACGCATGGGTTCTAACTCATGTGTTTCAAGACTAAATAGCCACGTTCGGTCACTGGTTGATTTATCTTTGTTATAAATGTAATAAAACATTTAAAAATATTTTTTCCCCTTGTTAATTTGAAGAGAGAGGGAATAACAAGAGACCAGCGAGGGAACGAGTGTTTATAGCTGCTATAACATCAGTGAGATCATTAACTGTAAATATAAATGAATAAAATAGAATGTTTTATTAACAAACAAAATAATTTGTAGTTGTTGCTAATCTGTAAGAGGAATAAATCACTCTGATTTTAGGTGATTTGGCGATGGTGGAAGATTTCTTTACGAGTCGACAACACGAAACCAGGAGAGCAGCGAGAGAAACACAAAGACTATCTGGATGACAGCCGGCTGCATGGTAAACACGCTAATGCTAACACACACATTTATACTACTAACACACCCAAACACTAACACACACACACACACTAAAAATAACACACATAAACACTAAAACACATTAATAATAACACCAACACACACACAGGCACACACTAAAAATAACACGCACTAACACTAATACACATAAATCCCAACACTAGCACATATATTCATGCTAACGTATATTCTAGACTACACTAATAGAACACATACATTAACACTAACACTTATATTAACACTAACACACACTAACACTTATATTAACACTAACACACAAACACTAGAGCATACAAATATTAACAAACACTAACATTAATATTAACACTAATTCACACTAACACTAATATTAACACTTTCACTCACTAACACTAATATTAACACTAACACACATTAAACGAACATTAATATTAACACTAACAAACACATTTAACATAAATAAAGCAGATCATGTGAACTTACATGAAGGCATTTTAAGATTTTTTATAAACCTGTTGGTGTGTGTGTGTGTGTGTGTGTGCGCGCGCGTGCGCTCCAGGTCAGGTAATGGTGGTGTTTGGTCCAGATGTGCTGGAGTACACTAAGTGTCTGTGTGGGCGTCAGTATGATTATCTCCCGCGTCTCCCGGATCCTTTGCTTCTCCGCATCATGTCATATTTGGATCTGGAGGACGTGGCGCAGATCGCACTCACCTGTCAAAAGCTCAAACAGGTGAGTAGTTTAAAGTCCATTCCTTATTTGATCCTTAATGAGTAAAATCGTCATGTGTGTCTCCTGCTGTGCTGACATGTATTTCTATCAAACAATCGCTCAATTAAAATTTGTGGATTTTTTAAAAGTTTGTTGTATGTGTGTGTGTGTGTGTGTGTGTGTGTGTGTGATTTAGCTCTGTACCTCGGAGCAGTTCTGGGAGCAGATCGTACGCCTGCACTGTGACAATGTGACCACCGGGATGGAGGATTTGGCTCGAGAGGTGGGATGGAGATGTGTGTTCTTCACCAACAAACTGCTGGATCAAAAGAAAAAGACCCAACTAGTAGTGAGTGACCCCACGGCGCTGGACGATTTAGACGACGATGATGTATGAGCAATAACATGGGACTGGAACAGGAGCAGCTTCACACATCTTAAACAAGTAACAGAACACATTCAGTACTGAACCATTTTAATACACATTGTACAGTTTATATATTTAAAACAATAAACAGATAAATAATTATCTTACTAAGTCTAATTATTGTTGGTAATTGGTGTGATTTTCAAGACTGTTTTTGTATTTGTGTCATTTGTGACCAAACAGGTACTACAGTCAGTGGATTGCTAAATGCACCATGTGATCTTGTGGTTTCTTGATAATAATGTCTGCTTATATAGTAAGACATATTGGCCTTGTAAATTGCTAACATATTTTAGTAAATATTGATTATTGCTGAAATTTCGAAAACTCTAGTATCGTTTTAAAAAATAAATCACTAACCAAAAAAACATTTAAATATAATGTGTGTCCTAAGCTTAGACTGGTACTGTATATCTTCTGGACAAACACTTCTTCATCCAGTAGGATTAATGGTGCACGGGGCAGTGGGGGCTCATATGGTTAGGGCTATTTGTTACTGATCAGAAGGTTGGGGGTTCAAGCCCCTGCACTAGCAATCAACCACTGTTGAGATCTTAAGCAAGGCCCTTACCCCTATCTTTTCCAGGGGTACTGCATCCTGGCTGACCTGGGACGCTGACCCCAGCTTTCTAACTGGGATATGTGAAAAAAAAAATTATTGTGTTGTAAGGTGATAGATAATTTAATATTAATGTTATCATATCAAAGTTGATCCATTAAAACACTGTTTTGTGTTTTTTGCAGTTTAGTTCTGGCAGCTACAAGAACATTAGTCCTAAAAAAAAAATCAGCTCTTAAAGAAGGTACCCTTTTTAATCTTTCATCACCTGTTGTTTTCACATTTATTGACTGTCAAACAGTAACAATTTTGCAGTACAGTTATACATGTTACAGATGGCTGCAAAATGACTATTTGCAAGAAAGATATAGCTGTAATTCTGAAATGTTTTCCATAGCTGTTCATATGCTCCTGAAGCAATCGACAAAGAAAAAAGGAAGAACAGATGGAAGAAATGAAAGATGTATGGAATGGAAGAATAAAAATAAAATGAACAAAAAACAAGCAAACAAACACAAAATCAAGGACCACCACTGCACATAATCTACTAAAGAAAGTAAGCGAGATTAAAAAATATATAGGAAGGAAAGACGGGAGAATGGTAGAAGGACCAGATAAAGAAACAATAAAACAAGCATGAACTATGAAAAAGGAACACCATTTCTACTGAATCAATCAATAAAGAAGAAGAGAAATATGTTAAAGAACAAAAGAAATAAATAAGAAGAGAAATGCACTGGAAATAAATTTCATAAAAATGTGTGGAAAATATATTTTATATGAAATGAAACAGACAAAGGGAATATGTAGCATCTTTATTTAACATCCTACAAGTGAGACAGAATATATAAAGAAGCACCCCTCTTTTAGCAGACAGCTTTTAAAACTTTTTATTGCAGTATAGAGTGATATAAACTTTTTCAGCACAACCTAGGCAACATGATAAACTGGATTGCATTTTATTTTAACCACCTATACATACTTGACTGAGCAAAAAAAAAAAAGAAAAATGGGTCGCATATGCAAAGAAAAAGCACAAACACGTGATTACAGGTTTTTCTGGTTGTAAATAACAATGATATGCTCATTTTAAGAGTTTTACATTTTTGCAACATCACTCACATGTTCCTTTAGTGCTTTACACGTTATAACGGTAATGATTACTTTTGTTCTACCTGACATATCAGGTTTAATGTCTTTAAGACTCCCCATTGGCATACACTGGCAAGGCTTCCCTATAAGCACATACTGTATAAGCACATCTGTAATCATTATTGACCTATGTTGTGTAGCCGGCACGGATCTGTGCCTCTTGCGTTTAGTTAAGAGCTGATAGAGTGAACTATTAAAGACTGGTTTCACCAAATGAAAAAAAAAAAAAACAAGAGCACAACACCTATAAGCAAAGAACATAAAAAAACTCAAGAAGATAAGAATATTAGTTCATGTCATCTTAAACCAGTCTCTCCTTTTTTGTGTAATGAGGTCACCGACAAGGTTGAAGGTTCCCACCTTCAAAACTGTTGCACAATAGATGCTTTTTGTTGTTTGAGAACTATCTATCTATCTATCTAACTATATGCAATCTCAATTTGGGATTTAAATAATACATCAAATTCCTATGTGATGTGTGTGTGTGTGTGTGTGTGTGTGTGTGCAGTGAGTGTATTTTTTTTATGAGCTGTTTAACAGCTAAGGCTGAACAGAGCCATTTAGAACGATCTGAGTGAAAGGAACGAGGGCCGCTCCAGTCATAAAAGCGCTGTGTTTGTTATGACGTGCAAAGGACTGGACATGGAAAAAGGAGGGGAGAAGTGTGTTGGAATAAATCAGAGGCCTGCTTGTGATGCCTGGTCCTCTTTCTTTCTTTTCTCTCACTTTTTTTTTGCTGATGTCATCATTTCTTTCATATCCATCATCACACTTACAAACGTATATTGTACTGTTGATAAATATGAATGATAAAATATGTATAATATTATGTATATGTCCATCCATCAGAGGATATAAAAACATGAAAATACAGAATGAAAATGATGAATAAAGCAGTTGGTTCCAGGTGGTGTTGTAATATTGGCGGTTTCATGTTTTCCTCCATATGATAGTATACTACAGTGTAAAGGTTGCAAGTGCTTTAACAGATTTCCAACAGGATACAAATGTTTCCTACATTTTCCCCAGCTATACATCAGGATTACTGGATGGGTGATGTGCAGCACAGACTGCACCCTTTCTTTCTCACTGATGCTCCTTCCTGTATCACAAGTAACTAAAATCATCAAATAATGTATTCTACGATATTAGTATCAGCCACTGCCAAACTTTCAGAATATTTTTTAATAACTTGCCCATCCTTTCTGCCTTTATAAATCTCCAAACCATTTCATATGCTTTGAGCAGCTGTAACCTACATACACAGACAGCCTCCTCAATTGCTTTTGCCATATCTGTTATAACTCTGCCAGATGTCATACACTGCCTTCTTCAGATCAACTCTTGGAATCCGAGTAAGATGGAAGGTTTTTTTTTTCTTTTTCTGCTGATTATACCATGTGTTTTGTATTGATTTCTTGTTTCTGGAAAACTTTAAAATAGAGGTAGATTTTCCTCTTTCCCTTTTAGAAATTATAAGGGATAAAAAACTTACTTTAAAACATATGGATATGTGAATATAGCAGAGTTTAAAGTACCGAAATGATTCACTCATATATAAATGTAATTACATGCACTGCCTGACCAAAGACAAGTCGCACACTATATGATTTCATTTGACCACATTTAACTTTCATTACTGCACACAATATGATGCCAATTCATGTGTGAAAATGATTCCTCATGCTCCCAGAACCACTCTTTCACAATTTGAGCTCTGGAATATACCCGTGCCGTCAAGTAAGAAAAACTCCATAGATGTAACAACCAGATCATTCAGTACAATCAGGTCGTCCGCTGACTTCATTTCATTCCCAGGTAACGATGCTAAGCCTAGACCTGAGCAACTGCATGATAGGTGCATTGTTTTATGCACGTCCCAGTTCAGAGCTACTGTATATTTAGTATGAAGATCATTGAAACACTTGGTGATTTCACTATTAAGTGAAATCACCAAGTGTTTCAATGATCTTCATTAATAGTTTTTTCTTTTGCAAAATTGATGGCTCAGGCGTCTCTTTTCAAGTACTAATGATGCGTTGAATGATGCTTAACCCATTTTCATCACAAGTTAAAAGTAGAAAATTATAAACTCTGAAAAAGTTTGAAAGTACTGTACAAATTCATCAATTTACACTAAGATACTATACTTTTACTTCCTTTTTTAGGAACCAAGTCCCATGAAAACACATTAGTTTAAGTCCTATAACAAAGGCTTTGTTTCTATAAGGCGTGGGCAAAATATGCCTTAGTGAAAATGTAGATAATGGATCGAAATCTAAAAAAGTTAAAAGTGAGCTATCAATCCAGAAAAATCTTCCTAATGTACTCAAATAAAATGATTTTAAATAATAAAGTGAAGAATGTCATTTGTCACATGAAATGTTATTATTTAAGTAAACTGTTTCAAAGATATTTTAATTTTAAAGTAACCGAGCTAATTTGTCTGAAACACTCATTAACACTACATAGTTTATGAATTAATCAGAAATGAACGATTATGTAAATGTTAAAACAGACACCTGTAAGTTATGGAATTCATGCTTATGGAGACAGAGGAGAAATAAAACTGATCCGAATGTTGGCTTATCCACATTCAGATGCACATCGATATCTATACAAGGTGTCGCAACATGACAATCCACACCACTCATTACTTTTTTTCTACTCTGATGCAACAAAGTAATTGCACTTCACACCGTCTGTCTACACAGTACCGACAAACCTTACATTAAGATCCAACGTTTCAATTAACTGCACACTGATTGTGGAAAGATTACCTAATTATAGACTTCTAGAATTTGTAGACTTTGGGGAGCCATTAAAGACCAGTAGATCCTGATGACCATGTTTAATTGTAATCATTAATCCAACACTTCCTATACTGGGACAAAAACGATTTTCCAAAAACGTCAGGGTAGATAATGGAAAGAAATTAGGTGGATAGTTTTAGCAAATGGTTGTAGGTGTAGTCCATCAAAAAGATAATCTAATTAAACAAAAAAATTTTTACAGCACTTGGAGAAAAAATAATCCCCATGGCACAACCTCAGCTGTTTTTAAACCTCACTGCATGGTTTCAGGAAAACGAAAGTGAGTGAGTAAGTGAGTGAGTGAGTAAAAATCAAGTACAGGACAGCTGGAGAGTCTGTAAAATAAACTAGTGTCAAGTTTTAGTGCTCTGTTTCCCCTCTGTGTGTGTCTTTGAGAGGTGGAAAGGAAAGGCGGGTCATCTTTACAGTACATACTGTGATTGCATGTGCAGAAATTGTTGCTGTATGTATGAACAAAAACATAGTGTGTATGTGTGTGTTTTCTTTTGTGTGCATGTGTGTTTGTGTATGAATATGCCTAAAGGGTAATCTAATCTTTTTTTATTTATTTGCAGAACAACTGTATTCTTTTAAGGGTGCATCCACAGTTTCTTTGTCCTTTATAACAAAAATCTTGGGGTAATTACAGGCAGTTATGTAAACAGTGGACAGAGAGTGAAGGAGAGAAAGAGAGAAAGAGTTCTCGAGAGTGAGAGGGTGGGTCCTCGTCCACAGAGCCAGCGAGTCTAGACTCCAGATGTGTATGTATGGCCCCCATGATCTTTAGTAAATAGTAGTAAATATCAGCAGCTTGTCATCACTGTGGCCTTGCTTACACTACAGTAGCTCAGTAATATGTGTGTGTGTGTGTGTGTGTGTGTGTGTGTGTGTGTGTGTGTGTGTGTGTAAAAAAGAGAGAGAGAGAGAGAGAGTATATTCTTCATGCTCAGGTTATTATGTTGTTTCTGTCTCATCAGGCTCATGCTAAATTGTCAGTGTGCTGCAGCACAATTACAGATTCTCAGTCGAGCCTCTTTACCACCTTATAATCAAATGTCTGACTTTAGAATATACGGTCTATATTCACATGCTGTGTTTTCTGCTGACACAGCCAGAAAATACAGCTGACAGATGTATATGCCTGAACAGAGACATCTCAGGCGTGAACTTACTACCCAGCATGCTCAGCAAACAGACGCTTGACGTTTATGAACATATTGTGGGGGCCTAAATGAGATTATAAAGATTAAGAAGCCCACATGTGATATAGTTAAATCTTGCATTCAAGATCAGGAACAATACAGCTTGTGTAATTAATCAGAGCACTACATAACTATAAAAAGGAAAACAGACACTTTTGTGTTGAACTGTATTGCAATATTATGCACATTTATAGCATTTTGGAAGACACCCTTATCGAGAGGAACTTCCATTGTCATCTCATTATACATATTAGTAGTCTTCCGAACCATAGTCCAATGCCTTAACTACTGAGCTACCCCGATCAGCCATAACATTAATACCACATACTTTATCATTAACACTGATGATCGAATATATACTGTAGCATATATATATATATATATATATATATATATATATATATACATATATATATATATATAACAGGTGACAGGATCATGGGCACCGAAGGCTCACCGATGCCTGCACGGACAATAGGCCTGCCCCTCCAGTGCAATCCCACATGAAAAGTTAACGCATTGGACTACTGATTGAAAGGTCCCTCAGCACCACCAAGTAACCACTACTGGGCCCTTGAGCAAGGCCCTTAAACCTTAGGTGTAAAATAATATAAAAAGTAAGTCGCTCTGGATAAGAATATCTGCCAAATGGGCAAATATAAATGAAATATACATTATATACAAAAAAAAAGTCAGTGTTGTCCACCATAGAAATGCACCAGAATACCCATACCCCAGGGATGATGACCGGCTTCCATTTTCATCAGATCCCAATCCAGTTGAGCACTAATAGGATGCACCAGACAGACCATTTGTTGAGTCATGTCTAAAGGGCCAGAGCTGCCTAGGGGGAACCATCACAATACTGGACAGAATGTTAATATGTCGATTTTATGTATATTTCTTTGTTTTAATTTATCTGCATATGTTAAATATATAGGTTAAGTATAATAATACATTTTATTGCTCTGTTTCCTCTTTCGATCAACAAGTTTCACCTTTCACTGGAAAGTGAATACTGGTCCATGTATCTTGTCAGATACTATGAAATTAAAACCATGCAAAAACATATTCACTGCACTATGCAAAAGTTTCCTCGTAAAACATACACTTAGCCACTGTAATAGGAGACATGAGTAATTTTTATTTTCACCCTCCCCATCATTGCCTGGAAATCAACAACCATGCAGTCTTTAAGGGTGTGTCATTCAAATTCCTGGACATAAACACCTCAAAAGGGAAATAAACACAACAACCATAATCAGGAAAGTTTAGCAACAACCATTTTTTTTCCATGAATGCTGCAAAAACTCAATTTCTCTCAAAGATTTCAGTTTTATATATCTACCCTTGAGAGTACTTGATCGTTATTAAGTGTGTGGTTCAGCTCAGCATCCTCCTGTTTAAAGGCCAGACTGCAGCGAATCATGCGCACTGCAGAAAAGTTGCCTAGTCAGCAGCAGATGTCGTTTTAAAAACCCCAAGACATCAGCGAGCTGAGAGAATCTCCATGGACCAAACACACCTAGGGAACAACCTGTCTCAGAAATTCCCTCAGGTGAACAGAACCACTCTATAAGAACCGGTACCATATAACGCATCAAGTTTTATTTTTTTCAACCAAAACTAAACAAGTACAGGTCAAGAAATTCAGATAATGTTCACATCAAACAACAGTATGAGGAATGTGTGCATGCGTGCTACTGAATAGACAGGCATCCAGCATTTTCTAGAGTTTGCACAGAATGTTATGTTAACTCAAATAAGCACTCTGTACAGACATGATGAGGAAAAAAACAGCCTTGAGGCGTATGAGTTACAATAGTTCTACAATAGTTTAAGTCCTCCTTTTTTTTACTCGTCCAGTTTGGCTGATTGGATTTAATTCAGGTTCAGGTGTTCTTATTAAATTGACCTGTGAGGGTATTTCATCTCGGATACATTACATTTTTAATGCCTGCTTGTCATTAAGACCACTGCCACGTGAATTGAATAACACTGAATAGAAATCTTATACCAATAAGCAGGTGACAGGATCATGGGCAACCAAGGTTCAACCATGGCTGTGATGCATTGGACAAACAAGAGCCACCCCAGTGACACAAGGGGAACCCAAACCTTAGGTGTTTTTTAATGTAGGTGGTGTAGTGGTTAGCACTATTGCCTTGCATCTCCATCTCCTAGGTTCAATTTGCATCGCATGGACGCCTGTGTGCATGGAGGTGGTGTGGTGGTTAGCACTATCACCTTGCGCCTCCAGGGTCCAAAGTCGATTCCCGGCCAGGCTCGATTCCCATGGAGTGCATGGAGTTTGCATGTTCTCCCCGTGCTTTGTGGGTTTCCTCCAGATTCATCTTTTTCCTTCCACAGTCCAAAAACATGCAGATTAGACTAATTAGTGTTCCCAAATTGCCCGTAGTGTGTAAATGTTGGCCGAATGTCACCATTGGCCACAGTCCCTCGTTGGACTACAGGTTTCTAGATGGACTAATGGATATATGGATACAAATTATTATTATTTTTTTTAAACTGGCATGAATTATGACCAAATTGATTAAATATTGTCACAAATTAGAAATGCTAGTCAACATACAGTATTGAATGATCATGTAAGAATGTCCTATGTTATGTAACCTTTAATGTGCGTTACTAACAAACATTGTCTACTAACACAATTAGCTATACACAGTATAAAACTAACATTTGTAATGTATGATGTTCCATGATCCTTGTTCTTTAGAATCGTGCCAATGGTTGAATGATTCATGTTAAAAGAATAAGCAATGTCTGCCATCTTTTCACCTCGCTCCGTTCTCTCAATTATTTTTACTTTTGTCTCCATCGATATTGATTGTCGCTTCTTATCAGTACCAGCTTCATCGCTGCTGCTTTTACGCAAGCTTCCGGACATCCTGGGCTTGTACTGCACTTGCAGAGGATGCACACTAGCACACAAGCTAAGCCGAAAATGTGATCTAACGTCTGCGATTAAACACGCGTGAATGCATGTTTCTATCTTGGAAAGTTCATAACTTGAATGTTCATATGTAGGAGACTTAATCTACATCTTAGATGTATTTCATTTTTCAGTATTTAGCATGTGATTGTGAAAGTTGTCAGGGTAGTCAGCTTCCACATTTTGGATTGAACACTTAGCCTTACCTTACTTTTAAGCAGAAGGACAATATTTAATTAAGCTACAGTGCAAAAAAAATCTTAGCAAGTGAAATCTTCTTGTATCCAGCCAAACCCATCTAGAATTTCTGGAACAGAATTTACAACAAACAAAGTTTTGTGGAGCCACCTGGTGGATTGGAGATCTTTGGAGGAATCGCTTTAAAAGTACCAAACTATACTCAGACCTGTGAATCAATGGCTCTTTGTTCATCACTGAACATGGATAGATTTACACTTTGCTAGTTACAAAAGGTGAAAGCATCTCATGAATGCTGAATGGCCAGGCAGTTGCCTCGCATTCATAGAGTAAACAGCAACAAGGTGGTGCAACGCTCAGCTGTTCAAACATGCTATGAGAAGACGCGGGTGGTGTTTGAGGTGTGTGTGTGTGATAGAGAAAGAGAGACTTGATCAGGGTTAGGATATGTACTAAGCAAACATAGTCAACCGCGATAAGCTTTCCACTGACCTAGATTTTGTTATTGTATGTACAGGTGAGCGTCAATTCATCCTCAGTGTTACTATAGGACGCACGCAGACGCAGACGCACACACATGCACATACAATAGCAAATACAGAAATGTGATGAGGACACATACACACAGACCCCCCTTTGTCATGGATATTTTGACACCTTCTGTGTGTTTTCCTTAGCCATACTGGCGCAGGCTGAGGGCCTCACACACCCCAGGCTGTGGTGCAACGCCGAGAAACTCTAGGTGATGCAAACACAATCTCCTTCGCCCCACCTGCTGTAATAAGCGTAAATAGAGCAGGATTAGCGAGTGCTCTTGTCTCGAAAAACAACACATCCATCAGAACATGAAGACAGCTCGAACGTGCTAGGCTGCGCCGCTGAGGACACAGACTCGCCGTAATACGGGTTCTGTGGTTAATGCTGAGTAACAGGAATGCAGGCGAGAGAACACAGAGACACATTGAGAGATGCTGGGCACACTGAGTGGACACATTGAGAGAAGCTGGGCACATCTAATTCTGTCCAAATCAACACATTAGGGTGAAGTACAACAGTATACCATTATGGGTTACAGACCACATGTTCTTCTTGTTGCTTAGCAATTGGGAATCTCCTTGACCTAAGACGTCTATTATTTAATAAACAACTTATGGTATTTCATATCATTTATTGTAAAATAAATATACTGTATATTTTTGTATTTTAATATTAAAAATTATTAACACTGTTGATGAGAAATTAAAACAAAGGACTTTTGATTCGGCATCGTCCTAATGACTGGAGTGTGTATTCGGGTATGTTTATATATCTTAGTGAGGACCAAACGTCCCCACAATTATAGGAACAGATTCGAGTGGACAATTAGGAAAAGTGTCAGCAAAACAACATTTATTCAACAACTAAAAGAGCCGTATGTTTTATTTTGGAAGCTGTACTTAAGGTAAGATTTAAATTCAGGGGTGGTGTAGCTGTAATTATTATGGCACTAGAAGGGCCTTACAAGGATATTAAACTCAAAGTGTGCGTTTGTGTGTGCCCCTTTAAAGGTTAAGCAAAAAAAAAGAGCCTAATTTACATTATTTTTTAAATACCTTTTAATCTTAGATGTCATTTTCATTAAAATTAGCGCTTGTTGAGTGGCACGGTGGTACAGTGGGTAGCTCTGCCTGCCTCACAGATCCAGGGTTACTGATTCGATCCTGAGCTGCTGTGAAGTTTCACATTATCTCTCCATGTCCCTGTGGATCTCCATTGGGTTCTCCGGTTTCCTTTCGAAAACATACCAGGGCATCTAGGTGTAACTGTGTGTATACATTGTGTTTTCCTGCCTCACACCATGTTCCCTGAATGTATTCTGGATCCACTGGACCACTGACCAGGATTAATCGATTCAATGTTCCAGCATCTACTATATTGTTAAACTTGCTACTCATTTGTTTAAGCCTCTGTATGATCACAGCAGGCCTATCCCAGGGAGCTTAGGGACACATCGAGGGACAATATGATCATTTTGATCCCTACACATTTTCATAAACATTCGCATATTTTCTTTTGATTTTGGTAATCTGATTTGCGACAGTGACCACTGGTAAAAACACTATCCAAATAAAATTGAATTGGATTGAATTAGGGTACATTGTGGTGGATGGGATGAAGAACCTGGAGAACCCCTACAAAACACAGGAAGAACATCTCCAGACACACAGACAGGAGTCAAGGTTTAAACCCTCAACCCTGTACCTCCAAAGCAACAAAAGTGATAAAGAGTGCATGTAATGTCATGGTGCATTTCCTTCATCCTCCACTAGGGGTGCTGGATTGCCATGAACAGGCTATACTTGAGAGTGAGAGTTTCAGGGAGTCTGAGAGGAGGCAGATCTGGAGAGACATCTTTAGGTCGCCTCATTAGTGTGCGTGTGTGGGTGCATGTGCATCTGGGCTGCAGATAAAGATGTTCAAAGGCCTAGTCAGTTCTTTCAGCGTGTTATCTCATCTGACCAGCGTGTTCTCCCCAAGGCCACAATGAGATCATAACTGTGTTTCTTTATTCATTTAATCATGACTTCATACATCTTAACCATGCAACAAAGTATCGAGAAAACTCCCAAAACTTTAAGGAACCTCTTTTAGTCTTTTTCTATGAGCAAATTGTCAAATCTGTGACCCTGAAGGGGAGTGTTTGCCTCGTAGATTTTTTTTAAATGAGGGCAAAAGATCATCCCCCTTATTAAAGGGACAGTCCTCTTAACCAATAGAGTGCATAACACACGCTAGGTTGTTTTTTCTTAGACAGTTTTTAAACATTTGCATAAAATTCCTCTTCCCATCCTTCTTATACAACGAAGGATAATCAAGGTAATGGAAAAGCTAGATAAATACTCGGTTCCCGTCACTTTTTTCTTGGACGGGAGATCTGTAATAAGAAAACATACCTCTCCTAAAAACTGTTTACCATCCACATGTACAGTAAATTAATGCGGAACAATAAGCCAGCAGTTACGTTTTCCTCTCTCATGTCGTCTTCTCATCTCTCCTCTCCACTCCTCTCCTCTCTGCGAATGCCTGATTGCTTGGATTAGCATGAGCGATTGCGCTACAATGTGGTTCCAATACAGCCGTAATCGCTGCAAACTGCCTCCAGCCCCCACAAGAACTCTCTCCTTTAGTCACTGTTGACACAGCTTCAGTGGGAATACCCCCCTCTCATCCTTCCACCATCCCATCCCCTCCAGCCGTGACCCCCCCGCACACACACACACACACACTCACACAAGCGCACACACACATCAGAAGCCAGCCATCAGGCCCCACACCTGGGCATGTTTGCAGAGGAAGAGGCCTGGGCGGGCGGCCCTCCATGCGCCTGTCGACTGGCTCCACGATGTCTGGCCAGCTGTGAGCTTGGCCTGCCCTAAACCCTCACAGAGGGGGCTGCACACACAGCTGGGGAAGGCATGCTTCCCGAAACACACACACACAGTGAGAGAGTGGTGTGAGAGAGAGAGAGAGAGAGAGAGAGAGAGAAAGGCACTGGAAGGAGAATGAAGAGAAAAAAAAAGAAAGAGTTATTTAAAGACCTAAGCGCTGTCTCTCGTGCATACTTGAATGCATGTTTGCATAAAATTATATTTTCACAAATTTATAAGGATTATTGCATTCTTGCGGACTTTAATATGAAATAATCTTAATTACTGCCACGTTTTTTTGCCTTGGCCCATCTTTAAAAGATTGCCATAATCAAAATAATGACCAAAAAAAGGTTTTGCACATATTTGCTCTGCACTGTTGATGTAGAAGCAGTTCGCTGATCATATGTACATCAACATCTCCTTTTAACTTTGCCACAAAAGAACTTTTTTTTTTGAGGTATGGTCTTTCGACAAATAACTGTCAACCGAATCATAAATCATGCGCATAAAGAGTTTCTCCAGGGACATCTTGCAATTATTTTGTAACCTTTCTGATTTTGGATGTGGCTTTTTTTTGTTTTTTTTATTTGGAACTATGGTTTACTGTAACAGAATGAATGTTAAATCAATCCCTTATTGCTCGTGAGGTACACAGTGTGATTGGCCTATAAAAAAAGAGGTTGAGTCATCCAATCCAAATGCAATAAAGTTTTTTTTTTTGTTCTGAAAATCAAAACAAGGCTTTCAGTCTCCACCACTGTCTCGAGTTACATCTCAAAAAACAGCAAAAAAACCACACCACATGCCTTTATGAGATCGAACGTTAATAATTGTTCTCATTCTTTATGGTTCAATTTTACGACTAAACAACAGTGCAAATGGAATCCCTGACTTTCTCTTTCTCTGTCTCTCCATCACGGCCTCCGCATTCCTCCATTGTGCTTTCTTTCTCCACTGGACAGGCCCTGAGGATGCAGAGTATACAAATGCACCAATAAGGACATTTCAGGCTGTTTAATTTAGACGGTTTAACAAGATCTCTCTAAAGCCAGACCAAAGCAGGAGCTATTTTCAATTTGTGTCAACTGACTTGCGAGGACCGGCCAAATATTTAGGTCGGTTAGCATGGAGAGTATTTCCGAGCTCCTGTTTTTGTTTTTTTTTACTTTTAACACTGACATTATAATTAAGGGAGTGTAAATAACCATGTTTACAACGTCTGACATAGATTATTATCTGAGACTGAGCTATAAAGATCTACTGATTAGCTCAAGGCTGTGAATGAGAAGTGCCATGACTTCATATCAGCATAGCAGAAAATGTCCTTTTCCTTGAGATGTTCAATACAGATGACGATCCCAAATGCCTCCTCTGGCCTGGTGTCCATGACGGTGTGCGTCTAGGGAGTTCAAACAAAATTCCTCACAGCTAGAGCTCTCACATGCCGAGTCTTCGTCGTGTCCCTCATACGCTCCTGCTGTCGCACACTCTGGCCCACAGACACACAGCCCTAGGGAGCAGATGGGCACAGCAGAGGGACAGCAGGACAACACATGGTTGGAGGTTGTATCTGTGTGTGAGGACCATGTGGAGGAATGTACGTCCAAGAGGGTCCCTCATTAATCACTACAGCACCGGGTCTCAGAATAATTACAGACAAACTTTGTGCGTGTTATTGAAATCCCATACAAACACATTTTTCTTTCTTCTTCTGTCTGAGTTACATCTTGCACACACACACACACAAAGTGGACATCATGTGCTGTTCCGTGCCTGCCTCCTGCAGAGCTGCTGACCTCCACATCATCAGCATTCCACCGCAATACATGCAATCTGCCACAGATGGGTCTGCGCTATTGTAAATGCCTAATATACGTTTCTCTGTTTTAAAGTGGCGCGAACGTTGAACTGGTCAGCCAGCTGTGCCCTGCTTTACAGAACAGAACAAGTCACTATGAAATGAACCTTCCTTATTTTTTTTCCCAGACTATTTTGAAATAGTGTGACCTTTTGCATCTGGAAATCTGTCCTATAACACGCCAAGTATTTTGCGGTCAATGCAGGTTTGGAAACGAATGGCCTTTTATTCGCGTGCTGCTTGACAGAGATTCCTGAACCCCTGTCACATTCTGCGTATTGCAGGAAAATGGAAAAATCAACAACAAAGCAGAGAAAGAGAGAAAGAGGGAGAAAGAGAGGAGAAGACATTACTGCAAGAGTAAAAAAAAAAAAGAGAATTCCCTGACCAAAGCGGAAAGTGGGAATTATCTCCGCAGCTGTCCGTGCGGCAGGAAGCCGACCTCGGAGTGGAGCCTCTTCAAGGCCTGATCACAGAGGCATGGCAGGAAGTCCCATCAAATGACAGGAAGTGAAGGCTGCGGAGAGGAAGTAAGCCTGGAGCTTCGGCTCCAGCGAGTCTGGAGCCCGAAAGCGAGGGAGGAAGGGTGAGAGAGATAAAGGGAGAGTGAGATTGAGAGAGAGAGGGAGAATGAGGAAAGATGGAGAGAGAGAGAGAGAGAGAGATTTAGGGCGTAGTGATGTTCGTGGCAGCTGTTCCCACACTCCCAGCTGTGTGTTGTTATTCCATGCCTTGTTAAAAAAAAAGAAGAAAAAAAAAAAGAGCACACTGGCACCAGAAGGACAGCCTGCTGTCGCCATGGAGCTGCCTGGTCACCACGGTGCATCTCCGTCTGTCTCCTCGCGGCAACAGATGTCTGATGTGTGATGTGCTCCCAGTGTGTGTGTGTGTGCGTTTGTTCTACGTATTCACATCACATGTGCTAAAGTAATACTAGCTGCTTTCCCAAACTTAAAAGGTTGCGTTAGGTTTTCGTCCATGTCTTACCCACATTAAGATTGTTACACTGACTCATTAAGGAAACATCTATATTTAGGATCTGGGTTATTTTGAGCCCTGGGTTTCACAGAGACAGAATTCCTTGAGAACTTTATATTGCCGCAGACGCCACTTGAAGTTTGTTAAACACCCTTTAAACCCATTTCTTTTAAATCAAAATGAACAAAATTATAATATTCATTACTGTCTTTTTATCAAGCTGTACGACTGGTTGAATGAGGTTTATTCCAAAAACAAGCAGGGAAAGTGAATACTGTGGGTGGGCAACAACAAACCAAATGGGGTCTTGGACATTTTTCTTAGTTAAAAGGATCCCTAGCTGCTCAGGACCCCTGCTTTAAAGGCCACCTTCATAGCTGCATCCAAGATCATTATATGCTAAAAGCATAATCAAACCAGTTGTATTGTTCTGTCCCAGCGAACGGCGACTAAGGAAATGGCGATTAACATTTCAATAGTACGTGTCACTAGGTGCTAACACGGGTAGTGGAATATAGTCGGTGTGAACTGCTCTTGCTATACTATGAATACAGTGGATGACCCTTCAATAGTTTAAGGGTGGCTAATGAGTTAAAGTGACCAGGTGCACAGATCTACATCTACTTCCTACAATAAATAATCACATAAAACAAGTTAAACAAACAAACCAAAACCATGAGCTCTTTCAGGATACATCAACAACCAAAACTACAACAAACACTAAGTATGTTTATGGTGTTGCGTTAGTCTGTTACTCCAACCAATACCTGACTTAGAAATTTACTTAATAAAAGTAAACATGTTAGTCTGACTGAAATCGTACTAAATCGACATAAAAGGTCGGGTTGGGAGTCAAGCTACTCCGGCACGTGAAGCTAAGGTCGTTTCCACATCGGGAATTTCTTTCGGGATCAGTATAGTATCTGTCTATCTGTCTATCTAATTATTACCATGCTCAGAAACGCTTGTTCTCCCCTCCTCACTGCCCTCCTGGCCAGCGTTCACATTGTTTTTTGTGCTCTGTTTTCGGGTACACTTGCGTATTTAACCCCCCCCCATACAGCAGGTGGTTCCTGAGCATGCGGCAAAAGAAGCAGTTAACAATACTGCGATGCCGTCAGCCTTGTGGTTGTACAACTGCATAACCACAAGTGATAGCATGCATCTCATTTGTATAAAAAGTAAAACGTACATATTGAAAAGTTGTTCATGTTTTCACTGCTTGACATGTCACCAGTTTGCTTCTAGCTAACATGTTTGTAACATAAAACGGTCACGCCGAGAAACAGATCAAACTGAAAGGGGGCATATCACCACCTATTGTAGCGGAGTTGGACATACTTTGGTCAATAAATCGATTCCACTGCCGTGCTTGTATAATGGGACAAGGTAAGTAGTCCAAGTAAATAGCCTACTCGAGCTATACCATTATTTTAAACTTACTGATTATGTGAGGAAAAAAGATTCCTACCGACAAATCATACAAGAGCAGAAATAACAGCTTGTATACTGTTCTTGTTCTCAGCCACTATCATTCTTTGACAGCAACGGACTCGGACACGATGAATAAAATGAGATATGTTTTTCTCCAAACCCAAAACTACTCTATCAAGTATAACCAACAGAACTAGCTAATGCACGTCATTTCAAATTGAGTACATCAAGATGCACATGAACATTTCATGCTTTTCATGGAAACCAAGAAAATATAACCAGAACTAAACAAAATGTTCTGTGACTAATTAACGCTAAATTACTTACTCATTTTAGTATCAGTATCAGTTTTGGCACATATCTAAAACATGTGCTGGTATTCTGGTTTAAAACCCCCAAAAAACATTTTTGATGTATCTTTTTCCTAAACATATATTAAAGACATGCTTCATTTAAGGCTTGTCTTTCTAATGATGTAAGATATTGGATTTGAAGAAACACTGGAGAAAGCTCTTGCAATGTGTACGCGTGTGTTTGTGTGTGTGCGCATTCACATGTGGTAATATCTGTCATGTGGGCAGCACTCTGCATAAAACCTCTGTGTCGAATGAATAATGAATAGCAAATGAATAAGGAATGAATAAATCAGGAATAGTTTGTTTTCCTAACAATCCATCTATCATGTGAGGCATGTGACCACAGACTTTCGAATGTCTGTAGGAGAAAGGAACAGAAAAAGCACTGTACTCCAAACTTGATTATGACTGAATTTGTGTCATGAATGAACTGAAAGTGTCGTGTTTGTTCTCTTATCTTGAAATCATTGAAATAGGTTCTTATGCTACAAGGAACGATATGGTTGCTTGTACTTATACAGTAAGTCCCCTACATACAAACATTGAGTTTCAAAGATACAAACATACGTTCAAGAAGGTTCAATTGCGGAAGGTAGATCACATGTCCGGCATACATTGTCACATGCATGCAGCAGGCATCCTCTGAAAGTGCAGTACAAGCCCAGAATGTTTGGAAGAAAGCGTAAAAGCAGCGGCGATGACCCTGGTACAGCTAAGAATCACCAAGCAATAACGATGGAGACAAAATAATTGAGAGTGAGTTGAAAAGATTGCAGACATTGTTCGTTCTTTTAACATGAATTGTCCAACCATTGGCACCTAAGTAAAACCTGCCCCAGGTAGGGTTAAGGGCCTTGCTCAAGGGCCCAACAATGGCAACATTGTGGAGCTGGGGATCAAACAACCGATCCTCCGGTCAGTAATTCAGCGCCTTAGCCTTCTGCGTTACCACTGCCCCATTATTGCCGATTACTGTAAAGTGTGTTAGTACTAATGATGTTTGTTGGACTTAAAAACAAATTGGACTTACGAACAAATTGGACTTAGGAACAATCACTCGAAACGGAACTTGTCTACCTAGGGTCATGGGGTCTGGAGCCTGGGGAAATTAGGGCACAAGGCAGAACTACACCCTAGAGTGGGTGCCAACCGATAGCGCAAGCACATACACCCATTTGGAAATGCAAGTGTTTCCTACTGTGCATGCAAACCACACACACCCCAAATGGAGGCAAGATTAAAACCCCCATTCCTAAAGGTGTAAGAAAACTGTGCTAAGCACTGAGCCAGTAAGCCACCTTTAAGTTGTCTCTTTTTATTAATGTAAATGTAATAGCAAAGATAAGTTATAGGAAAACAGCAAAATTTTCAAATTCTTTTCTTTAACTAGCTAATTGCAGGTCTCTTTTAAACACTGACTGGTTGATCTTCCATTTAAAAGTTCTCTCGAATTCCAGAAGTTCAATCAGTCTCTTAAGACATTACACTTCCGCACATGGGACCTGCGCAGGGATGGGGTGAGGGGTGTATCAGTGGTGCTAATGGGCTAAGTGAAGCGCTAATTGTTGCCCATTCAAGACTCTGTCTGAAAGCATAACGGACAAGAGCGACAGAGAACAATGGCTAATTACAAAAGTCAATGACACTTGTCAAGACAGCACCAGCACTGTTTACTTGAGATAAGGACCTTCCGCCAGTCCCCGCTTTTAGAAATCTGCCTGTTTCTAGAGACACAGAGACTTCAGGGTCTGCATGTGATATCATGAGGTCGCACACAGCGTGATTGAAGATAAAGCAGAAATTCATCACAAACTAGCGCATAAAGACGACCCAAGGACAGACGAAACGGCGATACCTTTCAGGTTGTAATCAGTACAGCTCAAACAGGAGCCATAATACTGGGATAAAGAGACATATCTGTAGCACTGTGTCCTGATAATATTTCATGTTTTTCTAATAAGTCATGCTTTGTGAAATAATTATAATCATAATAAGACCCACATACTTATACTCTCACACGGATACGGCTTCTTTCACACGCAGATAATTGTAATTGGCCCGATGTTCCACTCGATTATGTCTTTGGTATGTCAAAAACATGTTTCATCCCTTTCTCTACAACCTGGGTCATTTCGAACTCATTTCGAGCGAAGTCTTTGATCACGACGACGAGTTGCCAGTAACCGCATTCAAGACGCTCACAAAGGAGGAAGAGCATTTTGCCCAGAAGAAAAGCTAGGTTTCGTTCCCAAAGAAAGCTGGAGTTTAGCTCCTTCCCTCTCACCCCATTGTTATGTTAACAGCGCAGCGGCTAAAGAAATGAGCCATTAGCATGTGAAGAAGCCTCTACATCAGAGGACCATACAGAAAGACAAGCTCTTGTTTCTCTCTCCATCACTTTTGGTCATTCATTCACCCCTTCTCATTCAGCTCTCCTTTTCCCTCCTGGTCTCTCCCATCCCTGCTTTTATTATGTTGTTTGTTTCTAAAGATCTACCATCTGCTAAGGCGCCTTCTATGCCTTTATGAGATATGGCACATCGTTTCTCTTCCCGAAATCCGGTTAAACATAGGCACCGTCTGGAGACAATATTCGTTGTTAATCACAGGGCAAATTATTATTATTATTTATTTTCTTTCTTTCCTTGCAGTGACTCTTTCTATTACAGGACTGCTGAACGTATGCTTCGAATGGAAGACGAAATTCATCACGTGCATAGCGTCAGAGGGTGGGTTTAACTGGTGACAGATGTGGAGACCTGGGGCCTATACATGTGTGCATATTGTGTAAGTGTGTGTAAAGTAAAATGATTATGAGCTATGAATATGGGTATTTTCCACCCGCCTGTCTTATAACACATTGTCCGAAAGAACACGAGCCATCAGCTGCAGATTTATAGGTCTAAGAACATATGGTTCTGCTTTTTGCTAGAAGGTTTGTGATATAGGGTAAAACCAGAGCTCCTATTGTTTGTTAATATTTAATACCTTAAATTTGTTGTTTATTTTTATGAGTATCTCAAACTAGACACTTATATGGAAAAGAATAAGAGTAAGAATAAAATACAGTATTTTGAATTGTAAAAAAGATATCAAGACACAGGAGTGAGTCAAACATTATCCGCACTCCATCAATTACTTCAATACATCTGTAACCACAGGGCAAACAAAATTGGATGCCCAAATTGTGATTTTCTATGACAGAAGAATAGCATGCAGTGATTTGTTTATTTTTTGTCGTCTGAGGGTGTACCTGGTGCCGAAACAACTCACGGAAGAGCATAAACAGAAGGGTTTGGATATCTGCAAACAAAATCTGGACAAATACTCTAATGAAGGTGAAAGTTTCCTAAAGAAATCATTACTGCTTACAAGACAAGGACCGAAACATCCTCAATCACCAATTAAAAAAAAAAGTTTATCAGCTAGGTAATTAATGATCACTGTTTTCTGGGATTCTCAAGGGCCAGTATTGGAACATTATCAGGAAAAAGGTCAACAATCAACAGAGCTCGTTACAATGAGATGCTTATGGAAGAGCCTAGACTTCAGATTAAACGCAGAGGATTGCTATCAAAGGTGTTATGATCTTGCATGACTTCTGCCCACACTGTCGTCACGCTGCAAAAATTTCATTAAAGCATCCTCCCTATACTACTGATCTTGCTCCATCGGACTTTCACCTGTTTGGCCCCTGAAGGAACCCTATAAGGATGACGAGTAGTGCATTCGTGGCTCGCAGCTCAGCAATATTTTTAATGAGGGAATAAAAAGGCTTTTTGACAGATGGACAAAGTCTTTTGAAAAGCAAGGAGATTATGTCTGTATTTGTCTTTTTTTAAAGTTATTTAAAATGAACTCTACAGCCAGAGTGCGCATAAGTTTTGACCCACCCTTGTACGTTCTGTAAGTGCCCCCTTCTATTACTAAGAGTAATCTAAATGGATGACATTAAATGCTAACAGCTGGGAGCACAAATCCATCAAGTAGTGGAGTCTTAAATGATTGGCACCAATAATTTAGTGTTGCTGTGCTTTTTGTAATATTTCCAGCAGAAACGTTACCAGCTGAATTCTGTTGTATGTTCCTTATTCTGATAAGAGCTTATGATTAGCAGCTATGCCAGTTAGCTAGCATCCAGTTCGTAAGCTAGCAAAAATCAACACAAATGATAAAGGAGCAAAATAATTTTAACACTCACTCACTCATCACCCATACTGCTTTATCCTATATACAGGGTCATGAGAGGCCTGGAGCCTATCCCAGGAGACTTAGGGCATGAGGCAGGGTACACCCTGAAGGGGATGCCAGTCCATTGCATGGCTAATTTTAACACTACCGTGTCTTATTATGACACAAATTACCAACCAAGACACAACAGTCATAGTTTCTGCAACATTTTCTGGATAGAAAGAAATTTTGCCGCAGCTTCATTTTAATCAGGAGTTTAAAAGTTGTTTGATCTTTTTCCTCTCTCACACACACAAACACACACAATCAGCCCTTATCTACAAATGTAGCGCTATCAAATCTGGAAATCTGGAATTATGATAAAAATCTGTCGTAATTGAAATATATATTTTAGATTTAGAAACACTAGATATGTGCTAACCCTAGGTTTGAGGCTGAGGTGTAACAGGAGTGTGTTGACACAGCCTGACACACAGCCTGCTCTTCTCCAGAGGCTACAGCCAGCTGTGTGAGGCGTGAAAGTCACCCCACAGACACACACATGCACAATTACTCACTCAGGGTAGAATGTAATCCTGGAAACTCAAGAGTCATGCTGTTTGTTTTGTGTGAGTGCACGTCTGTGTGTGTGTGTGTGTGTGAGTGTCTAACGATAAACACTTAAGACAGCTGGGTCAGTGGGAAGATGGAGGAATGGTTGACTGGTCATTACACATGTACCTGTGATTTCTGCTGTGGTGAAACGTCACAGAGAATGCCTTTGGCAACCACCATGAGTCACCCCCCCCACACACACACACACACAAACATATACTCACACTCACACACACATGCACACACAGGCGGTGTGTAAAATAGAAAGGATGACTCAATCCTGCACCTGTTAGGGCGTCAAGGCATTTTTCTCAGTAATAACACTTATAAGGGTGGAGCGAAGGCGCCAGGAAGGGAAAGCACAGAAAGAGAGGAGCGAGAGAGAGAGAAAGAGAAAGAGAGAAAAAATATCAAATCACACTGTACTCAATGCACTGTGTGAAAGTGGGGACTCTATTGACCATGCTCAATGGAATGGGAGTTTTAAAAAACCTTAAGGGAATGTGATGTGTAACATGAATTATATGATATTCCTTTAAGTTTAAATAATATGAATTTTTTGAGGAAACTTTTGTTCTGATTTGTCAATTTTATCGAATTATATCAAATCTGATCGATGTTGTAAAAACTATCTATGGTGTGCTTTTTTTTGGAATCCCATAGCTCCCAGTCCTGATGCACACCTTGTCTCCTTCTGATGCCATTTGAACTTTTATCCTCCTATTATTTAGTCAAGTTGAACTGATACATCTCTTGTGAATGAAGGAGTAAAACCGATTGACAGGGATGAGTACAGGGATGAGATTCATAAAACATTCCTATGTTTAAAAAACCCAGTACGTCCGTGAATGACGATCCCGGCAGAGGTGGTTCGGAGCCCTCTGCATTCGTTCCCGTGAACACTCAGCCAGTGGTACATGTGATCCTCGAAAAACAACTGATAACTTGTCGCAAATTTGCGGAAGAGAACTATCTGTCTGTGGGAACTGTACACCATTTGCACATTATAGGAATTTGACTATGAGTCATTGCCACATCCCCCGTACAGTCCTGACCTCGCTTCAAGCTATTTCCACATGTTTGGGCCATTAAAGGAGTTCCTGGAAGTCCACTGTTTTAGATGTGATGCAGGCAGTCTAATCATGGCTCCGGCGTACTGAGAAATCTTTCTATATTGATGGTATCCAAGCACTAGTGGATTGCTGGGATAAGTGCATTAGTGTATGGGGGGGGGATTAAATAGAGAAATAAAGGGAGATTTCACTCTTAGAACTGCACAGTAAAATGTCCCGGTTTGACTTGAACATATTTGTTTAAAATATGGTCAATACGAATAATGGATTCATATGACATTCCTAACATCTAACACACACCCACACACACCCACACACCCACAGGTGCATATACACTGTGTGGCTGAGTTTTACCAGATGGTTAAACATGTAAATGCCAGATTTGCATAAATTATTGCTACATTTTCTCTTTGGGAGGTCTTACCACTGGTGCCAAGGTCTGCACTAAATTTACACCAATAATGAGTTATTACCAAACAATCAGATGATATATGGTTCATTAAGGTAAGTGAGATTTTCAACAATGTATGGGTCAGCCTTCAACAATTTACACTTCATAAGCATCTGGAGCATATATGGAGAAAATCATTTCTGCACACCATATATATATATATATATATATATATATATATATATATATATATATATATATATCAAAAATGATGTCATATGTAACCTTGTATTCATGGCTGATCTTTGGCAGGTGGTATGGCGTTCCCCTACCCCATTTATAACCAGTCATTATCCAATTAGACAATTGCTAACCAATCTATGACATTGAACAGCAATTTGAAAAGATGTGGTCGCTGGCTCAATGAATGAAGCATGCCTTAGGGAGGTGATGGAAATAAGTTATGGCTAAACTGGTTGTGGTCTGAATGTGAGACTCATTTTTTCCAAACGAATTCAGCAAGCGGTTTAATATACAGAGCATTTAATGAAATGAACTAGAAAGCCTATGCGTATGTTGTAAAGAGGTCTATATAATGGGTTCAGTTAGCTTGTTCCAGTCGTCGATGGTCACACTGTCCTTGAAAAGCGCAGCATCAGGGACTCTGAGGCTGATTATTACTGTGTGTGGTCCAGGCCTCACACAAACCAAACATAAGAGTTACAGGCTGGTCCCAACAGATATAAAATAAAAGCTAAGGGGTGGGGCTTGTATGTGCGTGTACATGCACATGTGGGATATCTGTGTAGAAGCCACTTGTAGGTGTAAAGATAAAGCATATGTTTCATGTGAATATGTGTATCGGAATGTGTGTGCACATGAGAATGAAATTGAAAAAAGGAGGGGGGCTCCTCTGGTTGCCAAGCGTATGCCATATGGGCGGCCGGTGAGGGTGTAGCTGAGGTTCGTTCCCAGAATTGATATGGTAATGAGAGTGGCTCTCTTTCACTAAGCATTGGAGCGTCATTCTAAAGCACACACACACACATACACACCAAACAGGCTGTGGTACAAGCCACCTCCACTCCACGCAGCTTTTCCAACAGGCCTAAACCACCTGTTTGATTTTCCCATGGAGGGAGGGAGGGAGCGAGAGAGAGAGAGAGCGAGAGAGAGAGGGAATATGAGAGAAAGAGGAAGGGAGGGTTGAGGAATGTGTCCTGCTTTTGTCACAAAGTGTCTGCTTCCCTCCATTCTCTTCCTTTACATTCCTGCTAACGCCCCTCCACACACATAAACACACACAAAAGCACAAAGCAACAAGTGGCACTGAGCTCACAGATGGACGAGAGCACAGATGTAGGGACAGTAGAAACACGTGAGCGCATGCATACAGCACTCACACCTTCTTTTGTTACTGTAATTAGTGAAGACAATAAAAAATGAAGAAATTAGCGTAAAAATTTAGGACACTCTCAGCTTTCAGTTTTAGTTCATTAAAGGCCTGGAAGTTGGACCTTGCAGCAGAGTGTGTCGAGCGTGACATGTTAACATGATGATATGCTTTTAAAGAGTGAGCTTATTTAATATATTTATATAACGTTCAGAGCTTTTAAAAAAAAAAAAAAAAAAACGAACATCATTAAATCTATCTTTCACTGTTTATCTGTGCATTACATAAAATTTTCTTTTTTTTTTATAATTTTTTTTTGTTTATCCTTTTATACCATGAAGTGATATTTAGTTGAGTTTCGGATGGAAATGGACTTTTCTGACGAATTTCATTAGCAGCGTCGAGTTCAACTTTGATGACCTTCACATTATGACTGATTGCTCAGAGTTAACAGCACTCTTCTCTGGGATTTCCTCATTCTCAACACATCATTGGGAGCCACAGCTAAAAATGCTTTGTCATGCCTAAATGGGGGTCTTCTTTTCCCTCAGCAATTTTTCGGTCCCGCCTATATCTCGAGGAGATGTGAAGTGCACGTTTCTAGCAAGACTACTTACTACCGCTTTATATGGATTCATACGTGTGTGGCGTTGAAGTTTTATATCACACATATTTAGACAAGCCACAATCTTTTAATACTCTTTGTAAAGCGGTGTTATGTCATTAACACGTCTGTATGCCTGAGAAAAACAAATACCAGTACACAACACATACCTACACGAGTGACCCGCAGCGCCCTTTAGAACTTTTCCATATTTTTTGGAATTATTTTTTGAAATTATTTGCCTAATTCCCTCTCAATTCAGCTCCTCATTTTTTTGTGGACACATATTTTATCTATATATTAGATAAATAAGAAAATTTTAATTCTCTTATTCGGATGTTTAAAGTACAGACTTTTTTAACCAATCCCAGTCTGATACTTTTCCAAAACTTCCTGACTTTGTTTCGACAGCTCTTGGACTCCTTGCTCATCATAATACTGTTTGTTTAGATATGTTCTCTAACAAAACACTGGGGTTTTCCAGGAACAGGTGTATTTACGTATTGAGATGTGACACTTTAATTGCACTCGCCTAATTATGCCACTTCAGATGGCAACTGGGTGCACCTGAATCAATTTACAGCTCTCGCAGCAACAGTGGTAAATACCTATTTGTAAAGCTCTATTGGTTTTTCCCACCCACTTCACTATGATGGGTTCTTTTGTGTAGCTCAGTGACATTTGATTTTAAAATTACATACATTTATGTTTCTATTTGTGGCAGTACACAATGAGGAAAGGTTCAAGGAGGTGAATATTTATGCATAGTTTATTTATGTGTATTTTTGTGCTAGATGGCGCAAACACTGTTGTTGGAACGGGGATATCATTACTCTACTAACGTGTCTGTGTATGTTTGTGGGGGATAGCACAGAGATACGGTGCCCTACAGATGCCCGAGGAAGCACAAAGCGAGGGGAGTGTGTGTGTGTGTGTGTGTGTGTTTATGCAGAGGGTGCATTCCTTTGCTGGGAGAGTGCGCAGGGTTCACAGGCAGGATGCATCCTAACCATCCAACCCGCTCTCTCTGTACATCCTCTACGTATGCAGGACATCTAACATCATAACTGAAAATACAACTTTTAACCCATGTTCCTCTACCAGGATGACCCTGCCCCTATCCACAGGCCTCAGGGGCAAACTGAATGGTTTGAAGATGTAATTGATACCAACATTGTCTTTTTTCTGTGGGATCAGACAGGACCAGCTAGACTTTGGGCGCCATAGTCATGTGTGAGCCTTACATGCCCATGATTCTGTCACCAAGTTTTGGTATATATTTGATAATGAAGAAAAGCATTCATATTCACCATTTCGTCAAGCTCCAAGGTACTTTGAAGCTGTTCTGGTACATCAGGATGGACCAAACCTACCTAACCTATGTTGTTTGCCGCCATGGTGAGAATCATCCAACCCCTAATAATATCAGTGGTCAAGTGGATGTCCAGGGAGTGGGAGGCTAATAAAGCGTACACTGCATTCAGATGGGCTACAGTCAGTTATTGTTACGTCTATGCATACAAAAAAAAGTGGGTGGGTCTAATAAACCGCCAATTAGGTGTAAATAAAAATCTAGGTTAACCCTTTTTAATGGTAGAAATAAAGTGTATTTATATAGAATTGTGCTCAACCAGCATGTTTTTAAAACTTCGATTCATGACGCTGGTCCTGACAGCTCAAGGCAACACTCCTGGAGGTTCCACATGGGTGTAACAGCCTACAAGCCTCGCCTGTAATAGGGTAAAAGCTTTAGGCTAAACACCTGTGCAATGTGTGTGTGTGTGTATGTGTGCAGGGGAACAGCACAACCGCACCTGACACAGGTGGGGCCCTGCTGCCTGTCCACAAGCCTGTTTCATAGCTAATGTAGTTTCAGTAACGGAAGGAAGGGAGTGAGTCAACACCAAGCTATTTTTCTCTGAAGTCTGTGGAGTCCTCTATTGCCAAGATTTTATCCTGTGGAGGCTAAAACTTGTGAAATTATGTAGGACAAGCAGGACGTTGATGTTTTACATTTGATACAAAATGAATAATACAAACCATGTGCTTCCATCACATTATTATTATTATTATTATTATTATTATTATTGTTAATATTATTATAACTTTAAATTTCTTTTAACACAATTTCATATTCAATTTGAAACTAACTAATAGTTTATTAGCTATTAGCCTAATCAACTATATGGAAATAAGTTGTTAAAAAGTATGAGAAATATGTATAAATACCAATGATCAGATTTACATGAGATTTACTTTAGATTTCCTGGTTCTGGGATTGAATCCTAAATAACCTAAAATGTACAGCTAGTGCACTTATCTAGAGGATACAATTCCCTAGTGATCAGGGGTTAGAGAGTGACTTGTGATTCAGCCGTGTGTTAGACGCTAGTTAGCTTTGTAGCATAAGTTAGCCGTGAACAGAACAACACGGTTGGGTCAGAGGCAATTCAGAACGGCTTAGAAGCAATTTCTAAGGTGGCAAATAGTTTTTTAAGATGACATAACATTATCGAATGTGTTTTTCTGATGAAAGTGCACTATGACTGTTTTTGAAAGTGGGATTTGCTCTCCCCTCTTTTTCAGTACTGCAGACTGTAGCAATCTACTTTCACCCATGCTGGTGTCAGACAGTTAGTGTAATTGGTGATTGTTAGAACACCTGTGACACAGAGTGATGCACATAGTTTAACACAGTGCTGTTACTGTCTATTATCACCATTCCTGGAATTCCTCTCTTTCAATTAAATTACCCTGTCAGAACTAACTGTTCTATAGAATAAAATATGAAACACATTCTAATTTATAAATAAATTACAAAAGTGTTAGCTTTCAGTGATCTTCTGGAATGAAGATGACTACTTAATATTTAAAAAAAAAAAGTCTTGGGCAATTCAAGCCTAGCTAAAAACCCTTGAGACTACCTAATTGTCTGAAGTGAGAACGCCCTTAAATCCAGAATAATCCAGATTATATATGTGAAATAATTGGGACAAAAGCATTGAGAAGGCCTGTGCCGTGTCCACTTGTCAATGGAATCTATAGGCTTCTCTCTCCGGCAACCAGCACAATGCGTGCTAGAGAACACAAGGCCTTTCTATCCTGGGAGACCGCCACTGGGATAAGAACAGATTTGAGGAATTAATCGTAGCGCGGGACTGAAGAAGACGCAGGCATTGTCCTCTTCCAGCACTCCTTACATGAATAGATCTCTGTGAAGGGAAAACAGCTGCTACCACTATGCTCATCTCCAGCTTCAGGGCTTGTTCAGAGTACAGGCCATGGGTCAGCTATATGTTTTTGCCCTCAGTAAGTGAAAACTTTGTTAACAAGCAGAGTTCATGCTAGTTCATGAGAACCACCACAATTTTCAAAACACTATAAACACACATGCTATGCAGAAAATGAAACTCTGACCATTTTAAACTTGTTAAGCTATGACGACAACAAGATCTGGACATGCTTAGTTGTTAAAAAGTTTTAAAACAACTGAAAATATAACATCCAAAATCAACTACTCAAGATTGGTTTTCCATCGTTATGTATACAGGCTACAGACAACATGAATAACATGCAATGCATATCTGTCACTGTATAATAAAAAACTTCTTAGTTTAGGAGAATAATTGGCGGTTGCCTGTTACTAAAATACTAAATATCTCAGACATCTTTACACTCTTAGTTTTATTATATTATATACCTCCAGGGTCTGGGTTCGATAGCTTTGTGGGTTTCCTCGGGGTGTTCCGGTTTTCTCCCACAATCCAATTACATTTATAATTGGTGTTTCCAAATTGCTGATGTTGGTGTTCCCTGTAGTGTTTTTGTGTCTCCTGCGATGGATTGGCTCCCTGTCCGGGTGGGCTCCTGGAATAGGCTCAAAGCCCCTCGAGACAGAGGTGGTGTGTGTATATACAGTATATTATAATATATATAATATAAGATTTTGCCTTGTTATTTTTTTTTCTTTATTTTTCATTTTATTGCAATCATTAATTAAAAGTATCCTAAAGCAATATCTTCAAATAACTTGTCAAAATATACATTGTGGTTTTCTTCCTCACTAGCATCACTCACATGCTTGCTAGCCAGCTAGCCTAACATGCAGGTCTTTGGCTGGTTAAAAGCTTACAACTCTAATAATTTGCATATCAGATGTGATTCAAAGCAGTGGAACTTCTTTTCCTGACCTCGAAAACTGAACCCATATGTAACTCTACCTGAATGTGTTTGTTTTGTGGAAATACCGAGAATGTAAATACAGTGAATTTGGCTCTAGCAGCGTTAGCAAAACAAAATCAAGCTATAGGAATATGACTCTAAATAGGACTAGGAATTGACTTCACAGTTTTCTGGTGCTTAATGTCGTTTGTGTGTTATGTTATTTGTTGTTAAACTGTAGGATTATATACTGTATATCGGGTTAGATGGTAAAAAAAACTGTGACTGTGTGTGTTTGTGTGAGTGTGTGTGTGTTTGTGTGTGTGAAGAGAAAGGGGGAGGTAATGATTTTTCTGACTTGGTTTGACTCAATAAAAAAAGTTCTTTTGACCCGTTATTTCTAGGACTATTTCTGTCCTGATATGACTAGTCTCTTCCAGGAAGACCCGGCCCCCATGTTAAGCACACGGGGGCTCACTGAATGATGTGATGAGCATGAAAATGATCTGAATAATATCTTGTGGTCATTAGATCCCATTAAAGGTGATCTGGAGGATTGAGGTGACTAAGACCTGACTAAGAAAACGGCATTGTTGTTGTTTTTTTTTTCCTTTAATTTGTCATCCATGAGAACGTAAGTGGTGTGTGTTGAATCCTAGGCTGCACCTGAGCTATGTTCGACGTGTTTTTTTCATCCTGTTCACCTGAGTAAAATAGAAACTGAAGTTGCACTCAATTGAACTTGCAGGTGCAACACATATTTTCCTGCCTCTTAAAGATACAGATCTTTGTAAAAACAAGTAGAGCAGCAATTTGTCAGCACGACCGGGGACATTCAGTGCTTATATTTTATTACATAGCACAATAATAAAATAAAATATGTTGTTTATGCTACAATCTGAGTCAGAGATGGGGAAAGCAGAAGACTGCGTGGGGAGTTTAGCCTCTGTATCCTTCCCCGCTGGTGGTGACAGCTGCCTGGTAGCAGAGGTCTTTCCCTCCAAAACTTAGCCATTATGCCCCAGCTGTGAGCAGCTGGTCTCCACACACACCCACACACACACAGAGCCCTGTCCTCTGTTCTTTCAGACCTACAATGGCAATGTGATGTAAATTAGGGAGAAACAAAAGGATTCATGTGATTCACCTTTTTGTAAAAAAAAAAAAAAAAATGAATCACAGTTTATGTAAACAAATCAAAAGATTTATGCACAAGTCCACTATTATCCCACCATCTGGAATGCTCAATAGGTATTCATCACAGCGCAATAAATGAGTTTGGAAAAACAAGCCGCCTTATTTTTTATTCCTGACAACATTTCTCACATCTGCTCCTCTTAATACAGATATGAAAACATTTCATTCATTGGCATAAACTCTCAAAAAGCTAATGAGTAATTCTGTAGCGCCTCTCCAACCAGCTGTGAGGGTGTAAACACAGCCTTCTCTGTGATAGTGTTTATGACCCTCGCTCACACACTAATTACACACTCCAAACAGGCAGTTCCCAGAGGATGATGCAGTCACAGATTAACTATTAACTTCAAGAGGAAGAAAACTTGCCAGTGAGCCTGAGAAAGAACTAACGAATAGATGAGAGCAGAGTTGGGGTGGGAGGGGGGCGGGGGGATTGCGGAAAAGGCTCCCACATTATTAGATTTGCAACAAGCTGCAACACTGTCTCTTATTCATGTCCCCCGTCCACCCCACCCTCTCTGTCCTGTCCCCTCCAAACGGTTTCTCTCCAGCCGAGTGGAAACTATCCGGCCGCACAATGGCCGTTCTCTGAATGGAGCTCTGGCGTGCCACTGGTGCTCTGTCACCAGCAGATTGGGAGCTAATTAGAAGCCATTAAGACTCTTTGATAGTACGTGGGAGCCGGGCAAGAGGGGCTTGGAGAGTTATCTGTTTGTGTGAGTGTGCATGTGGGAAGCTGGCCTAAGGGAAGGCCACCACTAGCAAGCTGTTGCTTGAAGTATGCGAGAGCTCATGAGAGGGTCAGGTGGATGCTGCAATGTTGTACAGCTTTTATGTTAGGTCTTTGAGTGTTTTCTAGTCTCTTCTATTAAAATAACTGCTCACTGCTAACTGCAGTACCTATGACCCTAAAGGATTAAGTTACCCATGTGTATATGCTTTAACTAGCATTATTAATATTATTATTATTGTTATTGATAATTATTAATTCTAGGCCTATATGTGTTAATCTGTTGCCAGTAAATAACAATTAATTAATTAATTAGTAAAACAAAAATCCCCACCTCTATATATAAACCCTTTCATATGCACCTAAAACAGACATTCCTCCACTCAAGCATGTGTACATGTTAGAGATGAGCAGTGATGCAGAGCAAGCCTCTCATTTTCATCACACAGGATATGACTACTTATCACTCATTCTTAGGGGTGTAGGGTGGGGGATTTGGGTTCGGACAGAGACATCACTTTCTTGAACCAGTCAAAGAAGCAATGTGAGTCATGCAAGGCTTGACACAACATATGCTTTTTTAATACTGATGTCTGTCATTCTTTACGTAAGAGGCATGTAGTGAAGATGGAGTATGCTTGAACGTGACATTTATACACAATTAAATTGCAGCACTGTAGGAATAATGCATGGAGTCTGACGACTGAACTGATACCAATATTTTGGATAATAAGCTACAATAAATGTACAAGGTATAAACAAATATTTTATTAATCAAAACATGGATGCACGTACAGAATTATAATGTATATCATCAAATTGCTATGTACGTATAGGGAACTTAATATTTTTTTTATTAGTATTTTTTTTTCTGAATCACATTTGTGTGATATCTTTTTACTGGGTTCATATGTGTGAGGGGCGTCAACACGTCCATGCAATATGTTTTACTTTTTCTTTCTCCCCTCCTCTTGCCTTTATGTGGGGCAAACAGGCTCTGCACAGTTCAGGCCAGCTGTGAAGGCTTATTGTTGGCTGTCGGTAGGAAGTGCTGATAGCTTGTGCAGCTGAACAAAAGGCTGACTGAGCGAGTGGAGGAGTGCTCCAGACTTGCCGGCTCCAGCCCAGATTTCTCAAGCTGTGGTTCATCCTGTGTACTTGTGCTCTAACTAGAGTGCTCAGGCTGGAACTGGTCATATCCCAAAACCGTTAGCACGCCTGTGACAAAAATAAATAAATAAATTAAAAAGTTACATACTTGGAAGATTGCAAAAATTCTAGTGCAATAATACACACGTGGCTGGATTTTTCCTTTCCATAAGCTTGTATTTAGACTAATAATAAAACAACAATTTTAATCACCTGAATATATATCAGGGTATTGGATTAATTTAGCACACATAATGATGTGATTAAAAAAATGCACATGTATTTTGTGTAATGTTAACATGCATGTTATAGCTTCTTTAATTAGTTACCGACACATCTATTGCATGTAACAGTTAAGTGAAGAAAAAACAACATAAATGATTACCAGATGTGAGATCTACTGGGTGTATCTGCTGGCATGCTGATAGCTTAATACACTATACCCAGTTCATAGGCTATACTGTGTACAGTCTATGAATGTTTCATTTATGCGTCATGTTTGCTTCATAGGGAGTAGGGCATAGGCATGATCACTTTTAAATAGAACACTCGCATTTCTATTGTGGTGCGCCTCCTCCCTGTGACCCAGCCTGTGACTTCTTCCCAGTGCCGCAGGCAGAAAAAAAAGTTTTTCAAGAATTAATTTTGTGTTCTGCAAAAGCCAAGCAGTCATGCATTCATGCATGCACAATAACTCGTTTTAATTTTACTTTTTTTTTTTTTTAAATAAACTACTTTTTAGAAAAATATATTAATGGATGATTCCTTTTTTGTGGAGAAAACAATGCATAAATAAGACAAACAAAAAAAAAATAAATGCACTGATTAGTTACAATGCTAATTTATTTAAACGTTAGGATTTTTAAAGAAAAAAATACATTAAACTTGTGCAGAAAGCAACTGTGTGAAGGAATGCAAGGAAATCCAATTATCAATGCATCCAAGCAGTCTTTTATACATGCAGCCATGAGAATTTATTTATATTTTTTCCAAGCTTTATACTAACCTTGTGTGATAGAATGACAATGAGCTCTGTCGAACAAATGATAAATGTCATAAATGTAAGTCATGAACTCATAATAAGGAATAAAAAAAGCAAAACCTTTATTCTAAGCTTGCAAGGAATGCAGCCTTGCGATGGAATGCAAAGAGATACACCTATCAAAGCATCTTAATGATCATGCATGCAATAAATTATATCTATATATAAATACATTTTGCATAAAAAACAACGAATGCACATACAAGAAACAGAATGCACAATCTGAAACTGTAATGCATGCATGATCAGTAAACTAATAAAAGTTATTTTATACAGCAAATCCTTCTTCTAAGCGCGTGCAGAATCTCATGCAAACTAGTGTGGTGGAATGCAAAGAGAGCTACTTATCAAAAAGAGGGGGAAAAAACATAAGTTGGGGGGTGAAATGCTTCATTTGCTTCAAAGGTGCACTTTAGTGTTCTTTTTAGACTCGAAACTCTGCCTGTCTTCTTTTTTTTCTTCTCCAGCCCTGAAAGAGGCTCTTGAAGCGCTCAGGCCACAATGGCCGTTTTGCAGGTGCGCTGCGCGGTAATCGCATCAGAGGCTTTGGGTGATAAATGCTCACAGCCGGCTTGTTCTCAGGCTCGGCGCAGTGCAGGTGAATGGAGCGCGGCGGAGGGGGCGCGCGCCCCCGGTGTTTAGAGTCACTATGGAGACCGCCCGCGCGGCGCCAGCCTGACAGGCGTCAGAGAGCGAATGAATGGGTGACGTCACGGCGCTGGCGCCCGGCAGTCTGCGGTGGCTTGTTTGGACAATCTGAGTAGGGAGGGAGAGAGAGAGAGAGAGAGAGAGCGAGTGTACAGCCGGGAGCTCAAGGCGAAGCACATGCAGGAACAGCGTGTGAAGGAATTTCCAGAGTTGTTTCCAGGATTATGGAGCGTTTGGTAAAAAAAAAAAAAAAGTTTGCAAACTGAACAATTTCTTGAAATTTATTAGTACACATACACATAGAGTATATATATATATATATTCCTACACATTTAGGAATGTGTATACACAACCCTGAGACAGAAATTTAATGATGCATGAATTGCATAATAATAGTAATAATAATGGAGGTACAGTGGCTTCCCAAAGCTACAGTTTCATCCCAAAGACATGCCATTTATGGTAACTGGCGTTCCCAAATTGTGTGTATGTGCCCTGTAATGAATTGGCACATGGTATCCAGGGTGTATCCCACCTCGTGCCCTAAGTCTCCTGGGATAGGCTTCAGGCCGCTTGTGTACAGGATAAAGTTGTACAGAAGATGAGTGAGTGCATGAGATATATAACAATAATACGTTTTATCAACCCTGCACTTTTCATTTGAGGCAAATCTCAGCGAATCATGCAAAATGTTTTCCTTTTTTTAAAAATATAGATTTGTATTTATTTGCTTATTTTCTAAACCTAGGAACATGATTCTAGGCACACAGCTATGCATGCAGCTAAAATAGTTTACCTTTCAAACCTAACCTTCCTAAAGTACAAGATACAAACATACCCTAGTAACGATCCCAAATAAAAAAAAAAACTCAGTTTACCTTTCACCTTTATTTCTGAGAGTGAATGATCAATATGTGTCACCAATGTGACCTGTGGTCAGGGGTGAGCTTCCCAGCCAGCTGTCTTTACATGGTATTAACATTTGTGCATGAATATTAAACCTAAGATAATGATAAGATTGAATTATCATGAAAAAGCTTACTTGAGATAAATGAAGATATAGAAAAAGAGATTATGGAGTCCAGTCTATCAATTAGAATGATAGAAATAATCATCAAATAGATCAAGAATTAACTATGTACATCACAGGGCAATAATGCAAACGATGAAAAAAATATAATAACACGTGTATTAGTGTGAAAGTGTTGATCTCTGATTGTAAATCTCTCTCTTTCTCTCTCTCTCTCTCTCTCTCTCTCTCTCTCTCCACCTGCAGAGTCTCGAGGCCACGGACAGCTGGATTTCCACACATCATCCGTAAAAGACACACATTTGTTTCCATTTGTAACACCCCCCCCCCTTTTTTTTCTAAAAAAAACAGATTGTAAACTTGATAACCAGAGTCTGTCTTTGATTGGTCAGATGAGTTGTAGCGCTGCCTTCCTATTGGTGCGCTACTCAAAACACGCGCGCTTTGGTCACGCCCCGACGCGCTCCTACTGGATAAAAGCGCGCTGCCTGGCTCAGGGCGGCATGTGACGAGCTGTCATCTTAGAAGCGACTTTTCCCTCTCTGAATCGAAAGGACTTAACAAACAAAACTGCGAGAATGAAAGTTGTGGGACCTACATGCGCTCTGAAGAGCAAGGTCGGCGGAGACGAAGTGGTGCGCTGCTTGTCGGATCAGAGCCTGAGCATCACCAAGTGCAAGCTGCCGCTGCTGGATGAGCACATGAGCGTCTTCCTGCAGGACATGAACAGCTGCTACAGCAAGCTCAAGGAGCTGGTGCCTACGCTGCCTGCCAACAAGAAGGCCAGCAAGGTGGAGATCCTGCAGCACGTCATTGACTACATCTGGGATCTCCAAGTGGAGCTGAACGAGCCTGGGAAGAAGAGCTCGACCACTCCGCGCAGTCCCCTCACTACTCTGAACGCAGAGCTCGCCAGCATCTCTGTCGAGGTAAATACTCCATACACTAGCTTTGCTCGCAGTGTCATCGATCACTGATGTTTAAAGATATCCAGACTGGTGTAATTTAATCTGATCTTGTCTAATAACTTGTTTGTTCTTCCTTGCAGAATGGCTGCTCTGATGACAGAATTGCGTGCCGTTAAGACAGAAGACGTATCTCTACAGTACTATCCAGATCTACAATTAATCTCTGGTGCAAGTTTAAAGCATCCCTGACTGAGCAAAGAACAAGAGTGATGTTTCACTTCCCGTGTGGTGGTGTATGGTGATTCACCCGGTGTCCAGCAGACTGTGGTCAAAAACCTTACATGAGGACATTCCTCCGTCAAATCATGAAAAACATGAACCATATGATGATCATCATAGATTCATCGTATTTCACCTGGGGGTGCAACTTCAGCACAGATGGCTGTCTGCTGTGGAATCCACGGCACCGTTATCAACACGCAGCCCACCAATCTGTTGTTGTTATTGAAGATGTTCTTGTTGTTGTTGCTGGTTTCTTTTGTAAAAAAAATTTTTTTTAGATTTTCGTTCCAATGCTTTTATATGATCACACCTTTAGAAAGTTTTATATTGTGTTTATAAAGCGTTGATTTCTCAGATTGCTGAGCAAAAAACAATGTATTGTATATTACAATGAAGGTCTTATTGTGTTTTTTACAATGTGTATCTTATCTGATGGTTTTTTTTATTAAAACAAGAAACAAAACTTATTTCTGACTCCTGCCTCTTTATCTCTCTCCTTGTGTGTGTTGGAAATGATTAGGTTCAATAAGGTGATTATTCATCCATCAGGAATACTCTTTAAACAGCTACATCTAAAAAGGCCTGTTTGGTAAAATATGATAAATATTCTTGGAAACTATTTAATAAAAAAAAAAAAACCTAAACAATCATTAATCTTTGCCAACAGGAATAAAAGATTTAGTGCTAATCAGACGTGTGGTTGTGAAATAAGCTGTAAAATAGGCAATGGAGTTGTGGAAGGGGGGCGAAATATTGCTTATAAAAGAGCACTTATGCTAAACTAATTGCCATTTCCACCTAGATTTAGAGCAACATTCTCTCACAGTAGTGATCATTCCAGCGTCACTGGTTAAACTCTGCGTCTACTAGTTTATATATATATATATATATATATATACACACACACACACACACACACACACACACCGGGAGCGCACGGGTTAAACGGGTTTCAGTACGCAAAAGCGCATCGTTCTAAGATTTATTCGGTCTCCTCGGTGCAGTGTTTTCCCTCATTTCCCTGCACAGCTGCACGCCTCGCCAGTGTGTGTGTGTGTGATTGTGTGATAGCTGTGTGCCAAGCGCAGGGAGGGAGGGGGGAGCGCGCAGACTGAGCGGCGCCGCGGCGCACCTGGGGAGCTTCAGGTTAAAGCGCGCCACATTCCAGCGCACACAGCTGATTGAAACATTAACAAACAGTAAAATCCACAAGAGCCCCGCGGCCGCAGATGCGCCAGGAAGACGGCCAAAAGGAGCTCTCCAGCCCCTCTGGACACTTTCTCACACACACACACTAAAATGGATCTTTTTAATAATAGTAATATTAATAATATTATTAATAAAACGAGTTTTATTTGAATAGCTAAACCAAAACAATGCTGAAGTATCTGGATGGCATTCCTCGCCCACCCATAACGACTGTTTGCAAGTACTGTACATATCATACACGGCTTATGGTTTATTCTTAATGCCCCAGATGCACAGAAAGGCTAAATCTGACACTTTTGACCTCATCTAGAAGGCACGTGCATCTCCTAAATGAAATCATATTACTACTCCATACACAGATGATTCTCTACAGGGAAAAAAAGAGGATCTTTGCTTAGGAACTGACAGGGAAACTCATTAACAAACCCAATAGTTTGATCTTCTTTTCTGTGCACACAGACAAATTCCTCAAATAAACATTAAAATTGGGTTGTAGGGTTCTACCTGTCCAGGACATTTCAGTGATTTCTCAGCTCTTGATTTAACTAATCAGTTAATTATCAAAGGAAACATTAAAATGTAAAAGGACTGGAGGTCCTGGACCAGGGTTAAGAACCACTGACAATTATCCTCTAACAGTTTCAGCAGAGTAAAATTTAACAGAAAACACTTTAATGGGTCCTTTTTTTTGGGGGGAGGGGGGGGGGGAGGGAATCACTGAATTGTCTATAGGATAATTCTACTTATAATTTCGCTTTAACCTCTTTCTGCTTTAAGAACTTTACAGGTTCCCCTATGTACAAGATTGCAAGAGTGTTTTCCCGATCAGAAATATACATACATTATTATTACAGTATTATGTTTTTAGATAGTTGTCAGTTCTACTTAAAAGTCTTTATGCTAGAGAAACAAGGTTGTGGCATTCTACTTAAAACCTTTATGGGTTCCCTCAGCTTAAGAAGCCTTTCTAATTTTAGAGAAAGCCCTGGAAAGAAAGCACTTAATGTTTGTCAGAAAGATTCCCAGCAAAAAAAAAAAGACTTTAGGAAGTCTTCTAAACTATCCAAAGAAAGAGATGTAATAATTTTTAGAACTGTAAATTCTGAACCCTAAGCCCTAACTTTAAATACACCCCCACACCCCAATATAACTGTCCTTTTAAGGATGAATGGAAATTATGACTTTTGTTTGTTTTTGTCGCCACCCTGTGGTCAAATAAAAGAATTGACACAAACACTTTAAACTGCAGTCGATGAAGCATGTTTAAATATAAATTTTATTTACAACAATATCAACATCGAGGAAAAGAATAAATTGTATTGCGATTTACATCCGGAAAAACATCATCTTATTCGCTCCCTTGACCACATAAATTAATCGGACCCTTGTCCAGGACTTAAAACAAACAAAATTGTGATTTCTTACTTCCAAATATATTCCATAATGATCCAACATTTTGAAATATCTATATCTTTGGATTGTGCAATTTTTTAAGGTAGATTTATGAAGACCCAGCGCTTAAAAGTGAAACCATTAATGATAGTAACAGCTAGCTTACAGGGAAAGGCTGAGCAAATAACTGTCTTATTTAATTTCACCATCATGTCCTTAAAATGTACAGATTAATAACACAAACATAAACCGTGACATCATCTTAACATAACTGCTTGATCAGATAGGATTTCTCCATTTAATTTCCACAGAAAAAAAGTGCCCTCCAAAAACAAATGGCTGCCATCACTGCAATACTGTAAAGAAAAACGAGGTTAGATCAGAAAAGATAAAAATCTTTTAAAAATGTTTTTTTTTTCCCTTTGAGAAAGTTAAAATAGAATTAACACCCAAAAGCAATATTGACCTAAAATATAATATGCTGGACCTCACATGGGCCAAAATCTGTGCAAAAAATGTACAGTATATAATAAGGGCACATATGATACATTTGGAGCGTACAACATGTACAAGTCTGTCCTTATTCACATATAAAACAAAAAGCCCAGTTAATACTGCAGTACCTTTTGCTCTGTTATTTATGGTGCACCGTTTTTAACATATATGGCATAGAGAAGAGGATTATTGCTCGTAGCTGCATATAATGTGGAATTGGAGCAGTCTGTCCTGAAAGTAGTTTTTCTGATAAAACGTGTCTTATCACCAAGGTTTTTTTCTGCACAGAGAGTCTTTAAATAAGGCTAGAATGAGCAAAACATATTGCAGATATTCTTTTCCTTATTAGCCTTGTGATAAAGTGCATCCCCACACTGCACCATGGCAGTTCCACAGCGAGAGAAAAGCATACCCTCTGGTGGTGAGGTATGGCCTTACACTCACACACAACTTTGAATAAGAGCACGAGTTTGGCTGCAGATCAACAGTGTGTTGCACTCAAACTCTATTCTGTGGGGCACACACAAATGCTTCAGAGAGTATATTAAAACACAGTGACGTGGACAAGTCCTCTGTCTCATGTCCAGCTTGTCCATTTGCAGCAGTGGCCAGGCGGAACTGTGTGTCTGCTCTCAGGGTGTGATATGACTCTGCTCTGCCTTACTCTCTCGCAGAGATGGTGTTTTGCTTCAGTACTTCTGCAAAACAACCAATACAAGCTTGTTTAAGGATACAAATATGTGCCATTAATTATTATATTTAGTTTTTAAATTCTACTTAGTTAATAGTTAAATTACATAAACCAAATTCTAATTCTCATTTTCTTAATTATAGAACAGTCTAAACTAAACAACAACAAACTCTTAATGCACACTGCAACTGCTTACCTGATCATGACCCATTGGCATGCAACCCATGCCCATGGGGTTCATCCCCATCTGCCCCTGCATCGGCATCATCTGTCCTGGCCCGTTCACTCCACCCTGCATGGCTCCGTTCATCATCATGCCCCCATACTGCGCTGGTGCCCCCTGCTGGGAGAACTGCTGCTGCTGTTGCTGCTGTGGGTAATTACTGGGGGGAGAGATTGATTTAAGGAATTTTATTATTTGTTTTCCCTGTATTCTTATTGCAAATTAATTTAGTTTAAAAGAGATCAAGTTATAGAAATATTTGCTTGGATTTTTTTTTTCAACTGCATTGTAATTTAAGCAATAAGCTACAAAGTGATTTTGTGAGCTTTAACCATTGTAATACAAAGAGAAAATAACCTGTGAAGATTAAAGCTACGAAAACAGGTTGAGAATAGAAATAATCATAAACGAACAAATGAAAAAAAGAATTCAAGATTAATAAATGACAAAAATCATAGAATCATTTTATTCTTTATTGTTTTTATTATTATTTTGGTTATTATTACTATAACAATACTCATTAAAGGCAATGTAACGCAACTGAAAAATGCGCACACATGCTATGGCTATTCTGTTCTTCCACTTACTTGTTCATGGGCATGCCGCCTTGCCCCCATCCCTTCATGTCTGCTGACTGGTACATGGGCCCACTCTGAGTGTGCTGTTGCATCATGGGGTTTTGGGGGCCCCCCATGCGTCCGGCCATCATATTAGGCGGGCTATTGCTGGTGAATGACGGGTCACCCTGCTGGCCCATACCTGTAATTACACCACAGAGATGTTAAAACTGTTCACAGCATTTTAAAGCGTATTAACAATATTTGATTGTTTTAACAATTTAACTATCACAGACAAACATTCGCTTTTTTTGTTACTCTAATGATGCTGTATATTAACCCACCATAGTTTCCTCCATAGTTAAAGGGCTGTTGCCCGGGAGGTTGGTTCATGGGTGTCCCTCCCATGGGGTTGTCCATGCTAGTGGGAGCAGTGACATTTGGAGGAGGGCTGAAACCTGCAGCTGCGACCTGCTGCTGCTGCTGCTGCTGCTGCATCAGCAGCAACATTTTCTGCCTTCTCATTGCTATCTCTCGATTTCGCTGAGCCAGCATTTGAGCATTCAGATTTACACAACCAGACTATGAGAGAGAAAGAGAGAGAGAGAGAGAGAGATCGTGTGGCGATCCGCAAGTTATTTTTTTTAGTATTTAACTACGAGGCTTAATTCAAGCCTATGCAAATTACCATATAAGAACTTAACATATCTTTTTAAAATTAAATCTTCTATATCTATTTATGACTAAGTGTCAGTGTCTTGATATGAATTTATTTGTTGGGTGAGCATTGAGATACCTGTCCTCCCATCCCAGGTTGCATGCCAGGTTGCATGCCAGGCTGCATCCCAGGCTGCATCCCAGGCTGCATCCCAGGCTGCATGCCAGGCTGCATGCCAGGCTGCATGCCAGGCCTCACTCCAGCGTTTGCCACTGGTACGTTCTCCATTTTCATCACCATGCTCTGTCGGGTCTGGTTCATGAACTGAACAAAAACAATACAGTTTCACTCATTATTTAAAAAAAAAGCAGCATGGGCTTGGTTGTGTTGCCAGCTTATGTTATGTCTCTAAGCCTTATTGTTAATAAATAATGAGCATTACTAATATATCGGATTGGGTACCGAAACCCGGTGCCAATATGGCACTGTTACCTATATACACTAAATTAGAGTGTGGATTTTGGTCTGGACATGAAAAATGATTTCCCGACTGAGAAAATGGACTTGAACGCGACTCCGAAGGCTCTAGTAACACAAAGCCAACTAATGTTTGTAATAACGCGGGTGTGCATGCTGTTTTCACATTCCGAATTAAAAAACTCGGGAAATGAGAGCAAGACTCTTGCTTTTTGATAAATACGTTCAGAAAGATATGCATAATATCTCAGTCTCTCACCTGCTGTCCTTGAAGCCTCTGCTGAAGATGCAGTCTGAGTGGCTGCTTAGCGTTCATCATACGTGGGCGCATACGTGGGCCCATCATCCCACCCATCTGCTGCATCATTGGGTTAAACCCCGGTGCTGGATGGCCTTGCATGGGGCCCGGGCCAGGGACCGGGCCTGGACCAGGACCAGGACTAGGACCGGGCCCGGGCCCAAAGTTTCCCTGCATGCCCATGGAAGGTGGACCAGGATAACCTGCTCCATGGCCTGGGAAAGGATCTGTAGGGGTTGATGGCTGCTCTGTGCTTTGGCCCTGTGAGAAAAGACAATTGAGGAGATGTTAAACTAGTTCGTAAAATTTTATTAAATCAAGAGAAATGCCTTCCTGGTACATTCCAAACATACTGTACGGGAGGAGTGTATGCAGCTGTGTGTTTGTTTCCGTGTCTCAGGCTAAACTTCATAGATACTGCTTATGAATCTACAGGAATGTGCCGCTGATGAGAATGTTTCTATGTAAACAAATAGACTTGTTGTGTTTAATAACCCAACAGTTTTTCACTTGCATTCCAATATCCCCCATTTTCCTGTTATACATTTTTACGCAATGGCGTTCTTCTCAGACCTGGCCAACGAGGTCTGGGATCCCAAGTGCTCGGTCGATCTCCTCCAAACCGAGGTTGTCGGTGTTGTTGAGCAGGGAGTCTAGCTGGTCAAGCAGAGCTCGCTCGTCACTCTGCCCATCAGTGGTGGATGGAGGAACAAGCAGATCGTCCAGGGGGTTGCCAAATTGCAAGCTAAACAGGCACATAAAAAAAAAAATCATAATTACACATGTACATGTACTAATGCACATGCAAATATACAAAAAATATATCCAAAAAATACATACAAAAATTATATATCTTAAGTAGACAGCGTATCTATAGTAGTAAAAAGAACGATATATAGAACAGTCAGTTCGCGGTTCTTTCTTACCCAATCTGTGATCATTTCCTGTTTACAAGTTTTAAAATACCATGACAAATAGCATAGATTAAGTTATTGGATTAAAGTAGAAAAGCGTTTTCCGGTGTCCTTGGTCACATTTAGACATTAACAGCTTTCAAGACTTAATGCACTAACTAACCCATAATGCTGTAGACGGATAACTGATAAAAAAACGTCACCTGTTTGCATTAGGCGGTCCGTCCATTCCCATGCCACAGTCAGGCCATGATGGCGACTGAGGAGGATGTGGCTGTCCTCTGAATGTGTTCATTCCCATCTCATTTTGAGATGCACCTGCAAACATACATACACATTCAATACACAGGAAAACCTTTCCCAAAAAATTGTATGGTCTTAGGAAACGAAATCAATATATTTATTTTATTATATAATTTATTTTAAATGAATAATATAATTTATTTAAAAAAAAAAAAAAATTACTAAAATATTATGATAATTATACACACTAACCCACAGTCATCATATAACACACAAACACACATATATATTAAAATAACAACACACCCATTTCCATTAATTGCTGCTGTAGTATGGACCTTGAAGTTGGTACACTTTTTGACCTGTTGATCAATGGACCTCCCATCATGCCCTTGGGATTTGGATCCATGCTCGGACAACCCATACCGGGGTGCCCGTTAGCGCCCCCTGGGCTCCCTACAGATGCTGACATCCTCCAATCACCTGGCCCCATCATAGGTGGCATCTGGTTCATGCTCATTTGTCTATTAGGGCCTCCTGTGGAAAGCGCAGGAGATGAGGAGATGATGTTGAAAAGCGTTCGTAGAGCAACATTATAAATAGAATAAATAAAAAATAAATAAAACTCTAGCAAGACATATTACCCATGCCTATGTGGCTGTCCAAGCTCTCCTGTTTAATGAAAGGGGAGGGAGCGCTTCTTCTGCCTGTCCCTCTTCCCCCAGTAAATGGTTTACCATCCATGGACACTGCTCTCTGGAAAGGCACTCGAGTCCCTGGACCCATCCCTGGACCCATCCCTGGACCCATCCCTGGACCCATCCCTGGACCCTCACGATCTACACCAGGGAAGAAATTTAGCGTTAATTAGTTGGGTCACATTCCCTACAGTTGAACATGCTTATGAAAGCTTTTCAGATCTCCTATTATTTTTAACATCTCTTGTGGTTTTCTGCTGTACACATCATTATTACTCATTAGATCATTAGTCGAGTTCCAGTCTTACCATGTGGAGCATTGTTGGGTCCAATCCCTTTCTTATTTTCTCCATCTGTGCTTCCAGAGTCAGCAAACATCCCAGATCCAGATTTCAAGCCTCCTAGAATGCTGTGCAGGCTTTGTAACTGAAAAAAAAAACAGAAACATTTACCTTATCTGTATTGACCAGGTTAAATATATAAGCTTTAACTAGAGGTGTGTATCACGACTTGGTTCATGTGGAACCCAACAAGAAAAGATTGGTCAGATATGAAGCTGGCAGCACGCTGGATATGAAAGGTGCTATAATGGTCCATTACTTCACTCCTACGTACCTCATCAGGTTCGATTTTGATTTTGTGGCTGATTGAGTCTGTGCTTGTGGTTCCTCCAGTACCAACCCCGCGACCCTCCAGCTCATCCAGTCCTGGTTTGACGTCTATGCCCGTCTCCTTGCTATCATCCTTGTTCAGAAGATAATGGAGCAGAGCGTTCTGCTTTTTTGGACTATGCTGCTCCTGCTTTACTTCGATCCCTACGCCGTCTGAGCCCTGATGCCCCGAACCCCCGATGCCCGTTGTCTTCCCCGTGGCCTCTTCCGTGATGCGCGCCACCTCGTCCGGCGTGTTGCCGTTCTGCAGGAGCTTGTGGAGGATCTTGTGTTTCTCCTGCAGTGAATGAGAAGGGAGGTGGCTACCTGCACAGCCCGTAGATGACACGCATCCAGGACCGTGCTGCCCTGTGGGGCCTCCTGATGAAGCAGACGACGATGATGATACACCTGTGGAATTTGGGCTCGTCATGCAACCTCCAGCCTCCTTTGAGTCTGCACCAATCGGAGTGGAAGCACGTCCAGAAGAGGGCGTGCCGGTTCCTGCTCCCATGGCCATCTCCTCCGGTGGAGATGTAAGCAGTTGAAGTAGCTTCTTATGGCCCTTTCCCTCTGCACCCTTCCGCTGCACATCAGCTCCAGTCTGGCCATCTTTGTTACACTGACTATCCGGCTTATCTGATGAGGTTTCTGATGTGTGCGTGTGTTGCTGGTCCGGCCCTGTGCAAGGAGTACTGGCAGGGCTCTTCGTTTCACCCGTATTAGGCCCTTTACTGGCCCCAGGCTGGTTTGGTTGACCGGGCTGGGTGGAGTTGATACTAGGAGAGCTGTCTGATTTGTGAGAAGGCGAGGTGAGTGTAGAGGGGAGGGAGGAGCCTACTCCTTCACTAATGGCCTGGAGCGCATTGAGGGAGCTGCTTGAGAAAGAGTTACCCCCAGAAGAGCCACTACTGCCAGTTATTCCAACAGGCCCCATTGGAGAGTGCATACCTGTGCAAGAAATATAGTGATACAGAAAGCATGAGAAAACCGGAATTCTAGTAGACAGAAAAATTCTTTTATTTAATAGCAGCGCTAACTACATGATGAATACAGTGGACAGGTGCACACGTATACATGGCAAGCTCATACCTCCTGGAGAGAAGGGGCTGGCTCCCATCTTAGGGCTTCCTCGTATCCGTGGAGATCCAATTATGCTCTGCTGCGACGGGTTCATACCTGGGCTACCATGGGATGGACTTGTCATGCCCAGGCCATACCCTCCGCTATGGTAGTGCTGCGGGTGCTGATTCATTCCGGGATGCCCCATCTGATTCATCTGGTTCATCTGACTCATAGGGTTAAGCTGATTCATGTGATTCATTGAACCCATTTGGTTCATCTGGTTCATAGGATTCACCTGATTCATTTGGTTCATCTGATTCATCTGATTCATTGCGTTCATCTGGTTCATCTGGTGCATCGGGTTCATCTGATTCATTCTGTTCCCAGGGCCGTACATAGGGCCTCCTCTGGGTCCCATATGGCCTGAGTCATTCATGCTGTATCCTCTGGCGTTGCCCATGCCCATCTGCCCACCAGAAGTCATGTTCATTTGGGAATTATGGTTGGCACCGCCCATTGCTTGGGAACGCATTACACCTCCCTGGTTTGGCCTGTAACTATTTGGTTCCCTAAAAATAAAAATGAAAAAAGTGTAAGTGATTAAAACTAACGCAAGGTCTCAGTATGACAAAAATAGAATAGCTTTAAATAATTTCAGATGCATATTACATTTCTTCAACACCTCCGATATGTCCATTGAGTTAAGTTATAGTCAAGACATACCCTACAGAATCAGATCAATGGACAATACACTAATGGAAGCACTAACAAAGCTGCTGGCAAATAAATAAATGGGCACAAGAGATGTTAACCGTACTCGAGTACGATGTAAGTGAACACTAAAGGCATGAGCTTTTGTAATACATGGATAAAAGCAAAGCACACTAATGTCTACACTAAAGGTTTAAGGAAGGGGGGGGGGGGGATACAATACTTTAAATAAATAATGATAGAATAAGAAAATATTACTGCTTTCACAATTTATGCCCTTTGAAAAAATTTCTTAACACAACCACATAGACTTTTCTACACCAAAACTATTTTATAATTTGATTGAAACAGAAGTGCACACAAATCTAAAAGAAGGGACATTTATAGAGTATGAAAAATATTGCATGCAAACCTCTGCAGTAGATGAGTGGAGAGGTAGCTGTGAGGATCGTTGGTATTCGGGTTTCGGCAGAGCTCACTGTGTGTCCGCGCAGTCACTGGAGTTCCGTCAGAAAGGGAAAAGTGGTACAGTGGAGTCTCTGCTCGACCATTCATGCAAGCTAGAGGGGGGAAAACGAAAGCATTACTCATGATTCCGAGCCAGAAATGTTTTATAATTTCCACAAGGAATGCCATGATGGTTTCGGTGTAATACACCATAAATATCTAACACTTTATAATAGCTACATTTTTAACTCCTCTAACACAAAATGAGTCATATGTGAAATAATTATTTAAATGTCTACTGAACGTCCTTATGCGGTTTCTTGCTTCTTACCCTCTTGGTAGTGTCGTTTCCAGGACCAGGGCTGGCCTTCACTGTGATGCAGGAACATCTGCAAACACCTACGCACCAAATCCTCCCAGCCGGGACGCATAGTGGTGTGTAAGGTGCTCTGATGCTCGATCTCAATCAGCTTACCTGTTATAAAAAAATTTAAAAAACACACACAGTTTTACAAGAGATGCCGATCCATATGCCACTGTGAGAATCCATGAGGTTACTGCAGCACTTCAAATTATAAAAGAATTACTAAACAAGACCAGACATGCTCACCTGTGAGCTCGTGTCTGGTGCTGAATCTTTCCATTCGCTCCACTGTGGTCACTCTCCGGGCCACACAGATCATACAAGACTGCAGATCTACACACATACACAATTTAACATATTAATGTAACTTCCAAAACTGTGAGAAAGGTGCGACCAATACAGTAAATGTTTCTGGATGATAACAGTCTGTCTTTTATAAATTGCAAGAAAAAAAAAAGAAATATTAATAATCACACCTTCGCCCTCCTCCATCATGGCTTTAGGCTGGGTAAGTGCGAAACATTGCATGGTCTCATAACGAGGCCTTCCAGCTCCATCCTCCGTTCCAGGACCTCCGTGCCCAAACTTAACCAACATCCGACAGTTGAAGGTGTGGCTTTTCTGACGAGATGCATCTCCAGTCCACGAAACACCATTCCCACCTATACACAGCCACATGCAACACAGTTAGGCTCTGAGATTTCAAGGCTACAAGAGATAAACGGGAAAGGTGCGTACCACTGGCTTTGGGCAGGTTTTTCTGCAGCTCCTCGCGGTCTTCCTGATGCAGGATGTTATAGACGCTGGTGTTGATCAGATCCTCCTGCTTGTACTGCAGATACTGAGTCACATTGTCAGACACAAACACAATGCTTCCCTCTCGGTTCACTACAAACAGGAAGCCGTCCAACGCCTAAAAAGAGAGAGAGAGAATGAGAGAGAGGTTGAGGACACAAAAATGCAAACATGACAGGTCAATGTTCCAGCGGTCTTGCTAACCTGCAACAGCAGAGGGCCCAGATGGTCTTTGTCGATGACCCCCTGACCAGTAGAGGATACATCTGCCTTTTGGACATCATCGTCGCCACATGAACCCTTTCCTGCAAAGAATAAGCAAAAATAAGAGTGAGCATAGTCAAGCAGCTGGTCACGAAAAGACAAGACAAGAAAAAATACTGACATGTTTATTATCAACAGCACTATAATTAAAGACGCTGAGTTCATTTGTTTGTGCTATGTTTTTGTCCCCCACACACAAATAACATCAAAAGCGACCTGATGTTCATTTATTTATTTTTTATGATCTGTGAAAGTGTTTAATTTCGCAATCTATCAGCACAAACGTCAGCTTTTACAACTTTCCTTTTCTGGTCTTGCCAACTTCACAAACGCTCATAGTGTTCAAATTATATAAGTAATTATTTAGTCGTTCTGTCGTCAAGAATAGATTCATTACAATTAATTGAATTACTAAGATTTTATTACAGCACTGTTGATGGATAATGTAAAAAATCTTTTTTAATGTTGCAATTCATTAGAAGTTGATTAAATCACGTACAAATATAAACATTTCTGCACATATTCCCTGCCAAAATAAATGATGATGTAGTTGCTGCTGTCATCACCGTGACTGCTTTGATAATCTCTCAGCTTAAAGGGAAATGAAAAGAGACAGAAAATTGGCACGCATCTGTTGCATCAAGTTGGTGATGTATAACCACCACCAGATGGCAGCACTAAAAGTTTTCGGTGCCTCTTTTTTAGGAAATGTCATTAAAAAAAAGCCACAAAACAACACACATAATAAGTATGGTAACAAAGCTGCAGAAGTCTTGCCTGACCTTGCTCTTTAATCTGCCGTATCTGGCGTACTGTCTCTTTAAGGATGGCACATTTGTCTGGTTTGACGTTGAAGTTATCGATGTCGCTGAGGTTAGCTGAGATCAGCTCGGCGAGCTCCTCGATGTATTTACACTCCTGTTCTCTCCGACGTTTATCACACCTGGATACAGACATGTAGGTGCATTCAGAAAATCAGAAGACTGGAGTGGTATTTCAGCTCATCTCCATTCTCACACACACTGGCACGCATACACACACACAGGCACGCGTACACACACACAGACTGGCACGCGTACACACACACACACTGGCACGCGTACACACACACACACACACACACACACTGGCACACACACACACACACACACACACACACACACACACACACACACACACACACCCTAGTCCTGGTGTGTCACATGTGGAGAGTTTGCGTTTCCGGTCGTAGCCCAATGACTCCAGAGAGTTGTCCCCTGGTCCACTCATCTTCAACACATATCAGCACCTAAACACACACACACACACAGTTAATTGTGCATCTGGAATGTAAATCCAACAGAATTAGCTCAGGCATCTAGGAAACGATCTAAGTGTGTGTATGTGTGTGAATCTATTTCAGCCTATTTCTAAGTATTTCCACATTTGGTTGAAAGTAGTGGAATGTTCCAGCTGAGGGAGACATGCGAGCGAGCATGTGTGTGTGGTGTGTGTGTGTGTACACCGATGATGACTGAGTGAAGCAGGGCCCCAGGAGAAATGGGTCATCCCTCGTTCAGTGTGTGTGTGTGTGTGTGTGTGTGTGTGTGTGTGTGTGTGTGTGTGTGTGTGTGTGTGTGTTTCTCTGCAGTACCGACATACAGAGGGTCAATACTCTCCCTCCGGAAGCTAGAGCGCAGCGTGGATTCTCATAATGAGGTAAAAGTCGAAGGGATCGATATCATTTAAAAGGCAGTTTTATGAAATAAAATAAATAACTAACAGGACCTGACTAGGAGGTGTGTATTTTAGGAGCGAAAATAGGTTGACAATAGTTCTGCTCTCAGGAAACCATACAAAATTGGCAAAGCTTTTGGCCTGTTTATCTTCAAACAGGACTGCAAGATCACCGCACGGTCTCATATTACACGTACGCACTCGGCCAATTGTGTTGTTTACTACCATTCTTATCACACACGCCACTTTCTCCCTCCCTCCCTCCGCCTCAGTACTGCGCACAATTCTCTCTTTCTCTCTCTTTCCCTCTTCTCTTTTTCTCTCACCTGCACATCTTCACTTCCCACTGCAGAATCATTCTGACAGCAGCACAAACTCTCTTCCTAATCACCTTTTTGCTATCAGAAAATAATTTCTTTAGTTAAGAAGATTAGATTAAATACACCACACCTTCTACTTTCTCTCACCGAACTTAGAATTTAGGTTAAAAAAAACTATTGTTTAGATTTTTTTGTTGTCTTTTTCCACCTTTCGTTGGAAGTTTAGTTACTGCTTCATAAATTTTCTGTAAATAATTTATACTGGAAATTGGACAGTCTCTGTCTATATCCATTTATCCTTCTCTTGCCATCTACAGTAGTAGCATTCTGTATGCCCTGTGCACAAAATGTCAAGGTGATGTCAATAATTAGTTCTCGTCTCTCTGGCTGAAGACTTGTGATCATTAGGATTAGTTGGTTTAGTTAATGGATGGAACAAATATATGGCTGGATTTCTTACTTTCTGAAGCCGGGGTGTCCACTTTTGCATAAAATGATCTAAAACTAGGGAATTCTCAAATGAATTGGGAACTCCTGTGGCAGATCTCTGTACATGATGTTCAGGAAGCAATCAAGCAGGCAGGGATTAAGTGAGTGACGCCGGACCAAAGCAGACATCTTTCTAGACCCTGTGTCCAGCAGAATGCAGCAGGTTTTGTTCAGTGTTGGGTGTATTCCTGCTGTTATACCCCTATCTCACCTATGCGGTTTGACTATGCGAGGACAGACACGCGAAAAGATGGAAACCTAATCACAGCGCCAAAACTTGCAGTGAATCATGACGAACCGTACTTACGGCCACCGCACGAAACCGCGTAGGTGACATAGGGGTATTAGTAGTTAACAGATTAAGAGCCAAAAATCTTGATGGTCATCATTTTCAAATTTTAAGGTCACTAAAACTTTAGTTTGACCCCCACTGTAGTCTGGCTTTTTATACAAGCGTGTAAAAGAACCAAAAGTATAGGAAGGTTCAGACATTTGACTGGTCCTCAAAAGATAACCTTAATTTTTATGAAAAGTTAGAAAGACAGGCAGGTCAGAAGTTTTGGTTACTGATCAAGTTCTGAGATTAAGACTCTCATACTGGTATAGCGCTAACAAGCTGAATTAATATGGATGCAATTACAACATGCTGAAAGGAACAGTAAGACAAATGAGTGTGTATGCGTGTGTTCATGTGTACGCACGCGTGTGTTGTTAGCATAGCCTTGCCTCGTGAATGACCCCTCTTAGAGTTCAACGGAAACCTCTGAGAACAGGCCATCGGGTCACACACTCTTCCCCTTGGCCTCGCACACATACACACACAGACGCACACCCGCCCTTCCCCTTCCCTTCCACACAAACAGAGCCACGCATTCCTGCATGAGCTCATCATTCCTGAGCCGAACTTCGGGACGAAACGGCGACTTTATGCAGCTCGCTGCAGTGCCTGCCCAGACATGTGCAACACAGCAACGCACACTTTATATCACACAACAAACTCTCAATCGTTGTTCCCCACCCCATCCCCCTTCTCTATCTCTATCTCTCCCTGCATACTGTCTCCTGATCCATCCGTTTTCATCCCGATCCCCGCCCCCTCCTCCTTTTTCTTTTTTCTATTTTTTTCCCCCTCCTCACCTTTGCAGCAGTGGAGAATGATGACATCCACCCCGTTCCACCTCACATCCTGCAAAACACACGCCGAGAGTCACTGGACGGATTCGGTTTCAACAAGAACGGCAGGATAAAACTCTTTTCCAACACAATTATGAGTGCACCTCAGTGCTCGTTTCAGATCCCCTGCTCAGATGATCGATAACGAATTAGTGCATTATATAACCTGTTTCTAGAGTAGCTTTGCTATGACTGAGATCAGCACAAAGCCTGATTCCAGATCAGCACAAAAAATAAAACGATTTACATGATTATAAACAGTGCATCATACTTTTTCACCTCACCTTTGAGTGACAACGTGGAAGCTCCGATTAAAGACCCAGTCACAGAGAGCATCTACGGCTTCAACGAGTCCACTGCAAAAAGATCAAGAAAGAAAAAGAGACATATTATACTACTATATTAATGAATACTCAAAGCACTGAAAGCACAATTTCACATTTCCATCAAATAAATGCACACTTTTAATCTTAGAATTTTTACATTTTCATAATTTGCTAGTAATATTTTATCATTATTTGTAAGTAAGATATATAGATAGATGTAGATATACAGCGGAACTATGCTGTACAAATTTTTGCAAGCAATTTGCATTGGTACACAAAGCATTTTTGAGAAGCAAACGAAAAGTTTGCAAGAAAGTTTGCTAAGACGGTAGGAAGAAGAAAATGGAGCCACTTTTAGTGGAAATTAGGAAAGAAATCATCGCTAAAAAAGCAGCCGGTACCAAGAGCAATCATAAATTAAAGAAAGGTTTAATGTTAATTTCATATTTTACTTAATTATCGCGTCTTTTTTAATGTTGCGTTTGTTTTTATATGCAAAAATATGATTATAGTGTTGGAAATCGGTAATACGGGTAATATTTTTGGGTGGCTAGTACAGAATATCTGTATTTACATTATTTCTTGTGGGAAAATTTGTATCACAATAGGAATTTCCGCCATAAGAACATGCCTCCAGAACGAAATATATTGATGCCGAGGTTTCGCTGTAATTTTAATGTTTGGAGTGACTTTCGAAATTTAAGATCTTCATGAATATGGAATTATTTTCATTTTAAATGCTCTACACAGAACACTGGATTATTTAAAGATATTTTTTTACCCGAAGCAATTATTATAGTAAAAAATAAAATATTAGAAACAGAAAAACTGCATTCTTCTCGACCAGTGAGCCGCTTAAACCCAACGGCAGCAAACTTAGGCTGGTCTTAGAGCATTTGCAAATTGAATACTTCATTTTTATTCATGGATCTTGGCATGAACCAGCTTCCATTTGTCACATGCAAATTTCAGTAATAGTCTTGATTTGCAAAAACAATAAAGAGCGTCACAAAATGGTTAGTGAACCGGTTAGTGTTGGAAAGAAATGCAGTGGTAACAGTGAATAAATGGCAGGGTTATATAATGAAGTGAAACAATTTTTTTTTCCCCTCCATGCCTCACCAGTATAACTGATTCGCTTCCTGCACCTTTTTTTTTTTTTTTTTTTTTTTTACAGAAGTTCGAGTTTGATCCAAGTACAACAGTGTGGTATACAATCATAACCAGGTGTACACGCTCGCTTTGTCAACTGTCAGTATGATAAGGATATCTTAAATCTTAATCTTAGCTAAACATGTCTTAATTTAATGTTTGCAAGGATGCTTTAAACTAAATGGAAAGACTAGCAGTGGAATGTGGTGGCACTGCAGAAGCTCATGGATTAATGTTTTCTATGATTTTGTACACATGTTCAAATATTATTACTGTATATAAAATGTTTTGAATAACTGAATATTAAAACTGCCTGAAACACTCAAGCATATAGAACAATCCTGCAGGAAAGTATGCCAAAGCTGTCAAAACGTCCTTAATAACAATGTAGAACCACTCAGCATTCAGTATACTAATCACCGGCCTGATGATCGGTCATCATCTGCACCTTTTCATGCCCAAGTTACATGTTTTATAGTTGAATGATCCATAAGTCAGTGTGTAGGGCTAAAACGATTCCTCAAGTAACTCGAGTAATTCGATTACAAAAAATGATCGAGGCAAAATCTTCTGCCTCAAAGCCTCTTTAAATTAACTTTAAAAGCTTGCAATATGTTTTTGCGCAATTATTTGTTAACAGCACGCTTCTGAAAAAGTGCGTTTCTGAATGCAAGCCGCCAGCAAACACCAACGAAGAAGAAGCGCTTACATCACCCACAAAGCGGAAGGAGACGCAAACAGTTAGTTGTGTACTAATTTGATGGAGCGTTCTGTTGCGGGCTGCAAAATGGAATGGAGCGATAAAATTATCAGCAAGTCAAGAGATGAAAAAAATCAGCAAGAGAAAACGCTGGGAATTGTCAGGCTTGTAAATGTTGTGCCTGAGCTGTAAATTTTTTAACTTTTAGTTCTGAAAGTTTAGTTGCACTCCTTAGTGTTTTTATAATTATTTATTTTAATGTGTGCCTTAGTTTTTTAATCCTTAAAGTCATTTCAAATACCTTTTTTTTTTTTTTTTGCTTCTGAAAAAAGGCTTCAAAATAAGAATGTATGGCAGTGTTATACACTTAATTCATCTCAGTCAACTTTAATACCCCTATTTCACCTACGCGGTTTCGCACGATGGCCGGAAGTACCATGCATCATGATTCACTGCGAGTTTTGGCGCTGCGATTTAGTTTCCATCTTTCCACGTGAAAAATTAAACTATCTTAAACGAAATTAAAGATTTTTACGATCCTCGCGGAAGCTTGTGGACCTCTCAGAACTTTGCGGAACATCAGCGGGGAATCGCGGCGGCTCACGGTGCCCAACTCCGCATTTCACCACGAGTCAAACCCCATAGATGAGACAGGGGTATAAGCTATTCCCTGTATTGTGAATAATGACAATGTTTACTTTTGATAAAATGCTGTATGCATTTCAAAAATAAAAGTCGATTTTTCTAAAAGGAAAACCAATTAATCTTTGTTTTTCTTATATATTTTACTGTTTAATTAAGCAAAAGTACATTTTATCCGATTACTCGATTAAATTTTTGGTCGAATACTCGATTAACTAAAATATTCAATAGCTACAACCCTAACTGTGTGGCTCATCAAACATAAAACATTCCCCTGAAACGGGTCAAGTACAGTGACTTAAGTGAAAATGAGGGGTAAAAAAGTCCTTCAGGAAGCCTAGACAACTATTCCTCAAGACTACATAAAAGATTGTCTCTTTGGAAGCAAAAAATATAAAGAAATGAGGGGTGGCTCACGACCTTTGCATGGCATGGTATTTATTACAAACATTATCCTAGTTAGCTAGCTAACAGATCCACTAGCCTAGCATACAAGTTCAAGGGCCTTAAATTTACATGTTCCACGTCACCCTCTTATCTCCTATGTGTTCAGTCCCAAGCTTTGTGTAGTCATGATGTGAGCTGAAACTCATTCTCACCTAACCAGTTTGCAGCAGTACCGAGAAAACCTGTCCTAAATGTGAAAAAATATAAATACAAATAAATGCCAAGGTAACAAAACTGACCCAAAGACTAAAGCGTGAAACTCATTCTCACCAAACCAGTTTGCACCAATACTGAAAAAATCTGCCCTAAATGTAAGAAGAAAAAAAATGAATAGGAATAAATGCCATGGTAAAAAAAAGAATTACTACACCGTAACGTGGTGTAAAATTTATTACTCTATCTACAAATTCTAAATAAACTGGATTTATATTCAACCCTGCAACAAACCTTCCACAATCTCTAGTGCCTGTCATTTAGGATTGATATATAAAAAAAAGAAATTAAAATACCACTTTTAATTTTTTATGAAACAGTTTCAGTTTGTGCAGCTGCATTTCTTGGGAGAATTATCTAGAACGGCCGAAACAGGAAGGAGTAAAAGCAGGCATCCTGTTTGTGTCCTCTTCACACTCGCTGCTCACACACGCATACACACCTTGGCGTCATCGCTTCCTTCTTCTATTAAAAGCGTGCGAGCTACGTAGACAGCCGCGTTCACATACTGAGCTGCACGACTGTCTGATGCCGTCTGGTTCATGTTACTCTCCCTCTAGTCTGCTTCTGCTTACTCACAAACCACTCGATGTCATGACGACTTACAAAATTTTAAGAGCTTTGTTTCAGTAGTGACCGAGCTGTGACGTGCCCAGGGTACGGTCTGCGTTACCTCAGTTTACGTCCTCGTTTCCTATCGTTCCGCTGTCCCATACTGAGCGTACCTGCATTATTTATGGAGCTGCTTCCTGTCATTATGCTAACACACGCAGCCCTAGATGCCTGAGGGAGCTTCCGGGAGCAGATTGCTGCTGCACTCCGACAGGCCACGCGCAGCCAGAACACTGAGCTAAAGCCTGGGCTCCAATACTGAGGAGACATGACCTAAAATGCACTTACCGAAATGCGTACGCAAATATGGACAAAATATTTAAATAAAGTGTGCGTGGCTGGTGTATGTACTTCTCAGGAATATGTAGGGCAAAAAACAAAACAAAAAAAAACTAATCTCATTTCTCTTGCAGACAAGGTGTGAAAGTACTGATACAGTTATTTAAATATTAATTTTAAATAAATGAGAAACAGGAGGAGAAGAAACGTTGGTGGCTTTTTTTGATTGGCATCAATATAATAAACTGTTTAAAGCCCAGAAAGTGATTAAACTAGCCTAAAATAGAAATAAAAAGGACCTTTAAAAAAACAAAACAAAACTAGATGTATAAATATACATTATGATGTTAATCGAAGCCATCATGTAATTATACTGTCATAAACATAAGCTGAGTTAGCTGTCTAGCTTGTCTAGCTCCCAAAAAAGGCAATTTGTGTAGCTGCTCCTGTCGAGGGGTTGCCACAGCAACCATCCGTGCCGGCACACAATTTGGCACAGGTTTTACGCTGGATCCCCGGAAACCTCTGATTTTACCTGGGCTTGGGACCCCAGTGGCCGGAGTTTAAAACTGGGCCTTCTGCATGGCGGGTGAGAAACCTACCCAAGTACGTTAGCTGTCTAGCTTACTTTACTTAAAAGCCAAGGACCTGGATATTATAATTTTTCCCCCCCTGATTTTTCTCCCTAATCGAGTCGTGTCCAATTCCTCCCCGTCACTAGGGGGCTCCCACATTAAGGCTACTACTACCACTCAGTCAGGAGAAACTTAGACTATCATGTGTTTCCTCTGAACCACGTGACGCCAGCCGACCGCATCTTTTCGAACTGCTCGCTCATCTCTCCCCTCCGACCCCGCCCCTCTGAGGGAGCTCGGCCAATCAGCTCTCTCTAGACCTCCGGCTGCGAGAGGTTACAGCATCACCCGGGAACCGAACCAGCGATCTCCAGATGATAGGGTGAGCACTTTACCGCTGCACCACTCGGGGGGTCCAGGACCTGGATATTATTGGCGTTAAAAAAAAAGACTATTTATTTGTTTATTTTAAATGAAGTAATTCGAAATTTTGAATCATAATTGGATTATAGCACTCATGTGTCAGAAGTGGACACTACTTACATAAAACAATTAAAATGACAGGACATACAGATTAGATTTTTTTCTAATTAGGTCACTGTGCATTAGTGTTAACGTGTGTTCTTAACAGTTCACCTTTCATAGGTTTTGCTGTACTATTTAGTCATTTGCAGACTGCTGCTAGCTTGGTGTTAACACCTAAGTGTAAAAAGGAGGTTGTGTAAATAATGTAATCATAAGAGGAAAGATGCGTTAAGCAAACTTGATATGAATTTGCCTTTTCACAGATTGAGTGTGTGGAAATTTTATAAAACCATCAACATGTAACTGCTTTATACTCCCAGTTACATCTGCACTGACGCCTTCCCCAGTTAGCAAATGATGCTATTGCAACCTTGTTGAGAAACCACGGTTTTGTTTGTTGATATTATCTAAACGATTTAGCTGTTGCTTAAGATTTTTTTTTAAATATTGTGCATTCAGTTAAACTGCATATCAGGCATGATTTGGCCAAGCCTTGGTGCTTTTGTTTATCAAAGCTCTAGAGCTGTGCGATTGAATAATTTATGCAATTTAATCCATTAATTGAACCGATGAGATGTTTTTTCAATTCAGAATCAACTTACACGTTTTAAATTGCTATTCAGGTAGACGTAAAAATGTTACATTGTTACAAAATTGAAAATGACAAATTCCCTAAAAATGCATTACTTTACATAAAACACTATATACAGTATCACTGTACAACACGCTTCTGCAGAAGTTCAGCAGGAAATTGAATCCGCTTGCATTCTTCCACAAATCAAAAGGATACCCATGATTCACAGCTAGATTCAACAGTCACAGTCACTTGAGGAACGGTCCGGAATACAAAACACCAGTTGATCAGAAATCCACGAGAAGTTCACCAGTCAAAAGTCACATTTGTGAGTTTTAGGGCCACTTTAAATAAGTGCATGTTCGAAGCATGTGCTTAACATGCATACTGTTAAACTTACGATAAAGTAGAGAACAAATAAGAACCAAAAACATGTGTCATAAAACATTGATTTTAGAGTTTTTATCAAAAGGGTAAAAGTTAGCAAACTACTCATGTCTGCTCTGTATGACCGCATGAGACTAATGCGCTATTACAAACCATCGTGCTTAGTATTACTGTCGTATGGTGTAAATCATACATCAGCTATACTGAATATTAACATGAGCAGCACATGCGTACCACATGTGAGGCCTCGTTCTTGTAAAGAGACATGAAGAGTGAATAATTCAAAGTGAGAGGAATCAGATGGAGGGGGGAAAAAAGACGGGGAAAATGTTTGTATCGCCGTGTGTGTGTGTGTGTGTGTGTGTGTGTGTGTGTGTGTCCTGCTGTGGTGTGGAGTAGTGGCTCATTGAGGCCCAGAATAACTGGGACATTCTGGCAGAGCCTGAAATACTGCATGAAATGTGAGCTGAGGCACACTCTCTGAACAACAAACATCTCACACACTTATACACACACACTCAACATGCATGCACGCGCATGCATACATGCACATACATACACGCTCACAAAAACTACCATCCTAGGGCAAAAACTTCTGGAAACAATGTTCCGTCTTTTTCCGTCTCAAACAAATCGGACAGCGCGATAAACAAAGGGTTGAAAAATAGGACGGAGTTTGGCACAGACATTGGATACCTCATCAAATTTCACTCTGTCATCTCTCGTCAAAAAAAAAGGGACAATGGAAGGTGAGGGGGGGGATGATTGAAGCAGGTAATGAAAAAAAGACAACCGATAATACTACTGACACGCCAACATGTGCCAAGCATGTGTGTGCAGGAGTAGCTTGTAAAATGGCTCCACTACTGAAATTACAGGACAAACACACATACATAACTTCCAAACTTGAACTGGCGGTGGAGTGTGCAGAAAAGGTTTAACTTCAACGAAATGATTCCATGAAATTAACTACTGTGACTCTATAATAACTTTTTTTTCCCTTCTGTGCTCGGGGCTTTTCTAAAAGACTTTGATAATAAGGACACATAAAACGAATAGTAATACCATGGGAAATGTAAAAGGCTAAAATACGGGTATATAGTTAAAATAGCGTATTATTCTTTAAAACATTGATTTGCTAACCACATTCTCTTGGAAGGTTTACCAAAAAAAAATATTTCTGTCACTCAGTCTTGACAGTCTCATTTTGTTTACTTGCACCGAGTTGACATCCCTCTACATACTAGTGTTTAACATAAACGGTGACAGGAACAAACTTGTTTTCTCAACGTTCTGCAAAATTACTTGTAGCTATGGAGGAAAAAACAAATATGAGGGGTGTTCAAGTTAAACCAGGACTTTTGATTGCATGGAATAACAGAACTTAGTCCACTGAAGCCATGATTGAACTGCCTGCTTTACATCTAAAACGCTGGCCTCCCAGGAACTCCTGCAATGGCCCAGACATGTGGAAATCTTTAAAGACGCCCCAGCAAAGTTTCTGTAATGTTTAAGTGGTGTTGATGAATGATTGTGTGTACTTTACAGTCTCTTCCATAAGTTAGCAACAAGTTATTCATCGATTTTCAATGATCAAATGTTCCACTTGCTAAATCTTTAAAACGCTCGCTTAAGGTGTTTCAAGTCCTCTTTAAATGTTGATCAGTTTTACGCCTTCATTCACAAGGCATGTCATCACAAGTTTGACTTTAACGCCCCTCATAGATAGTGTTTTTCCCAATAATCAATGTTTTACGCCTTACATGAACATTTTTAATTAAAAAAATAATAATTATATATATATATATATATATATATATATATATATATATATATATATATATATATATTACACCCTCGAGGCCACAGTTGCTATTCTTTTACCTACTTTTATTTTAAATTCATAGTTACCTTTTAGAAATGATAAATGCATTTTAAAATACTACACAGCTAACTTTTGAATACTGTTTATATTAACCTAGAATTAAACATTTACTACAGACAAAGCAAACATTAGCGGGTGTTACACTCACGCTTTCGACTCAAGCCTCAAATAATAACGACAGATCATAAAGTTCCATCATCACAATCCATCATTCTATAATCAGATGCCATTTCAGACTCTACCTACCGAGCTACAGCTCAACAGAGATTACGCACAATGGTGACATTGAGCACATAACCAGTACGCCAAGCCTTTCTTTTTCATGATGGATGAGAAGGATGATGCGTTTCAAAAGCAGCAAGTGGTGATATTGAAAATATATATATATATATTCTTAACATAGATTCTAAAAAAAAAAAAAAAGAAAGAAAGAAAAGAAAAATCTAAACTGAATTAAACTTTGGGGTGCCTACAGATTCACTCCTCTAATTTCTAGTTAAAGTGACTGCAATATGTTGTGCGATATATTAAAAAACAGAACGGTGAATCCCTGATGTGACAGTGATACAGACTGGCCTGTGTTATACTGCAAACTTATTTTCAGTTGTTCGATCAGGTGAATGTGGTGATTCTTCAAAAGCAGTAGACAGCCATGTGGAGGGTCTGAGTCTGATAGGATTTCTTATACCAAAAATACATCGATGTAGTTGGCTTATTTGCATATTGCAGCTGTGATACAAATCCTGCAAAAGACCAATAAAACCCTCAGGCGGTTGGTGTTAAAGGAAAATAATCATGCATGGGTTGGGGGGGTTGGGGTAAATGTACCTAAACAGGATGTGCTTTTTGTCTGTTTGTAGTCATGCTCCATGTTGTGACATGCTCAGTGTCCACTAAATAATTTAGCTCGTGTTACTGCTTATAACATCTATAAAGAGCTGTTCTGTCATCAGCCTATCATCGTTTTTCTTTTATTAAGTTAATTACATTAAAAAAATAAAATTAAGCAGGAAACATTAGAGACAGGAAAATGGAAATTAATGTTAACACTGTACCTTGGAAAGGCCCGTATTTAACAAGTCAACACAGGTCTCAGAGATTCCCAGTGTGTTTGTTAATGCTCCAACCAATAAAACCCATCAATCAATGCATTTTTATACCAAATAACAAAAATTCTTTTTTATTTTAACTCCCTTTATTTTTCTCCTTTTCCAAACATACCATTTCAGTGTCTTTGTAACTGACCTACCATTGAGACACATCAGCAACAAGCTGAGCTGAGCAACAAGCAGAGGCAGGGGTTTCTTCTATGAGGTCACAGAAGGGGGAAAATCTAATTGGCTTTTATAAGCGCTTTCCGAAACAAAACAAACACAAGCCTAACAATTACTAAGAAATAACTTTTGCCCAATAGGTCCCCTTTAAAACACTGACACTGGATTCCCTTTCTATAAACACTGAATAAACCTCACTTCACACAAAACTGCACCATATGAACCATTACATTTTTGTCCACATCTTGTCCTCTAGACAAGTCCTTGTACATTTGGTTACCATAGCAACGATAACGCATCAACCCGAGAGCATTAACATAAGCCTGTTTTTATTATTATTTTTTATTTGCTTTGTAGGCTGTTGTGAGAGCTGCTGTTGTAGGGAATAAAGTCACCAGATCATTGATTGGATTCTGACTAACCAGAGTTGAGTATCAGCTTTGCGCAATGCACTGAGCTCACTCAGACGCGTGTCTGCAATTTAGTGAGGAAAACTGTAGAAAAAAAAATGCACCTTAGCGGCCAGAGGTCTACATCTGGAGAGGAAGAAAGAGGAGGTAAACATTTTACATCCTTTTTTTTCCCCCTGTACTGATTGGTCCTGCATAAAAAGCAAGTTAGAACAACCCCCTTTTCTCTCTCTCTCCTCCTCTCCTTCACCCTCCCTATTGAAAAGCCACATGCTGGTTCCTCCTCCCACCATCTCCTAGCCAAGCTAAAACTGCAGACTGCAAGTTTAAAAAAAAAAAAAAAAAAAGCAAGGAGAAAGAGAGCGTTAGTGAGAACGAGAGAAGCAACCTCTGGCATCATCACCTCTGCATGAGAGAGAGGGAGTAATAGACAGATAAAGAGATGGAAGGAGAAGAAAAGGAGGGGGGAGTCAAAAGGCAAGAGTCTATTTTATGCAGATTCATTCATTAATCTATGACAGAGCCTGCTTTCATCAGGCTGACAGGAGAAAGAAGCGAGAGAGAGAGAGAGGGTGAGGGAATGGGAGAAGGCAGAAGAGAAAAGGGCAGAGAGACGAAAAAAGAAAGAGAGAAAGCGGAAAGAAGGGGGGGTGAGAGAGAGGGGAATGATGCATTCAAAAAGAGCAAGCTTACCGCCTTGCTTCAGTTTTGCCCAGTAAGCTAATGTAGCATTACCTCTTTTACACACACACACACGTTGGCAAGCAAATGGAAAAGGCAGAGGGTGGGCCTCATTTTCCTCATAAAAAGCCCATTTTAAGAGCTTTGCTTCACTCGGAAAAACATCCATGGCTTTTTGAACCCATTCAGGGTGAGAGAGAGAGATAGAGAGAGAAGGAGAGAGAAGGTGAAGGGGGGTGAGAACGGCACAGAAGGTATAGCGTGAACTAAAAACACTGCATTTCTTCCCTCTCTTGCTCTTTTTTCTTTTTCTTTCCATAGAGTCAATGTTGACGGCTCCGGTGCTGAAAGGTTCTTATTCATTTCAGAGAGCAGTTGTGTCGATTCCTCGCTCTCTCCTCCCCTTCTTACCCTCCCACTCTGTCCTTCTCTCTCTCCCTCTCTCTTGCAGGGAGCGTGGCCTCGGCTCCTCGCTGGCGCTGGGCGTTCCTGCATGCCTCCTGCAGGGTCAAAAGTTTACCGTGGTTTTAATTTCACCTTTCCTCAGCCAATAGCAGCGAGGCGGCCAACCTTTGACCCCTTGCAAAAGAATTCGACTGGCAGGAAGAGTGCGCTCGATCTCCCTCCTTCGCAAAACCCTCCCACCCACCGCTGTCTTTACCTTTTCTTTTAGCACTTTGTTTTTTTCCCTTGCTCAAGGTCACATTTTGTTTTGAAGCAACTAGAAAGGGAGGGACGGAAAAAGAAAAACAACAAAAAAAAAAAAACACTGCATTCACCACATGACTGCAACTTATTTGTTGCTTTATGACAGAATAAAATTGCGATTTATTTACTGAGCCCTGTGACTAAGATATGATTTATGATAAACGGACATCTTACACTGATAGCATAATGTAACTTTTCCATATACGTTTTTAATCATGATTTTTGGGGGGGGAAGAGACCTGCAACCCTAAGATCATATTCATCTTATTCCCTGTTGGGGTTTGTTTTCTTATCTCTTTCAGCAGCTGCTCCAGCGTGGGCCCCGACCATGTGCTTTCGAGCTCTTTATCTTCCCTATTCACAAATCGAATTATATAGTTTTCATAGCGAAGTGAGTCGAATGCCCTTCGCTGACCCTATGGGAGTGACCTCAGCCCGTAACCTCCCCCTCTGTCCTTGAGCTCGAATGCAGGCTAACACTATTAAAAGCGTGTTTAAATGACTTATGAACGCTGAGCGAGCAGAAGGGTCGGAGGAGCAGGAGCCCTCGGGAACCCAAGTGACAGATCCACAGCCTCCGAACACACGGCCTACGGTGACTAACAATCAACTGAATCGAGTTTACACCACCAATATGGTCGGAAATTCTTTAAACGGTTTCTTTGAACCTTTTAAGGGTGCATTTAGTTCCTGCTTGGAAATTAATTGAGCCATGAGGAAGCAGTCAGCTGGCACAAAGCTATGCAAAGTGCACCTCTAGAAACCAGTGGGGAATTTGTAATTCTCTTATCATATGGCCGTAATGTGTTCGAGCAGAAGGGGTTAAGTAAAGGTTAACACGCTGTACTGATCATGTGTGCGCATACACGCAAACTGCTGCTGTGTAACTCGCCATATTATTTCATAACACTGGACAACTAACTGTACACTAACGGTTGTAACTGCAAAGGATTTATAATATCTAAAAACAGCTGACAATTCATTTTAATAAATCAGATCATGCCAAAGGAATTTCTTCCCATTGTGTATTATTATCGGGCATTTCCGTAATGTTACCACAACACAAACTATATATATATATATATATATATATATATATATATATATATATATATATAAATAAATAAAGATCCCAGAGTTTGGAGGAAAAGTGCACACACACATATATATATATATATGGTGCTGCGCAAGATTTCTGAGCCACCCCTTGTTTCTTCATATTTTGCTTCCAGAGAGCCAAACTTTCATGTATTTTTAATGTAGTCTTGAAGAATAGTTCTCCAGGCATCCTAAAGGACTTCAAACAAAACTAAAAATAAAAAATTAAATCACATCTAGCTAAAGGCATGAACCAGGGAGAAACAGGTGCAGATTTTGACAGATGATCAGGCCAGCGATTAGTCTTTTGCACAGCATTGTAGTTCTATCTATTTACTATTTACTATGATGTAATAGTGGACCTTGTAATATTAAATTATATAAAAAAAAAAAAAAAAGAAGAAAAAAAAAAAAAAAAAAGAGTTATTTTCTTTGGGAATTAAATTTATAAATTAAACGCATAATACTGATTCACAACATGAAAATTTAAATATTTTAAAAGCTTTTTCTCAAAATATTAGAATTTTTTTATTTTGAGTCCATAAATTATTGAAAACATCTATAAATACATGTACAGTATAAATACCTACACCAGCCTAGTTCAGTATGCACATAATAAAGACTGCTGACTTGACAGTTGTCCAGATGATTGTAACGGACCCTCTCCACTAGGAGGGTAAGACACAAAAGGTGGTGAAGAAAGAAAGTTGAACGGAAGGAAAAAGTGTGGTATGAAAAAGTGCACGAGCAACAGGGATGACTGCAGCCTTAAGAAAAGTGTCAAGGAACACCAAATTCAAGACCTTGGGAGAGCTTCACAAGGGGTGGAGTGAGGCTGGAGTGCATCAAGAGCCACCAGTTGACTAAAACTGTTGTGTTCCTAGTAACTACCCACTCGTAAACTAAAGACAACATCAGAAGCATTTTACCAGGGCTAAGGAGGAAAATAACTGTTGCTGAGTAATGCAAATTGCTCTTTTCAGATGAAAGTAATTTTTGCATTTGGAAATCCAGGTCCCAGAGTTTGGAGAAAAAGTGCAGAGACACATAATGCAAAATAATTTGGTATGTCATGTCATCTTCAAGTGTTAGTCTATTGTGTTTTATCAAGACCAAAGTCAATGCAGTCATCTACATGGAGCCTTCAGAGCGCTTTGTGCTTTCATCTACTATAATTTTATACCTTAATTTGAACCTGCACACAGTGCCAAAAATACCACTAACTGGTTTGTAGGCCATGATATGATTGTGTGTGATTGGCCAGCCAACTCGCTTGACCTGGTTCTCTATGGGATATTGTTAAGATCGTCAGCCCAATAATACAGGCTGCTATCAAAGCAACCTGGACTTTAATAATGCCTCAGCTGTGCCACAGGTTAATCTTTGTGCCATGCTGCATGTATGAAGCAATCGAGCCAAAGCAGCCCCGGATAAAAATTAAGTACATAAATTGACAAAATTTTTCAGACTTCCTGTATTGTAAATCATTTTTGATTGATCATAAGAAATATTTTAATATTTTGAGTTAATGGATTTTTTGGTTTTATGAGCTGTAAGCCATCATCAAAATCAATGAAATGGAAAGAAAAAAAAAAAAGACATGAAATATTTAATTTAACAAAATAATGGATCTAAAATGTATGAGATTTTACCTTTTAAATTAATTCAAAAAGGAAAATGTTTTTATGATCTTATGATAAAGCTCAGTAAACAGTAAGTAATGAAACAAAGTCAGTATTTGGTGTGACCATACTTTAAGGACGCTTCAGGTAGAATTTGTGCGGTTTTATATAAAATTAGTAACAAGCAATTAGCAAAAAAAATTTTTTACTGAGCATCCTGTAGAACCACCCACAGTTCTTCTGAGGACTTTGACTGTTGCACTTGCATCTTTTTTGCATGCAAAATAGCAGCTTTCATTTACCTTTTTTGTGTAAAAAAAAAATGTGGTTGCTTATAATAGGTCGCTTTCTTTTCTGGCATACATTTTTTTTCTTCAACTTTTAATTTTGTTATGCAATACTGATGTTTGAAAATCAGACTCAATAAGTCCTAAAAAAAAGTTTAAGTTTTACTAAAAAACACAGGTTATATATATCTTTATACATTATAAAAGTGCATTAACTTTGAGCCAACTAATGACACTCATTTTTTTTTTTTACATATTATTTCTGTTTTAGAGTTATTTCACATATAAATGTTACAACATCTAATATTGTACTGTGCTACACTATACAACTTCTTAGTCTTGAGACAATGAAAATAGATCTCTGATCAAATACATAAAGTACATTGAAATAATATCTAGTCAAGCAAAACATTCTCAGTATACATTTTGAGATCTCACTGAAATGATCATATGCTGATTTGACCTATTTACAGAGGTTTCTAAACAAATTTATCGACATGTACTACAAATAGCTAAAATAAAGCTTCATCTGAACCTTGTCCAGTGACTGGGCTTTTTCCTTAACGCCCATACTGCGAGTTGCATAACGGCATGTTTTGTTCGAGTTCGCAGAAAAACGGCAGAGCTTTCCGGAGCTAACAGGAGCTGTGACGTGACAGCCACCACTCAGCACAATCTGCCAAGATAATGAGACGGGTTAAAGGCCGAGTGGATTTGTTGGGCTTTTTTTTCTGCTCTTCTTCAAGATAACCCCTGACCTGTGGTGGAGACACACGCTGCTGACAGTGCGGGGTTGGACGCCCGCTGAAGTGAGCTGTGGCGCTGTTTGGTTAGATAGCAGATCGAGACAAGCCCAGGTGAAGGGTCGGGAGGTCAGTTGCCACCGTTGCGGACCTCGCTTTTGTTCTGGCTTTAAATGGATCACTTTTGTAACAAAGAAAGGGTCCTGAGATGATGAGTGAAGAGGAACTTTATTGAGAATGTAAACACCAATTAGGCATGTGCTGTTGAGTTACGTGACGTACAGCAATAGTGTTAGTTTATAGGTGATTTTTTACATTTTTCTTTGCATGCAAATATCCTTTGTATGAAATAAATCTGATTTCCCTAATGAGTTAATTTATTTGTATTAAATAAAAAGCGATTTAAAATCTTAACACAGCTTTATAGTCTTTTATACTGACTTGGCTATACAGATCATTAACAAAGGATGCTTAGTTATTTACAACCTAGACAACTTGTGACTAAACCGCCTAACTAAATATCTACTTAAGAACTAAAAAATATACAAATACAGAAGGTTGCCTCAGCGTTTCTCATCTAACAAAAAGTGTTCTATTAATCCTGAATTTTGTTGAAGAATATAAAAACACCCATGCGTTAAGGTTTAAAGCAAATATACTATTAAACTGGTCACTGTTCGACAATATCAATTGTTTTACGAATTAAAAAAAAAAAAAATCCATTTTAAAATTGAATTATGGATATTTCATGAAAAATGTCAACATAAATCTTTAACAATTTGCCATATTCATTCCACACTACCCACACATACAATATATGCTTAATTTCAGTATATGAACACCGAGTTTGGATGAGAATTTTTGATTAAATTTTTTAAATAAAAATACTCGTTTTTTTTTGTGTAATATTTTAAACCTACGGAAAAAGCCAAGATGTGTTCTTATCTAAGCAGAAAAGCTAATAAGTGCCAGAGTTAACTGATGCCACGAACACAGTGTACCAGACATGAAGTATAACAGAGTACAAAATCCATGATGCTTTTTGGTTAAACTGCTTCTGAAAACTAAAATGGTCTGCCAATGTGCTGTATATTATAAATACAGTAGTTAAAACTATATAATAATATACCTGACTAGTGCCCATCAATCAATTACATAAAAACCAAAAATTGCAATATGGACCTGTACGATTATTAAACATTGCAATTAAATTGCAAGAGACAAAGCACTTTATTACTGGTAATACAGGCATAATCAGTTATTTATATAAAGCTTGCCTTTGTAAGTTTCATTGCTTGTAAGCATAAATAAATGTTTAAATATGATACATATATAAAAAACTGCACATTTAATAGTTGCATATCGCAGTTTAAATCGCAATCGCTGTGCATATCAAAATAATCGCAATGTGGTTTTTTTTTTTTTTTTTTACTCACAATACCTTATACCCAACCTTGGAGGTCACCACACATTTCAATATAATTCTCAATACCAACAACAGATCCCCAAGACCCAAAATAATGACTTTGTTATAGGGTATGTCTGGAAAGAAGACTATATGCTCAGCCTGAACATCTTTATGTCAGCTTGATTAAAGCAATATGAACAAGTTGCCTACAAATGCAGCATTTCAACTCAAAATCTGTTGATATGCAGACTGGGCCACGTACTTTTTTTCTTCCTTTTATTTTCAGGCTGTTTAATGTTACATATGCCTGCTTTATACCGTGCCAGAATACAACTGCACCCCGTACTAGGCCAGATTTCACCTTTGTAATGCTAATGTTTTGTACACAAGTACAACAGAGTAAGCACACGCTCCGATACAGTAGGTGGCAGTACTAACTTATTTGCTTTGCAAGCTGCCAATACACAGCTTGCAAAGCGAAAAGAAGAAAAGTACAACAGAGTCTGTCTTTGCATCATGCCTACTATTATTTATATCTTAAGACAATGACAAGAATGACTTTTTTGTCTACTGTAGTACTTTATCAGCTACGGCCGTGCTGTTCAGAGGAGAAGATTGAGTGTGGCGTGCATGAGGTAGACTTCCGAGGTTAGTTTTCAGACTTCATTTAAGCAATGCCTGATTACACATGAACTGTCCTCAGGACTGCCTTCTCGAGGGGTACAGTATAGTGTTTACACACCTTAATTGAGCTATATAATACCTAGTTTGTTCCAGGAACAACTTCTACACCCTCACCAGCGTTCACATTATTTTTGGAGTGGCAATATGCATCTACTTGCTTTGTGAGCCGCCATTAAACATAAGAAAAGAAAACAACAAGATAGGGACATTTCGCGCTATGCATAATATAATTGATATTTTAGAAAAAATGTCAAGAGCAAAAAGTCTTGTGTGATTTCCTACTGTATCAGCTATGGCTATGTAGGTCAAGAGATGAGATAGATGCGTGCTACGCTTACAAGGAGATTTTGGAGGAGACAGGCGGCACTGACGACGTCGTGTCCACCTCCGTGTTCAGGTACGATTGGCTTCTATATCTGACTCAATCCATGGCTTGGAGACCAACTTTTCCAGAGGACTCACAGGCACAATGCACAGAAACGCACTGTGGGGTCCAGTGTTCTTGGAAACGATCCTGGGAGCCCTAATGTGAAAGCTCCCTAAGTAGTCCAGAAAATTTTACAACCGTTTCTGTATCGCTGATTTTCTTGCAGTCATGCTTGTACACTGATAAATAGCAAAATCACTCATAAGTGACCATGCAAGTTCATGGCAGAGCTTAGTCACCTTCACTGTGTAACAAAACTTCTGTAAGAGCCAAAGTTCACCCAGAGTTTACAATATGACATTTAAAAGGTGAAAAAGTGCCTCCTAAGCAGAGCGCACACTAAATCTGTCAATTAAGTAATTGTGTTTTGGAAAACCTTCTGAGAATGAACTTACAAATACATGTATTCATGCAATTTGCTGAATGAGAGACAATTTAATTTTAGTTGCTTTTTTTTAATAGAAAAAAATTGACGCTTTAGTTATATACAATGCTGATTTGGTCAAAAAACAAACTTTTTACTTAATCCCTTTATCAATATATTTTCCGACAAGGTACATAGAACAGGCTGTGATGTTTTTAAGTACTCAACATGCTTTGTGTCATGAACATACCTTACATTAAACACATCAAAGAGCAACATATAACATTATGTACATCAAGGTGATTTTAAATACGCCGTGCTACATTCTCTCATTATCTCAAAGAGAGCATGATAGTTACTCTCATGAACCAGACGCCTGAAAATCTGCGAGGCTGTCTGGATGTTAATTGCACTCAAAAATCTCTTCAGTGGGTTGGCAACAAAAAGTCCCGCCTTAACTCTTCTTAGAACCATTTTTGAAACACATAGGCATTCTATTGAAATCCCCACCTTGTTTTTTTCTTAATTACACTTCTAGGAACTACAACTGCTGGAAAGAGACCAACACTCCTACAGAAGGAGACCTATAATCCTCCACAATTTCTGATCATCTGGAAATCGAGACTCGGTAATGTTTAGCCTATATATCTTCTGACATTTTATTTTGTGCCACGGCGTTTCGATTAGACAGGAATTCAGAAGGAGTAGGCAGATCTCAGTACTTCCTTCCTTTTAATTAAAGAATCGCGGAGTGCAGTGCACCGTCTGCCTCGCTCACTCGCTGCCTTGACAACAGACCACACACGCGAGTGACATCATGGAGCCATGCCGACGTAACGAGAGACATTAGACCAGGAAGTAGTCTTGTTTACCACAGTGCAACCTATCAGATGGGCTACGTGGGCTATTCTTAGCAGCACAGATCACGATGATGGCTTAGCAGAATCACAATCAGACCACGATACGCAGTTTAGTCATTACTTGCATACTATTCAACAACACTAAATGTATTGAATGTCTTTATTTAAGAAGGAAAAAAAGTATCTGTTTTTACAGAAGTAAAAAGGCAACACTATTTAGGGCAATTTATGCCCAAACACATGCTTCTACTGTTTGTGAAATTCTCAAACTGGGACAAGACATGCACCAGTCTAAAAATAAGTGGCATTAATTATTTATGGAAATTTCTGCAGGACTCTTAATTTAGCCTTAACTTGACCTTTAACAGAAACCAGATTTCGATTCGACAAAGTTTCGATTAGACAGGGATTCAGAAGGAGGTGGCCGATCTTTGTACTTCCACTCTTTTAAGTTTTAGACAAAACTAATGTTCCTGAAGTTAACAATTACTCAGAATGGGACATAACATGCGCCAATCTACCGCATAAGAGACACTAATTATTCACGGAAATGTCTCGAACGCACTTGATTTAGTTAAAACTTTAATAATGGTGACAGAAACCCACGTAACAGTATGTACAACAACAAAGAACTGAAAGCATCATCATGAGGAAACATTTCTTCTGCCTGGTAAAACTTGCCATTGGCAACCCAGCACTTCCTGGAACAACACAACCGCATTTTGTCTGTGCATGTGGGTGTGTGCGTGTGTGTTTGTCACTCAACGTTGACCCGATGACACACATCACAGTAAGACCAGTTTGCGACCGAGATCTGATGTCCGATTTCATGAAAAAGCCAATACCTTTCTAGGCTAAAACGTAGCATCTCCGGCGCAATGGGAAATACTGTGAAATTCCGAAAACAGAGATAAAAGGAGCAGCATGGAAAGGAATAATGAGGATTTTAGTATATGTTGTGTATAACTGTTTCATAATTCAGTTAATTTTCCAGTTTATTTCAGTAACTGCATTTAAATTACTTATTCAGCTTGCTGTTATATTTTAAATGTCATTATATGCATTACGTCTTTATTTTGTTCTTGGTTGTTTTAGTCGGTGAAAAGAAAACAGAATATATCAATTGAAAATTCAAATAATTACTAAGGATGGGAATCACCAGGGAGCAGCCGCAATCACAAACAATGATTTATATTGCAATTCTGTAAATATCCCGATTTTATTTATTTCCCGATTTTATTTATTTATATTAGATTATGTCACAATTTTAACCAAACTTTGCAAATTATTTGCTCCTACCACACAGGACGCTCACGTGCAACATGTGCATAGTTTAGTGCACCCCATCTGTAGGATTGAGGCAACATTTTACCACCTCAAATGCAAATGTATAACTATATAAAAAAATTTTTTTAAAAAACATTAAGAAAATCGATTTTAGAGTCAGTGTGGCAATGAATGAATTGCCACACAAAAGAATCGCGATACATCACTAAATCAATTTTTTACCCCCCATCTTTAATAATTGCTCCTATGCACTTTAAATGTTAAAGGCAACAACAACAACAAAAAGACATTGTTACCTGTGATTACATGCACAATTATTTAGAGATACCAACGCTGATATTAATTAGGTCAGTGTATGTTAAAGGATGACATGGCACTTTTTTTTCTGGATGTGTTCCAACCAACTGTAAGTAAACAGAAAGGCAAACAAATCTTGTGTGACTGCTACATACCGATTAACAGCTCCTCCTTTTGTAATGACAAAAGAAAACTGGCCTGCTCCTGGTTTGGTTTTAATAGGTCTTAAAACTCAAGAAGACTTGAGAGTTCAACACTTCACAGTTTATCTAGATAAGAAGCCAAGAGCAAAACAAAAGATAACTGCTACCAGAAGCAAATTATTATAGATTTTTGGGCTAATTCGTTTGAAACTTTTTCTTTTAAATATTTTCAAGTATTACAAACTACAAAAAGTATCAAAAACTTTGAAATGCTGTGTAACTCATACTAAGCCGTTATAAAAAAATTTTTAAAGCCAATGTTCTGCTCCACATTGCACCAATTACACAAAAAAAGGGAAAAAAAAGAAGCGATAATCTTTTAAAATATGAGTATTTGCAAGAGGTGCAGTTTACATTTTCCGTGAAAATAGTCATATAATTTAAATTAATATCCATTTTAAAGAAATGTGATTTAATACTAAATAAAAAACCAAGGGTTAAAATTTATTAAATCAACCGCCCAAAAAAAGAATAAAATTTCATTAATTCTTTAAGCGCACAGCTCTATTGTCCATCATGTCCAACTGGCATATCAGCTTGGTGAATGCTATGTTTGCTCTGGCCGAAGTGCAGTTTTCAGGGGCAACTCCATCAATGTTTAAAAAAGGAAAATGCCCCAGCTAAACGATCAAAACAGGAACATCTAATTATTCATTACCAGAGAAACATTCCATAAGAATGAAACGTTTAAAAAATTTTTTTAATAATAATAATAATAATAATAAACCTGTTTTATCAACAACCATAATGCACCCCTTTAGTATTTATTGTTTGTGTTTAAAGTATTTGACTTTTCAAGACCTTCAAACGAACCCGCACTTTGAAAAGACCTAAAACTTCTTTAGTTACTTTCCGACCTGGATCAGAGGACCTGAGGTTTTAACAGAGTGAAATTCAGAGCACCAGTAAGGTGGTGGGGAAGCTGGCAGAATGAAAACAAGGTGGCTACTAAGCAGTTCAGAAGTTCATCAAGAGTTGACGCGCACTCTTTCTCCTTCTCTCTCTCTCTCTCTTTCCTTCTTTCCACGCACACTGATTGACACAGAAAGCATCTGGTAACGTTTATGCCGCTACTCCGAGCTTTTTCTCTCCTTTTATATTAGGGGGCCTGTAACATAACACAAACACACAGCTACCTTTTTTACAGCAGTAACAAGAGCGGACCCCTCCTAGGGACTCATTCAGGTAAACTTGGTTTACGAGCATTCTTCAGCAGAGCAAGAGAAAGCAGAAAAACGAGAGACTGAGAAAGCCAGGAAGAATTGGGGGATTGTTGGCTTCTCGCCACACGGTCCAGAATATAACACGACGCGGTTTAGAACATAAACAACAAACTGTTGTGCTCGATATTTACAAAGACGTGCTACAAAAAAAGGCCTTGGTCTCGAAAAACTCGCTGGCTCCATCGCGGGTTGTGTTTGCGGTTTTTGTCTGCGCTAAACAACACGGCACATGCAGGATACATCAGGGCTTAATCTACAACAGATGAACCTGACAATGACTCTAAAGACACTCAAACAAATACACATCATCTCTACATCTAGATAGTTTTTTTTTTTAGCAGCAACAAGACCAAAGTAGAAAAATTCACCTTTCTAATCTTTATTGTAGGTTAATATTGCTTATCGCGGCACATATCTTGCTAGGAATAGCTAAGAGATTTTACATTTAGCTGGTGCCCACAAAAGCTGCATATTAGCTGCTTTAATAATTACTTCATTGAACAGTCATCACAACGATACCAGGATAAACACTGTGCGTGTGCGTGTTTGCGTGTGATCTGTCATAAGCCCCATCTAGTTCATCATCACAAACCTGACGACCTTGAGTTGTGCACGCAGGAGTGTCGTCATGGCAACAGGACTTTACACAAGCAACCACAGCTGGACGCAACGTACACATTCCTCCTAAATTTGAGCCTGCGCTGTTGTGAACTGAGGAGAGTCATAAACTTCCACACACACAAAAAAAAAAAATTCCATACAGAACCTCTGTGACTCCTACATTTCCGACCAATTTGAGGCATCTATATACAGTATATATATTTAGTTTTTTTATAATGAAGTGTAAACTTTTGCCCTGTCACAAATGCTCAAAGTCATGTCTCATTAACATTTTCACTAAAACACCAGTCATTTTTTATGAGCCGCTCTAAAAGCCAAATCTCAGAAAAAAAAAAAAACTCAGTAGTATTTTTTTTCAGTTAGTTACACAAGGGCCCTTTGTATTACCCATAATGCACTGCAAGTACATACGTTTAAGCACTCTGAAGTGTCTTACATTTACATTTAGGCATTTGGCAGACGCTCTTATCCAGAGCGACTTACAAAAAGTGCTTTAATGTTTACAACATTGGATACATACTTACACGTCTTGGAGGCTAGCAACAAAGGCGTGAAATCAGGACAGTGTCTTTTAGAGACTGGAATCAGTCACCTCCCGATACAATATCACAATACCTTGAAGCCAATTCGAATAAAATTTTGATTTCTACAAATATCATGATTTTAAAAAATACCCCCATTCGATGTTATATTCTCCCTGAATTTGTTATAACTTTAAAGAAAAGTTTAACGATTCATTAAATAAATCTTATTTCTTATAACATTCCTTTTTTTTTTAAATACACACTTACTTTAAATGCAAAGTTTAACATTTAACTTTAAATAAAATTTAACAAAAAAAAAACTACAATTTTGCTGAGCAACTCTATATCTGTGTGTTATTGTATGTCACCAGCCATGACTATTATTTTCAAACAAACAGAGCAAATAATTCACTCCTAACACACGGGATAAAAATGTGTAAATATTTTCAGAAGCCTCAAAAGTTTTAACACTCAACTTGACAATGAGCAGTGCGTCCTCTAACGTGAGCATGTGGAGCACAATTTTTGATAATTTACCACCATGAAAAATGCATTTCTGTTGCGCTACTCAGACGTTTCTGCACCCGGTACAGAATCACGTATATCTGACACTGATCCTCGGTCACGGCCAATCAAACTGAAAACCAGCTAATTCTGGTCACTGGTTGATTGACCAGTTTGTCTCTATTTTAAATGTAAAAAAAATAGTTTTTTTACATTGGATCAGTGTGATGATGCAACAATCACTACACAAAAGAATCGCGATTCATAGCTAAATAATTCTGAAAAGCTTCTTTAGGCCAAATTCTAGTGCACTATATAAAAAAACTATACTAAATTTAATTAAATGAAGTCAGAGAAAAGAGCACAAGTTGAAAGTAAAATAAAAAAGTATGTAATTAGTATCAAGTAATTATTGAAACTTTTTTTCTTTGAGGACTCTTTAGTCTTAGATACAATTTGTGCAGTTTTATAAGGAAATTGACTACTAAGTTTTTCTGAGGAGTTTGACTGTCACACCTGCTTCTTTTCAGCATGCAAATTCCAGTAGCATCCATTTTGTTTTTTGTCTGAAAAAGGGGTTGTTTATATACTGCGCTGCTTTCTTTTTGCCCCCCCAAATCATTTTTTGTAACTTTTAATTCTGTGTTAAATACAGATGTTTGGAAATCAGAAATGTTTCTGTACTAACTCAAAAATATGGTAAAATAATAATAATAAAACAAAAACAAGCTGTATGTCATATGCATATGAATATTAGCCATTTTGATCATATAAAATTGATTTACTGAATAATATAACTCAGGTTGTGACACATACCTGTCTCCACACAGATGAGTAACACACATGACCAGCTACTTACAGCATCACGTGCTACCACGACAGGAAACCATGGCAACCATGGGTAGACAAATCAAAGCAGAATTACGTTTGCTATTGCGAATTGCTATTGATAACTGCTCATCATTTTGGATGACATGGGAGGGAGGAATAAAAATCCGCCTCTATGTGCACGTTTGGCCATGCTAGGTGATTTCGTACCTAGAATCAAACGCAACCATGAGATGAAGAAAATGAAACAAAAAGGCGGCATAGCTTTTTACATGCATCCTTTCTTTTAGCGTTGTTTCCCTGCCGCGTGAGAAAGTGAGGCATTGCAGGAAAAATGATTTAAATCCAGAACTTTCTGTACCCTGGTTGAAAGTCTGCGTTCATTTCCAGTTGCATAACTGTACCTGTGAATGTGGGTGGAGTTTTCTGCAGGCTCTTTCTCACGCAAGGCTAGTGTTAAGAGTAAACACTGATAATAGCAGCAACAATGGAGGAGCTTCACCGTCTGGATTCAAGTTTTACACAGCATTCGGTGTTAGTCAGAAAGAAATAAAGCAACAAGGAAAAGATAACTTTTATTTCTATTTTTTCATTGCACTTAGTAGGAATGTTATCAAAATCAAACTATTGATAAGTGCTCGGCCTTGCTGTGTGGTACAAAAACCTTGATTCTAGCTAGATGGTTTTGTTTGTTTTATGTTATTTTTCCATGACAGAAATTTGACAATATTTTTTTTTGCACGCCAAACTGTGTGTCTTCTTGTAGATTACAAATCAGTAGTCTTACGTGGCATGTCTCTGTAATCAAACAACATAGCTAACAAACAAGTTCTGTCGGTGTCAGGTATTTCTGACGCAAACATTCTTTAAAGTCAATGCTACTAGAACAACTGGAAGAGCCTGGTCAGATGCTTAACTGGCGAGGTATTTCACTGCATCGGATTGAAGCGAACACTCAAAAAAAATACTGTGTGTTCGGTGGCAAACTGCACGCGTGACGCGCATCACTAGAGACAACATTCAAATAGGCGCAGAGCAGGAAAATCGTTGCAGCCACATTACGAGGTTATACGCGGCGCTTATCGGGTCCGAACCTGACAAGAATGTAATAATAACTTTGGGAGAAAGTGGTGTAGCAAAGTTACTGAAATGCAATTATGCTGTCTGTGCCATGTACACGTGTATGAGGAATTTTTTTATTTTTATTTTTTCTTTGACACGCAGTGTAAGTGTGCACAAATTTGTAGGTGATACTGTGTGTATTTTTTTTAAACAAAGAAAGGAAAGGCTGGAAAAAAAAAGGCTGAAATCACATTGAGTGGAGGAGTTTAAGAAGCAACAGCGCTCTGCAACACCTTTAACTAGCCTGAGGCAAAAAAAGCCACCACCAAGGCCAAGGTATCAGATTTCAATTGGGGCAACAATCAAGCTGTTGTTTTAGCGCACTGTCATCAGCAGCTACACTGCACACCCTAATTTTAACACACACACACACACACACACACCTAATATGCTCTCCTCTTTAGAAGCAATTGTCTCACATACACACTATTTTCTCTCTCTCTTTCTCGCTCACTCACTCACACACATATACACACGAAAACAAGCTCTGACTGCACACTAAAAGAATGCCACCAATTCAAGCTCTCGTACGGCACTGGTGGAAAAAAAAAAAGAAAGGAAAAAAAAAAAAGCGTACGTCGACAAAAACACAGTGTGCCAAAGAGAGGTGATGAGACACTTTTCACACTGCACTCTATTGGTCCTCGGGCACAATCACGAGCGCTACGGCTACTCGAACTCCGGGACGGATCTCCTGCACGGTTCCTAACGTACCGAATTAAACTGCACGACAGCCGACACAGTGCTCCGCTTCGAGCGGGTGTGTTCCTGCCGTGTTGACGCAACACCACAAAACTGGTCTGTCTGCTGCAAGCTGAAACTACCACTGAAACCTAGCAAGTCCCTAGAGAAAGACGCAGCGTTAATGAGTGACAGAACGTACGGAAAAAGGAAAAAAAAAGTGCACGGAGGTGGAGGGAGGAAGCTGTATCCACGAACGCCTTCAGCCGCCGACCCCCAGCTACAGTCAAAGAGTCTGACACAAGATTGATTCATAGTTAATGCAGCCTGACACCCCTGCGAGTGTGAGAGAGACGGAGAGAAAAGAGAAGATAAAGGGGAGAGAGGGAGGGAGGAGGGGGCTCGGCTTGCGGTCAGTGCGAGGAAGAGTTCAGAGGGTCTTTTCCCACACACCGAGAGAAGCGCATGGCTCACTGTGTGTGTGTGTGTGTGTGCGCGCGCATGCGTGCATGCATGCATATGTGGAAAGATAATCACAATTTCTTCTTTTTATCTCATTCTTCAGACGTGATAGCAATAACAATAGCAACAACTGGGAAAAGTGCTGAAATGCATTTCCAGAACTGAACACAGCTCTAATCTAAAACTTTTACCCCAAGAAGCAAGATATTACAAATGTAAACACACCAGACAGGAAAATCATCTCCTCCTAAAGGATCTAGCAGGATTTTGTTGTTACGTTCTTCCTATAAGTGACAAAATAATATCCCATATTAGTCAAATGTGTAATTGAGCACGATCCTCGAATTCTCAAAGTGAATCACCAATATCTATTTATCTAACAAATAAAATTAAAAAACCTGTCCGTCCTGTACATCTTTCTAGTGAGACGTCATCTATCTGCACCTCCATGTGGCACTGATAAGACAGAAAACTGCATGCAGAGAGAGAGAGAAGGAGGAGAGAGGGAGGGGTGAGAGAGAGAGAAAAGCAAAGCAACCCTTATGTACTGTATAAGCACAACACTGCTGTGTGATACCTCACACACATTGCAAACACACACCCTCTACACGTCAGTGTGTATTAGTAACACAGTGTGTCATTGCTTAATACTAACTACTGAATCTGAATCCTACACATGCTACTACGGTGTAGGACTGTCAAAGATAGATAGATAGAGTACTTAATTAATCCAAAAGGGAAATTGTATAGTTACTGCAGCCAGTTCACAATTATACAACAATTAAGCAAAAATAAATAAGGTAAAGTTAATAAAACAAATAAAAATAAAAACTAAGACGAGGAAAAGATGGAGTCAAATAATACAAACATACAGTTTCCATATACACAATCATGATGACTGTGTACTGTACGTAAGATGCACCAGCAGGTTGAAATAGTAATAATAGAGAGAATAAAACAACACACTGAAATATTAAATCATGGTAACATGTACAGTATAAACAGGATGAAGACGATGACGATTATGATAACGACGATTATTATAAGAACCAAAACGTCATCAGAAACTTATGACACATTCTAAGACTGTCAGCGTGACCGAATTTTAGTTCATGGTCCAGGATGTTACACGATGCGGATTGGTTAAATGATACATTTTCAACCACTACAAACACACACACACAAACAAACACACTTTTCTTCAACATCTGTCACGTGCCTTTATAATCACACAATGCAAAGTTAATCTAAAAAAAAAAAAAAAAACATAAAAAGAAAATACATGTTAGTGTATCGAGGACTCTTTCTGCAAGTCTGTTGATACTTTTGCATGTGGGCTAGTGTGTGTAGCTTGACACAGGAAGTCATGAATAAAAAAACAAATCCATTAGAATTACTTTATGAGTTTAATTAAAATCTTCATCTTAACTAAAACAGTTTTAGAAAACTCCACCTAGTCATGTTCAGAAGACTGATCAGAGCCTAGAGTGTTCATTACAACTTGAACTTCTTCATCCTGATTGTGTGTATGTGCGTGTGTGTGTGTGTGTGTGTTTTAAATCGCTTTAAAAAGAGCAACTTCCTGGTCGAGACTTATTATCGTTCAATTTGGAAATCTAAGATCTGGTAAGGAAGGTTGAAAGAAAGGTGTGTTTTAATGATAATGAAGAAAGATTTAGGAGTGTGTTGGTGTTTTTATGATCTTCAGTAAATAATAATAATAATAATAATAAAAAAGCAGATCAGAAACGTGCACGAGACGAGAGTGTAAGCAAGTTTGTACTTTCACTTTTCCTAACACGCAAATCAGGAAAATATTCATCTAATGCAGTGATAAAGACTCAGTTTCAGAGAGAAACAGAGTAAAAAGACAAAAAGAAGAAGAAGAAGAAGAAGAGAGTGAAGAAGAAGAAGAAGAAGAGCAAGTACATTGTGAGTCAAGAGCTCGCGCGCGACGTATAAAAAATAAACAACAAGCTTTAAACGCGCTCGTGAAGACCGTAACCGAAACGTAGGAAATGTTTAAACATTCTTACCGGGTTAATATCGTGTCCACTTCATAAAATAAACAACAGACACACACACAGCAGTTTCCTCGTTTAAGCCACTTCGAAACGCTCCGCCATCTTCCGCGCGAGCTCTGTTTGTTTAAATGGGAAACACTCCCCGAGCGCAACGAGAGCAAGAGAGAAAGAGAGAGAGAGAGAGAAGCCTAGCACCAAGTGGCGCAGTGCACTCTGGGTAGTGTGGTTCTTCGGTTCGTGGAGTCTACGCGCAGGCTCGGGATGATAGACTACAAGTTCACGAGCTCCCCTTCAGATCACAAACAGCCAACTAGGAGATAGGAAGTTGTAGCGATATTAGAGAAAAAATATATAGTACGTTTATTTTTAGCACACCCAGAGGAGCACGTAGGCTCAGGCTGTCCCTTCTGTGTGTGTGTGTGTGTGTGTGCGCGTGTGTGTTGAACTTGTTGAACTATGTGCTGAATATTAATTAAGCATTTAATCTGCAGTTGTGTTTTCTTCTAAGTTTGCAAATTCAAATACACAAAAAAACATGCAAATATAATTAACAAACGCATCAACTTCTTATTTTAACAAATGTTTGAATTCTGTAAAGCTTATATTAGTGGCACAGTGGCTTAGTCGTTTATCACTGTCTCCTTGCACCTCCAGGGTCCGGGTTCGATTCCCACTTCCAGTCTGTGTGCAGGGAGTTTGCATGCTCTACCCGTGCTCCTCTGGGTACCCTGGTTTCCTCCTTCAGTTTGACCACAGAGGTTTCTAGATGAATGGAAAGCTTATGTTGTTGTTAATATTTTATCTGCTCCTGTCGACGGGTCGCCACAGAATACCATCCGATCCATGCACACAACTTGGCACAGGTTTTACACCGAATGCCCTTCCTGACGCAGCCCATTTTATCTGTGCTTGGGTGGGAATTGAACCAGGACGCTCTTATCCAGAGTGACTTTTTTTTTCATTATACATCCGAGCAGTTGATGGTTAAAGGTCTTGCTCAGGGGCCCAAAGGTGGCAACTTGGTGGTGCTGGGGTTTGAACCTTGGATCTTCCGACCATTAGTCCAACCCTTTTACCAATGAGCAACCCCTGACCCCCTACCACTGAGCCATCAATGCCCGTTATACAAAGCCTAGAAGTCACATGTCTTAATATTAAAAGGCATAAATGAATAATAGTAAAGAGAGAAATGAAGCAAAATGCAGTGCAACCTTAATGTGCAATTGTATTTATGACAACAGTCCAAATAGTAGTGATTGTGCAAAGAATGTATTAATTGTGCAAAGAACAGTATGGAAGTGACACTGACTGAGTCTACGTGTAATGGCATAATATGTAATACTGAGAGTAGTAAGCAGATCCTGAAGCTAATTTTCCATTGCACTCAGTATCCAGTAGCTGGGTTTTGGGCATTGGGTGCAGATAAAACCCATGCCTTCTGCACCGCAAGCTAGCAACCCACCACTAAGCCACCAATGCCCTGGAAAGCTTACATAATTATACATTAAGAAATCACACGTGTTGGGAGAACTGGCAGAAAAGGGCCCTAAGGATGCTGTAGGTGCCCTGCAAAGACCTGAGACGCAAGATAGCGGTGGCCTTGTCTCCATGGTGACCTCGCAGGCATACTCGGTGTAGGATTTCAACTGTTGGGGAAGAAGGAGACAGTGCTAAAGAGGGAGGAAGGGAGAGAGTGGACATAGGACACAGAAGGGGGAAGGGATGGATGAGGGGGAGAAAAAGAAAGAAAGGAGGGGGGTGTTGTAATTAGCTCATTGCTTGCTGTTTCCTGTCATGACTGCAACACCGGCCTCTAATCACATCTCAGCGAGGATGTGTGGACATGCAAATTGCACACACTGATCTGAAGTGAAATTCTGGTGAGAAATAAATTGTTGTATTCTGTTTGATGAACCCTCAACTTCTATGTCACCAACAGTACTTTAAGCCATTCTGTACTCTAAACTTTATTCATGTATATACTCTACATCAAGTACTTGTGCTATGGAATATTAGCTTCATGGTCTGCTCTCAGTATTATATAGTAAGTCATTACACATTGACTGAGTCGGTGTCACTTTCATGCTGTTCTTCGCACAATTACTACTATTTGCACTGTTGTCACTTTGTCATAAATACAATTGCACATCAAGGTCGCAGTATTTAAATTATCAGTGTGGACTGAGTAGTATATAGATAAAAAGTTCCCACCAATTGTGAGCTCCAACCACATGATGGCTGTAATTATCAATATAGATCATATAATAAGGATAGGATAAAAAAAAGATAATACAATATAAATCATGTCTTCATTTAGACTGGAGTCAAATCACAATATAAATACGATACGTGACAAGTTGACATTCTAGGTCAAATCTAAAAGTTCTACATAAAAGTCTCCAAGGAGAACGCTTTTAAAGGAGAGCCATATTAAAAAAATGTTTAGCAAAAGGATAAGGAACAGAACTGCAGCGCTGCAGGATAATGAGACACTTTTCATACCTGTAGTTTTGGAACGTAAAAACAATCGAGAAAATTCTAAATGTATGAGTGAGAACACCTCAATAACATTCCTCAGACACCCAACAGAGGCCCATAGACTTGTTTGTACCCTTCCCCCACGTGCCAGCAAAAAGACCCTTACCACCCCCCTTCATGAGTGAGAGATGCGTTCCACATCCACCCCCCCACTTCTTTCTACAGCCTTTGAAAAGGACAAGAGATTGGGGTTTGAAAGGACAGGAGATAGCCCCTAATCGTCGGTGTGTCTATAGATCGTCTACCTGCAAGCATCCAATCACCCGGCTCTCTGTTTCACCTCACCCACCCCCGGCTGAATGTTTAAAAGGTTCACATCTAGCCCTGATGGAGACGTAGAAGAGACTTGTGTAATAAGTGGGTAAAGGATTAGAGTGTGGGAAATAAAATTTCACTGCCTGTGTGTGCATGTGTGTGAATGAAATATTGCACCCATCATCCAGTGTATTTTTTTTATTTAATTTTTTTATGAGAGCCACACCAAAACCTTTGGCCCCATGAGGTATTTGACAGGGTGTAACAGAATTGCACTTTTTTAATGGCAGGGATTAAAAAATATATCTAGAAAATGACAGAATATTTTCAAGATGTCAGTTTTAATGTAAAGGCAGGCAAAATGAATTTCTCTCTGCATCCCTGTCCTCCCATGTGTGTGTGTGTGTGTGTGTGTGTTTTGATTTATTAATGCAGCAGGGAAGTCTCACAGACAGCTGTCCTCTACAAACACCACACTGACAGAGCTGACAAGGTGAACAGCTTCCTCTAGTGGTCATCTTAAAATATCAGAAGTCACTTAAGCACCAAGTGCTGTCGTGTAGAGCAACTAGATGAGATTTATTGCAACGTTCATATACAAATGTGCTTGTCTTGATAAACAGGCAGATATAAAGACAAAAGAGTGGACTGATACCTTTATGTGGATACCTTTGCCTTGATGTAAAATGACACAGATGTTTTCTTGTGTTGCACTTTTTGACAGGAAGACACCATCAGGTCAAAGTTTAATTGTAATCTAGTCAAAAGTTATTTTAAAAACCTTGCTGGTATACCCACATCTGAGCAAAGCCCTTATAATTAGATGGGAGCACCGTAATACTGATTATTTTAATGCAATCCATTAATATAGCTTGGTTATTATGGTGTAAGAGATTTATGGCTACAATTCAATTCAAAACTCAAAGGGGAAGTTAAATGCAGAAATGTTGTAATAATATGCTGTCCTTTAATTGAGAAATCTTTCAATTATACTTTAATCTTGCACTTAATGTTACATTTATAACAAAATGGATTTTGAGCTAAACGGTGTTAACTATTTACTACAAATAAGGTACAAATGTAACATTAAGAAGTAACTTAATATCTACAAAGTGTTTTAATAACAGCCTATAGTAATGTGGTTATAATAATAACAACATGATACAAGTTAACATAAGGACCACGGTAAATCCATATGTCAAAGTGATGGTCAAGAACATAATTCTGATATTCAGTTTTATACCTAAATCAGTATAATAGTCACCTGAAAGTAGGGGCTTTCCTATTAGCTTGTTTGACTGGTAGCTTAAGTTTCATGCATATTTCAATAACCCAACTATTAGTCAGCCTGTAACTAATAATACCAAATGGTCAAACATTGACTTAAAAAAATTCTTATTCTACGGCGCCCCTCTGGTGACAATATTCCATGGCCACGACTTACTAATGCGTGAGAAAAAATGTATAATACGTGGCCATGAGATATTATGTAGTGGCCATAACTTAAGAATGTGTGGTAATTAGATAATTCATGTCCCAGATGTGACAGGATGATTGTTCTTTTGGAGTTATGGTGTGTATATAAATAATGAGTAAATAAAGGCAATCATACATATACTAACAGTTAAACAAAATCAATTTAAATTTGTTCATAAATTCTATGAGGTTATTAAATTTGCATCCACAACATAGTATCCTGTAGCCATGCATTATAATATCTTGTCTTCCCACATTAAGTTGTGGCCACAGTGTACAGTAGTATCTCGTGGGATTGGATTATACTATTTTGTTCCCACGCTTTAGTAAGTCATGGCTACAACATAGTATCTTGTTCCTACAGCTTAGTAAGTTGTGGGCACAAAATATTTTTTTCCCCGAATGTCACAAAAGATTCAAATAATTAGTCTAATATTTTAATAGTTGTTTTAAGTTTAGGACATCTGAAATCTGTGCTGAAATGGAACTAATGAAGTTAATGACATTCCTTGCTGCAAAACTTTATCAAACATCACCATGAAACTTTAAACCCTTTGTAATATATATAAAGCACTGTATAACCCATGATTTTATTCTTATTTAACATATGCTAATCATAAAGTACCACAGTAAAATTATTGAAGTAACATGATATAGTACCAAACATATCGAACCACAAGAAAATCTTGTTTTTTCAAATTTTACATTCAAAATGTAAAATTTGAATCAAATCAATACCTCAGTTTTGAAGCTGCATGTTTAGCGCTACGATTCTCAGTTTATTTCACCCAGCAACTCCTTTTCACCAGGGGGCTTGTTTCAGTACCTATCATTTCTGAGAACAGTACATTTAGGCATTTGGAAGATGCTCTTATCCAGAGCGACTTACATTTTTATCTTATTACACATCTGAGCAGTTGAGGGCCTTGCTCAAGGGCCCAACAGTGGCAACTTGGTGGTTGTGGGGTTTGAACCTGGGATCTTCTGAACCGTAGTCCAATGCCTTAACCACTGAGCTACCCCTGGCCCCACAGTAGACCCCAAAGTCTAGATAATTTTAAACAATGAGAACATAATTGTTCCGTGTTCCAGAGTCTGCTAAAAAGGTGGTCTCAGGAACGACACTGCATACTCAGACGCAGATCGAATCAGATATACAATGAATTGTACGAATCGTTTTCTGGAATTTTAGAAAATCATATAATCTCATATCATACTGACAGTTTATGGAACACTCGTACATCAACAACAATGTCTTGAACTGGTGGAGGACACTGGATTACCCAGAGGAAACCCTCAAAGCACAAGACGAACATGCAACCTCCACATACACACACACACACAAAAGGGAGCCAAGTTACAAACTACTAACCCTTAAGGTGTAAAGAAAACGTGCTTCCCCCAATAAAGTTTTATGTAAAATCATTTACCTTTCCAAATTAGGCTTGTGCATGCAATATCCTAATGGTCTGGTTATTTATTAGGGCTAGGGAACCTTTTATTTTGCAACTTGCCACTGACAGAACACATTAGATGCATGCAAAATTTATTCACAGCCTGACTACTTGCATTTGAGTTATGAGACATGGATTGATACACTTAAAGTAAAACATCATACAGATTAATAACTCAGGTATAAATCTAATAATAATACACTAGACTTAATGATATGAGGGTGTAATTTCTACTACTGTAACAGACCCTGATCATGCTTCAAGGACCCCACTTTGCAAAGACACAGATCGTTGTGCTTATTATCCTATAAGTGAGTGGCTTACTGAACAGATGAGGGGAGTGGGGTGTGTGAGGAGCGCGGGATGCCGTAATCAGCGCAGTGCACGTGGAACAAAGGACGAAGAAAGACTACATAACATTTGCTGCAGGTTTGTGTCCAAACGATTAAGATGAAGCGTCTCTAATGACTGAGTCCGTTTAGTCAGTGCGCAAAAACATGAAGGCGTCACGAGGGTGATGTCCGCGCGCGCGCGCAAGGATGGTACGCGACACTAGCGCGTGCGGACATCACCTCCTCGTGACACCTTCATTCTGCCCTGTGTTGAGAATTAAAAAAGAAAAGAAAAAGCGAAACACTCTTTTATAACATTTAATTTGGGAAGACATTGTCACAACGCCAAGTATACAAGGCTTCAAAATGTCGTGACGTCAAACATGCAAAATAAAGCAAAGCCAACTAGAGGTCAGGTTGTATTTATGCTAATAATTTTGACCAGAAGTTAGGTATAAAAAGTCAGACAATATTTAGAATTTATGTTTGTGTGTGTATCCATACAGAACCCAAATCACTGGCTTAGAAAAAAGTCTATCGCATTTACTGGACATTTTCTTTCCTTATACTAAAATCACTTACATTATAATTTACATAATTTTTGCTTGTTTTTACAATATTAATTTATGAAATAATCAGGTCCATATGGCAATGAACTTCATCTGTACAGTCAAGTCACTGGCGAGTTAAAGCTAAAACTGAAGACCTATCTGTTTCTTCAATATTTGGCTTACACCCCCCAGCCAAATAAAATAAAATAAAATAAATGAATAAAAACTTACCAACTGTGTTTTTATATTAGTAATCTAGTGACTAGTGTAAGAATCTATCCAATGACAAAAATTTCAGGATAAGAGCTTCTGCCAAACCCCTTAATTCCAAACGATGTAAGTTCATGGAGTTCTTTGATTGTTTCACATGCATTTCAGTTACAATTTGTGAAATGAGAGGGGAAACCGAGATATGTGATAACTATGCTAAACAAGTGCAAGCATTTCAGATTGAATACATAAATGAAATTAAACCCTTAGTTTGCCCTTATGTCTGGTTATTTTCTACATCATCTTTTTCATCTTTGTTCTTGTGATTTTTATAATGCACAGATGTATAATCGACCAATTATGTAATTTTTATCTTATTATATAAGATAAAAAAAAAAACGGGCTTGTTCATAAATTAGTCAAAAGAAATTCGTTAGGGACTGTGGTTTCGGTACGGAGTCGTAGTAAAAGTTGTTTTTTACTGACTCAATTTGAAAAGTATTTGAAATTCAACAGTATAATCAGTTAAAAACTAAACCTAAACCTGAGGCTTGCTCAAGATAGGATACAATTTCGATTCATTAGGCACCAAATCAATATTTCATAAAACAACAGATTTTGTGACAGTATGATACAATTTCATTTAGCAGCCTCAGACCAATATATTTTTTTGTTCAGAATTTTGTTGCGTATTGTTAATTTGCAAATCATGATGAAGTCTTGTTCGTTCTTTTTCAATAACAATAGCCCTATTTAGGATTGTTGCATTGGATTGGATTTTAAATTATTGCATTTTGTCAAACGTTATACCCCTACTAACCACATGGGTAGCTGGTTCACTATCCATCTTGCTGGCTAGTTTAGTACAATAGATACAATAATACAAATTTATAGACATCCTTGCCAAGCTTTTAAAATGTATTACATGATGTCAAGAAGCAAGACAGTTTCTTCTCTCCTCTTACACAGGGTTTCTATAAAGCTATTGCTCACCACAACTTTTACCTAAGTAGTAGGGTGATAGAAATAATGTATGAGATAATGAGAGTGTTTTAATACAGTTAAAAATACATTATCTTTATTGTTTTATATAAGTAGATTTGGTTGCCCAACCATGAAATAGAGACTCCAGTTAAAATTGAAGCCAGATTTTTGGTTATTCCTTCCAGTATAATATTTGGGGCATTCAAGTCAAACCGGGACTTTTGATTGCCCAGAATAACAGAACACAATAATGAGAGAAAAACCACCTTAATTTAATTTTCTGTTACTGTAAATTGCAACAGTGTGTGTGTGTGTATATAGTTTTCCACAGACAGCTGCATTCATTTTCGCGAGTTGGCGACAGGTTACCTGGATCAGGAAGTTTTTTAAGGATCAGGCATTCTACTCGCTGAATGTTAACGCTAATGACTGCAGTGGGCTCCGAGCCACCTTAGCCGAACCATCGTTCAAGGATGTATGGCTTTCTGTTGCACCATTTAAACATTTCACTGCGGCTAAGAGTCTCATCAGTGTACTGTGCTTACAGTCTTCTGTAAATGTCAAACCCCTCATTGTCCAGAAATTATTCATTACTGCCTGTGGTTTATCGAGATACCTTCTACACACTCAGGTACATCTCACTGTGCTGTAATGTTTTAAAATAGCAATTCTCCTGCACTTTGCAAACTATTTAGGTACATTAGAGACACAGATACAGTTACAATAGACAAACTATTTGGTTAGATTAGTGGCCAACATGTTTAAAAAAAATCTTTAAGAGCCCACTTTTATGCCACACTGTCTTTATTATTAATCATTTGTAATCTATTTGTAATCTATACTTATCTATTGTGGCCTGCTTTGTTAACACTAGATAGTGGATATGCTTTCGCGCTGTACTTTTGGAATCATTATCAGTAACTCTAATACACAGTATTGATCTTATTTTTCCAAAACAGGTTTAAATCAGTCCTGGATGTGGGTAGTATATAGGCATTGTCAATTTGTTACAGCTTTCTACTTCCTAAAGCATAGATGATGATTGATGGCCTGCTACCATGTGTTTTTGCACTTTTTAATGTGCCGTATAAGTGTTCAATCTGTGATCAAAGTCATCCCATGATTGAGTGTTTCCCATGATTCTACATTACTATTAACATTTAGATTTTAATTGTTGACACGTCATAGGTTTCACATTACAGTCAATACAAATCACTCTGATTTATGAAGATTAATTAAGAAAATGGCAGTAATTTATTCATTTAATCATTACAAAAGTCCATTATAGTGTCAAAACATTTGCTTTAAAAATGGAAAGATGAAAGATGAGGAATATGTGGTGTGGAGAAAGGGGAAAAGTGGAGGTGTGGAATTAGGTTGTGGATTTCTGAAGATCTGAGGTGGGCATTTAAAGGGTTAAAGATCTGTTCTCTGTAAAATGACTACTTCTGTCACTCATGAATTGTGGGCTGTGAGTCCTTAAAAACCCAAAATGTTATGATGTAATTACACTGGTACAGAGACGTATCAGTATCAGATACATAATAGTGGTAACTATGTGATGTTTTCTTGGTGTCCTATTTATCTTGGATGTGTGAAAACAATGGCCTTTTTCAGTGGCTTGCTTTGATCTTGTGAAAGGGATCCTTTTTTTTGGGCTTTTATTTCTTTATTGTTTAACCCACTCAGCCTAAATAATGGTTCAAAAAAATTCCCTTACAGTTCAGACGATGGAAAAGATCTTGTTTCTCGATCAGTTTTGGTTTGTTCAATATGGATTCCTTGGTCAAGGCCTAGCTCTTCTTGCCGTGTCCGTAACCAAGCTTCGGCTGAACAAAAGACACTTAGCCAGGAAGCGTTTCAGCCAATCACCTGCCGCCTTCCAGCTTGCCAGCCAGCATTGTCCAATCACAGCACGCTTTTGGCTCGGCTGCCTCAGAGAGCCGAGGCTGTGCTTATGCAGTGAGAGAGGGCTGAGGGCTGTCCTCCATGTTTTAATAAGCACTGACATTACACACAAGTCTTTTCTAAGCCATGCATCCACAGAGGTAAGTTTGCTTTCTATGCTTTCCCTTTTTGATTAGTAAATCTGCTAATACTGTATAAGTTGTTAATACAGAAATGGGATGTTTTTATTCTGGAGGTGGGGAGGTGGGAAAATCCTATTCCAACAGCACAGAGCTGGATCCTGACAGAAACAGGACTCAACAGCAGTGTTTCTCATTTTCTGTTTGTCTCTGCTGTTTGCATAACCTCTTGTTAAGCTATGAGTGTACCCAAGACGAGAATGGACTTTTATGCTTTCTTTCAGCTGTAACATTGATCATGCAAGGAGAGGAATACAGAAGAGGCGTAGGCCTAGGCTCTCAAAATGGAAGGCCCTGTATGTGTAAGGGGAAACCCAGGCTGCAGAATGGCTTGCATTGTAAACACCACTGCAAGCAAATTGCACTTTATTGCTGATCTCGCCTTTTGTTCTAGTAATACAGAAAGAAGAGCAGTGGTTTGCTTTAATCATCTGCCAACCAAACTGAAAATGGCCTATATTCGACACACATTCGACACTGTATCTCATCCATGTACCTGGCTTGTGGTGGTGTGCACTGATAGCACCGTGGTACTGTTTTTGTTAATGCATGGATGAAAGTGTTGGCAGCCATTTCAGGTAGCTTCCCTTTTTCACCCCATGTACTGAGGCCTGGTCTTTTATACTTCACACACTCAGTGAGGACAAGAAGATGGATTATTTCTTTTCCCTGGGAAACTCTATTATAAAGGAGAATTAGACTGGCATTGAGGAGTTGTCTTCCAGTCTGTGTCATGAAGTAAAGATATATTACAATCAAAATGTATCATGGTATTTCATGTCTGGAGTTTGCACTCAGCTTTGGAAGTATGTTCATTGATAATTAATACTGGATGTTTTTAGTTCTGACATCCAAGGATGCAACATGGCCTGAAATGTTTTGTTGCAGCTGAAACCTCTTGAGCAGTAAGAGCATTCCTTAGTCAAACATACATCATGGCCTTCATGTGATCATAAAATTAATGGTTAGATAGATAGACCGATGAATACTGTAGCCGAAAGTACTTCATCAACATGAAGCAATGGTTTTTAAGAAAGTGCTACGAATATTGCAGCAGGTGGAGATAATATAGGGTTAATATAGGCTTTTGTCTATTGTAATATGTTGCATGTTTTTATGAAATGTACTCACAATGATTTAAGCCCCATGCTTAGAGGAAGCTGATATGAGTAGATATGATTTGGCGGCATGTAATACGCTGCTACAGTAATGTGAGTCTGAATGCATGTTTTTCAAGACCAAAATCCTGGCCTGAGCTTTCTGTTTTCCATCCACAGATGGCCAATGTCCTTGAAATTGTTTTAGTTGTTTGACAGCACCTTCATTGGCATAACTAATGAAAGCATTCTGTTTCATTCTGAGTAAATGTCTGATCTTATCTGATAAAGGAATGGAGTATATTAGAAGTTAACAAAAATATAGCAGTATTATACTATATGTTATAGTGCGTGTCTGTATATATATGTGTGTGTGTGTATACTATTATACTATATACTATTCTATAAGGTGCAGCAAACAATAATGAATGAAACAAAGCAAGTATTTGGTTTAACAACACTTTGAGGACCCTCTAGTGGAAATTAGGAATAAGGAAATTAGCATCTAAGTTTTACTCAGCATCCTGCAGAACCACCCACACTTGACTGTTGCTTCTGCTCCAGTTTTCTTTACTGCATGCAAAGTATTGTTTTTGTTCACTTTTACTTTTGTGATGGAATCCTAATGTTTGAAAATCATAAATGATTTTTTTTTTTACCAACTTTTGCACAGAACTAAATATACAGTATTGTTGGTGCATTGTTATTCTTAAAGCCTTGCACAATGACAGTAACACAGATTTTTTTTTGCAAACACTGCCTAGATACTTTCAGACGTTAGGTCAGGTTACTAATTTAGAACAGCTGTTACCACTGTTTCTGTTTGTGTATTAGCACTGGGGACAAAAAGGAAGCATTCACAATATTCTCCCTCGTATTTGCCGTAAATATTCTGGCAACACATCTTTCAAACATTTTTCTCATCCTTTTTATAAGATACTGTTAATTTTCAGCAGTTGATTCAATATGTCTTTAACATGTCAAGCCTTACTGGCAACATAAAACTGTCCCACGCACCATGCTAGTGCTAGAAACGTATAGGAATGACTGATCGGAGTTTCCACAATGCAAGTCATAAACGTTAAGTGATGTGTGATTTATTTCCTGAATGCATGTTAAAACTACATATTGCGAAATAGTGTAAGATTAAGGTGTTGTGTGCAGACATTGATATTGTCTAGCAAAAATAATCCATGTACAGCATTCGTGGTCAATAGTACATTAAACACAAAAGCTATAGCACACTATAAAACCATAGGAATTATGAAAAAAAATAAGGCCAATGAGGCTTTAAGGCGGAATATTACTTCCTTACCTCAGTGCTCAGTTATACTTTGAATACTGTAAAATCTGTAAAATTCTAGTAACAAAACAAACAGGATGATTGTATCATTTTTAAATCATAGGCTTTGTTTCATTTGGTCAAATGTAGTGTTTTGAAATCAATGTCACTGAAATAGGGCAATCAGTGGTTGATTAAAAGGGACCTATTATGCAAAAAACACTCTTTAGGTTACAGTGTGTGTGTAAAAACAGAGGACGTGAGAAACAAAGAAAAAAACGTCTTGCTTTTTGCCCTTTTCCTATTTTTGTATTCGTCAAAGTTTAACGAAACCAATTCCCCTTACAGTTTCCCATATTGTGACCTCATATAAGTGGATTTCCTCCCATGTCTTTTTTTTTTTTTAGCTGGAGGTGTGTGGCTCAGCAGTAGCTCATTTACATAAACACTAAAATGGTGCATTTAAAAGAGGAGGAGTAAAATAAACTGGAGTTTAGGGTATAACAATGCATTATCTGAGAAATATTACAGCTGATGCATTAACACACACAGGCTTTGGGAAAGCTCTAAGCCCTGTTTTAGCTTGTTAAGGGAACAGTACAACATTGGACCTTTAGGCTAAATGTATATTATTACATAACAGATCTCAGGAAAACTGCATAGATGTTATTTATTTGGATGCCATGTGGTATCGTTGATAGTGTATTTATGTACGGAAGCTATCTGAACGGATGATAACGCAAGAACAGCTCTTTCCTTTAAAGAATGTTACATTTTTCATTTGTGTGTGTGTCCAAGGCCCTCTGTGCATTCTTGGAGACTGTTTTGCTGGCAAAGCTTGCGTTTTCACAGTTGCCACAGAAAGCTTTAGAAAATGGATGCCTGTCACTGCTCTTAGCAATTAGACAAGGCAAGAGGAAAGCGCACAATCTGGAGCGTATGTCCTAGCTCTACTGAGAACACACACATGTCGGCTTGTCAGAGATGGCTTAAAGAAGGAGTGTAGTGTGATTTGGATGTGTGTTTTTGATGGCGGATGGCAGCGGCAGCCCTCCCTGCATTGCAGCAGTGGATCAGAGCAGAGCTGAGAGAGCAGGGAGAGCCAGCGTGCCACACAGCACCGAGCGCCCAATCACGCGCCTCCGTGTGGCTCTCAAACCAATCGGCAGCCCACAGCTGAGGTTAAAGATTGACAATTGCACCGAGAGCGGCAGGGAGAGAGAGCAAGGCCCTTCTGGAAAATTCTGCACCCATCTTTGTCTCATCCCTTACCAGCTATTATAATTGAAGAAAAAAAAAAACAATATATTAAAAAACAAGGCCCTGCCTGAAGAACCTGTTCACTGTGCACGTAAAGAAAATTAAGGTATGCTGTTATTATGCATAAATTGTTTAACTTATCGCGATGCTTTAGTGCGGTGTCAGTTTTTATGACGAGAAAGATGATTACACGTCTGTCATGCTGCCTTGCCGTGTGAAGGTTTTGTGCCAGGAGAAGTTGTGCTATTGATTGTGCGAAGGGGAAATGGCTGTTGCTGAGGAAGGATGGCGGGGCATGCAGGGGGGACGAGAGAAGGAGGCCGAGATGCCAAGTGCACGGCCTCTGCGAATGTTGCCTTGTGCATGTGTGTGTGTGTGTGTGTGTGTGTGGGCTTGCATTTTTCTCCTTCAGAAATGCAGAGGGGGAGAAAGGGGACAAATCTAGACAGCATGAGAAGGCAAAGATATTGCTGCCTCAACAGGAAGATGATTATCCTGGAACTGGAATTACATATCCGAAAGATCCTTATGTCACCATGATATTAAGGAAATCTTTTTAAATTCGCCTCAGTCATACAGTATGGTGAAGAAATAGGCATCGAATTTTTTAGGCTCTGCTGATAGCGGATGGTTGCACAGTACAGTACCAATGGCTGACTGTCATTTCATACAGCACCTTTGTTTGGACCTGTATGGGAATGAATTGGTCAATCTACTATATACTAATAATATCCACTAGCTTGCTCTATAGCTTCATGTGTAAGGCCTGCGTTCACTTTGCAGGTGGTACAAAAATAGATTTGCACATGCATGTGATTTTTCCGCATTACATAAGCTATCTACTTTTTTTTTTTTTTTTTTTACCTCAAGCTGTCCTTGTGATTAGGTTGGTGGTGTTGTAGAATGAGGAAGGACAATATCATCCCCACCCTATGGGTACATTATTCATTTCCTCCATCGTCCACATTGCTTAACTCCTACACTGATTATGATTTTATCATATTAATTACAAATTTGCTCAATTCATTCATTAAAAAAAAAAAAAAAAAAAAAATGGATCCAGGTTATTTTTGGATCCAGATACTGTGTCTGAGCCATGACCTCTTCGATGTAATTCTTAGAAAACCACATGCTTTCATGTGGCATTCGGGTAAGGTTGGGCAAAGAAGTTTGCTTTCAATCAAACACATGCAAATTAAACACCTCTTTGTCCAGCTTCTTTGTGGCTTATTTGAATTTTTGTTTTAAAGCTGACAGCAGCATGCGTTTTTTAAAAAGTTTTTTTTATTGTTTGTCCATGGACTGCAGACCTCTCTTGTTTTGAAAAGCCTCCTGCGGAGACACTGAGGGAAACCCTGGGCTTCTGTCAAAGAGGCTCTTTTACTGAGAAACCTCTCTCTCTTTCTCACTCAAAGCGGTGGAAATAATAAAGCGGAGAAGACGAAATTCAACGAGACCTCTTGATTGCATCAAAGCTCGCGCTAGCTGTCCAACCACCCCCACTTTTACACAACCTGTTCAAGCTGACGATTAAAAATTAACTGTGAAACTGCTAACATTCCTGACTGTTTCTCGGCAGGCTTCGTTTACTATAATCAGGAACGAGTACATGTTTCTGGTGCTTGTTGAATCTGGTTCTTTTACAAAAATGAGTAATAATCTTAGTATCTAACAATCAGGTGTCGCGGAACATATTTAGCTCTGCTCTATTATTTAGTGTGCTCTATTCTGTCATCTTTGCACGTTTCATATTGAAAATGTTAGGATTGAGGAATATGTTTTAAAGCATGCGAGGCCAATTGTAGACCCTGTGGAACTACATAAACTAGGAAATGAAGTGCTCTCCTTTGTGACATTTTCTCTGTGCACTAATCTTTAATTACCCTGCTACGGTAAGTCGCACACTTGACCAAATATTGCATTTGACCACCTTTAGCTTCGAGTATGGCATGCAATTTGAGTCCTGGACCTCAGGGGAAAAACTAATCCTGGTCATTCGGTACATTGAGGTCATCAGCTGACTTCATTTTTTGCCACACAATGTAGCTGAGCATAGATCTGACCAACGAAAGCTAGAACTGGCTTTGAACTCCAAATCATAACACTATTCCTAATGGGTGCATCGCTTCATGTGCTTCCCTTCTTCCCAGATGAACCCCTCGCTTTGGAATAGGGCCAATCTGTATCCAACAGACCACATGACTTCTTCCATTGCTCCAAAGTCCAATCTTTATGCTACCTAGCAAACTTGAGCCTCGTTCCCAGTTAGTTTCATGAACAAGTGGTTTTGTTTGTGATGACCACACAGTTGTTTAGTCCCAATTCTGTGAGATCTTGTCTCATTTGTCTGTGTGGAAATGCTCTTGCTGTCATTATTCAACATAGCTGTTATTTCTACAGTCGATAGTTTATGATGCAACATGAAGCCTTTAAGTGATCTCCAATCACTGACTTTTTCTCCGACCACATTTCTTCAGTGAAGTTGACAGATCGGCACTATCCTTCCAGGTTTTAATAGTGTGTTGGTTTTAACCCAGTTCCAGTCATTTTAATGTTTTTTTAGCTTGATGCAAGCAAGTAGTTTGACCCTTCTGAAATTTCTTTGGAACAGGCAGTGTATTATCATAACAATTTCCAGACTACATTTCCAGTTTCCAAATGCTCTTGCTGCATCTATTAGACATACAAAGACAAATATTACAGCCTGTTCAGAGTAGAACGGTTAAGCACTCAAGTCTTTTATAGAAATTCAAAAGGGCAGCATGGTGGCTTAGTGGTTAGTGCTGTCGCCTTGCACCTCCACCTTTCCAACTCGGGTCTGTGGGCATGTCGCTTGCATGTCCACCTTGTGTTTGGTGGGTTTCTTCCGGGTACTTTGGTTTCCTTCCACAGTCCAAAGACATGCAGATTAGTGTGTGAATGAGTATGTGTGTACGCGTGTGTGCCCTGCGATGGATTTGGGACCCTTTCCAGGGTGTACCCTGCCTCATGCTGCAAGTCTCCTGGGATAGCCTCCAGGCCCTCCGTGACCCTTTATACGGGATAAAGCAGTATAGACGATGAGTGAGTGAGTGAGAAATTCAAAAGAAATATTTCATAGCCATGTGGAAAACTAGCATTCTTGAGAAAGCACTTACCTTGACCATGGCTTCTTCAACTTCTTACATTCTGATCAGTATTAAAAACCTACATTCTAAGTAAACATCCTTTGTGTGTGGCAGTTTAGCAGAAGAGGAGGTGAAGACAGAGTCAGATGTGAACGAGGGAATGGAGATTGCCACACGATCCAAAGGTCTGAACAGAATAACATTTTGTTACATTACTTACAGCACACATCCAGTAGACCTGGATTATCTCTAATTTGTCTTAGTTTTGCTTTCTGCAGTGTCTGATCCAGGGTCAGCGGAGCGCACCGCCCCGAAACGCAAAGCACCTAGCCCTCCGCATTCATCCAACGGACACTCTCCTTCAGAAACTTCTCCTAGCCCAGTCAAAAAGAAGAAGAAGCCTGGGGCTGTCAACAGCAGCAAAGATCAGGTTCAGTCCTTTTCTCAAACCTCAGCAATAGAGTTGCTGACCTTTGGTTTTACTATCTTTTTTAAGCAAAAATCCTGACATATTGATTTTTATTACACATCAGCTACTATTGTTCTAATGCTTTAAGTGGTTGCTATATCACCATGTCAGAACCTCCATGTCTTGATTTTTAGTCTGACGATTCAGTCAGTAAAACTACTACTACTACTACTACTAATAATAATAACAAAAAAAAACTAAAAAAGTTAAAATAGTGTTGCTCTTTAGTTTATTTGCTTTATTTGCCGGGTATGTCATTTATTTGCTTCATTTGCCGGGTATGTTATTTGTATCTGTGGACAGGCGTTTTTATTTTGTGATAGCAGGTAAATTCCTCAGACCACTCAAATAAGAGAATGTGATATGCCTCCACTTGATATATTTTATCTGGCGGATAAAGATAGTCTTGTTTTCTCTCTATAATCACAATGAATTTAGCCAGTGTGGTCAGTTGTTACTTTTGCTGCATCACAAAAAGAGCATTCTTATTCAACATAAGGGAAGTTTCAGTGATTTCTGGTAGAAAATGTAATTTATTTTTATATAAACTTATTGTAAGCTTGATGTGTCGTTCCAATTTTTTAAAATCTCAATATTTTAGTAATCTAACAGTAACTGATGTTAGATTAACCTTGCACTGTTTAGTAGAGATGGGGAAGAAAAAAATACCCAAAATTCAAAAATCTTTTTTTAATAAATAAAATAATAAAATGTTGCCATTCTTCAGTAATCCTACAGGCGGTGCACCGCAAGCAGAACACCATCCTGTGTGGCATAAATCTTAATAAAGCTTAATTTGCTAGATATGTTTAAAATTGTGCCAAAATCTTAAAAAAAAAAGAAAGAAATATCGAATCAGGATATTTGTAAAATCATGATGCAAACAGAATTGCTATACAAATTGAATCGCCACCTACAGTAGGTATCGTAATAATATCGTATCAGCTGGTTCCTGGTGATTCCCATCTTTACTGTTCAGCAACAGTTGAAAAATATTCATTTGTTTTTAACTGCATACATTAGAGGTATTTAACGTTCACTAAAATTCAGAACGTGGTACAGAGGATATGCGTCTATAGAACAGTGGCTACGGTCATCTGCTCAGGTCTCTAACGTGTACATCTGCGGTGTTACCTCTGTGTGTCCTGAGCTGCAGTGCCTTTATCTTGAAACCCCCGCTCTCTTGTTTTTCTCACCTGCGTTCCAGTCCGAACTAAGACATGGTCCCTTTTACTATGTGAAGCAGCCCGCACTCACCACAGACCCTGTTGATGTTGTACCGCAGGACGGCAGGAACGACTTCTATTGCTGGGTGTGTCACCGCGAGGGCCAGGTGCTCTGCTGTGAGCTCTGCCCACGCGTCTACCATGCCAAGTGTCTCAAACTGGCTGCTGAGCCTGAAGGCGACTGGTTCTGTCCTGAGTGTGAGGTACTGGCACACACCAACACTGCCATCAGAATGAAATCAAATGTGCCTTGAAATTATTCATAGTCATCTAGAAACTAAGACTCTGCCTTTACAATGAACTGTAAATATTTTAAGCTCCTGGCAGCATCTATTGTTAGCAGAATTGTTGCAGCGTGATGTTATCAACTCGTTATTATATTATTGTGTTAAAAAGCTACAAATGTCCTGTTTTCAGCCAGATCAGAAATGCGTGGATTGATAAGTGCAAAGTAAACAACTCATCAACACTTCAAGTGATGTGTAGAAATGACAGAGTGGCAGTTTTACAGTGTTTTTGTTTGTATACATTTCATGAGTTATGCCCTGGTGCATTTTGTACATATTTCTACCTGCATTTGTTGAAAGCAGAAAAACAAGGTAAGTTTATGGTTTGTTTGCACTTTACTGTTACTTACCATCTTCCATTTAAGTGCTGAAAGCTTTGCTGGACTCAAGATGTGGCGTAATGGCTTCGTGATTAGCACCTACAGGTTCCGAGTTTGATTCCCAACTCAGGGTTTGTGTGCATGCTGAGTTTGCATGTTCTTCTTGTGCTCAGTGGGTTTCCTCCCACAGTCCAAAGACTTCAGGCTTCAGGCCCCCAAGACCCAGTATACAGGATAAAACGGTATAGACGATGAGATTGAGTGAGTAAATGAGTGAGCTGGACTTAGCAGTGAAATAACGCAGTATGTACCCTGCAGTATGTACCCTGCAGTATGTACCCTGATATCAATTTGAATCACGATTACGTCACTGCCAGCCGTGCTCCTGGTTCCTGGATCAATAAAAATAGATATTGATCAACTTTACTCTGTCATTTAGCCTCCGAACACACAGTATGACTGCAGATCATATCCCTGCTATCTTTTATCACCCAAATAAGGATGAGTTCCATTCTGATTCATATACATTCACATGTCATACAAACTTCATTCAAAACCATAATTCTTTTCATTGTATAAAGCTGCTTTGTGACAATGGCGATTGTTAAAAGCACTATACAAATAAAATTGTAATTAATTGTAGGTACCGTGATAACATCATATCAACTGGTCTCTGATGATTCACATCCCTAAAAATAGACATTCTTTCTAGGTGCAGATTTGCTCATGATTTGCTTAGAGCCAAACAAACCAAGTGAGAAAGTAGGAATAAGGGTGTTTTTTTGTGATTGGGGTAAATTAGTAGTCATTGGTCCTCAGAAAGACCTGATAGCACCTCTTCCTCTTGATTGAAGAAAAAAAGGAAAACCCTTACACTGTTTTACTCTATTCACTAGATGGTAAATTCGGATGTTTTATCACAGGACTTCGACAAAAGGACTTGAATCAAACATTGTCATCGTTTGGAAATGTATAAATAAGTTTCAGAGATGAGCCAAGTGTAAACCATGCGTCTTCTTTTTCAGAAAATAACCGTCGCAGAGTGCATCGAGACCCAGAGCAAGGCAATGACCATGCTGACATTGGAGCAGCTGTCTTACCTTCTCAAATTCGCCCTCCAGAAGATGAAACAGCCTGGTGTAAGTGCCCTGTTCTAACCGTGGAAATTTGTCTAACTGTGCTGCAGTTACCATATATTGGGTTTTCGACCTAAGGAAAACAAGTTGTGACATAGAAAATAATAGGGATGTTAATTATTAATCATTCATTGATAAATGCTGTTAAGAATTTAACCAATTAACAAATGTCATAACCGATGATGTTTGTTTTGCAATATATTTCTCCAGTGCTCACATGTCTATTAACTTGCACATCACAAAAGGGCGCACTTGTAACCATTAACGATACTATGTAACAATACTATGATACCACTGCATATGATACTACGATACCACTATACCACAACAAAGGATACTACGATACCACTATACCACAGCAAAGGATACCATGATACCAAGATACTGTACCACAATACCACTGCATATGATACTACGATACCACTATACCACCCAAACGATACTATGATACTATGATAACACTGCACAGGATACTACGATACCACTATAAAAGGACGCACTTGTAACCATTACTAATTAATGGATTATTGATTGTTAACATGGTCAATCATCGGTTAAGAGACTGTATAAAATGCTAATTGACATCTTTGAGAAATTAAACATATGCCACTCCGCACCTTTCTGTCTTCAGACTGAACCGTTTCACAAGCCAGTGTGTCTCGAGCAGCATCCTGATTATGCAGAGTATATTTTTCATCCCATGGATCTCTGTACATTAGAAAAGGTAAGCAAGAAACTTTTAAAAACTCATCTTGCATTAAAATGTTAATTGTTTTGCAATGGAGCTGTATGAGGATTTTTTTATTCCTGTTTAGAATATCAAAAAGAAAATGTACGGCTCTACTGAAGCGTTCCTGGCTGACGTGAAGTGGATTTTGCACAACTGCATCATTTACAATGGAGGTTTGCCATAAAACTTAAAAAAACTGGATCTATGTTCTTTTGCTGTTGTTAATTTGTTTGATAAAATGTATTTGTTTCCTTTTTTTCCAGGAAACCATAAGCTCACCACAACGGCTAAAGTCATCATAAAAATCTGTGAGCATGAAGTGAGTAAAGCAGAGTTTAAAAGTTTACAGATAAATGCAAAAGTTAAACTGAAAATGCAGAGTTTAGATGTTTTATGTGATTTCAGATGAATGAAATTGAGGTCTGTCCAGAGTGCTATCTTTCAGCATGCCAGAAGAGGGACAACTGGTTTTGTGAGCCTTGTGTAAGTTGTACTTACTATATACAGTACATATATTATTATTAATGTATTCAACAACAGTCAATTCAATTAACAGTCTGTTTATTTTACCTTTCCCTATTTACTTTAGAGTAATCCTCATCCCCTTGTGTGGGCCAAACTTAAGGGCTTTCCATTCTGGCCTGCCAAAGCTCTACGAGACAAAGATGGACAAGTAGATGCACGATTCTTTGGACAGCATGATAGGTATGGAGCTCTTTCCAAAAAATCTACATTGATAATATGTACCATCTTCTGTACTGCATTCATTTATGCTACATTCCTTTTTTTTCCAGGGCTTGGGTCCCAATCAATAACTGCTACCTCATGTCTAAAGAGATTCCTTTCTCTGTAAAAAAGACCAAAAGCATCTTTAACAGTGCCATGCAGGAGATGGAAGTCTATGTGGAGAACATTAGGAAAAAATTCGCCGTCTTTAATTATGCCCCGTTCCGCACACCCTACACGCCCGACAACCAGTTTCAAATGCTGCTTGACCCAGCAAACCCTGGCGCTGGCTCAGTCAAACCTGACAAGCAGGAAAAGATCAAGTTCAGCTTTGATATTTCTGCATCGCACGTAGGCAAGGGCATGGTGTCGGCTGGGATGGGTGGCGGAGGGACTGCTGGTAGGCGGATCGCTATGCCGGACATACCACGCTCACCAATGAGCACTAACTCTTCTGCTCATACTGGTTCTGATGGCGAACAAGAGGGTGGAGAAAAGAGCCAGACCAGAGCACTTCTGCAACACCACAGCACAGGAGAAGAGTCTCTTGATAGCACAGGTAGTACTAGTGTAATGTTAGAGTACCACTGCACACGAGGTTCTGATACAACTGTACCAATGGAGACAATACTATGATACCACAATACCACTGCACACGATCCTACAATACCACAATACTTTTGCACACAATGCTATGATACAATTAAACCACTGCACATGATACTATGATACCACCATACCACCGCAAACGATACTATGATACCAAGATACCACTGCATATGATACTACGGTACCACTATACCACCTCAAACGATACTATGATACCAAGATACCACTGCATATGATACTACGATACCACTATACCACCGCAAACGATACTAAGATACCACTGCATATGATACTACTATACCATCGCAAACGATACTATGATACCACTGCATATGATACTACGATACCACTATACCACCCAAACTATACTATGATACTACGATAACACTGCACAGGATACTACGATACCACTATACCACTGCAAACTATGCTATGATACCATTGCATATGATACTATGATACCACTATACCACCGCAAACGATACTATGATACCACTGCATATGATACTACGATACTATGATACCACGATACCACTGCATATGATACTATGATACCACTATACCACCGGAAATGATACCATGATACCACAATACCACTGCATACGATACCACTATACCACCGGAAATTATACCATGATACCACGATACCACTGCATAGGATACAACAATACCACTGCATAGGATACAACGTTACCACTTCACACAATACCATGACACTACTGCACATGATATTTCACGTATCAGTGTAAACTATATATTATATACACCACTGCAGACTATACTACAATAACATAATACCATTGCACACAATGTTATGATATCACGACACAACTATACACGATACTGCAATACCACAATACCACTGCACGCGATACTACGATACCACAATACCACTGCACGCGATACTACGATACCACAATATCACTGCACGCGATACTACGATACCACAATATCACTGCACACTATACTGCGATACCACAATTCCATGCACACCTTACTACGATACCACAGCACATGATACTATGATACCACGGCATTACTGCACACAATACTATGTTGCCATTGCACATGATGCTACAAAATTTTTTTATACTGATATAAAAACATAATGTAAGAAGATAAACTATATGCTATTAGATCCAAATTAAGCAACCCGTTGGTGTCCATAGCGTCCCCTGCTGCCCCACGAGCCGGTACTGCAGGCAGCGCCATGGACAGCCCCAAACCATTTCACTCCACAGTGCCAACTGCACCTATCAAACAGGAGAAGACCCCTGCTACAGGCAGCATCTTAAACCTTAACCTCGGTAAGCTGTAATTAAAGCGGTATTTGAGTCAACAGTTTCAGTATAAATGAAATCAGAGTCGGCCATGTCATGCTTTACAAAGCCTGAGCCGATCCCCATACGCATAATCTCTGGTCTGGTGTGTCTGTATCTCGTTTCAGACCGCAGTAAAGCCGAGATGGACCTTAAGGAGTTGAGCGAGACTGTACAGCAGCAGCAGCAGGGCACTCAGGCCTCACTCACTTCCCCAAAAAGACAGATTAGGAGCCGCTTCCAGCTCAACCTTGACAAGACCATCGAGAGCTGCAAAGCACAGCTAGGTATTAGAAGGTATTTGTTCTATCAGCATGATGTGGAAGAAAGAAAGAAACCACACGTAAGAAAACTCCCTACTTGTTACCGCTGTTCTAAACAGGTATAGATGAGATATCAGAGGACGTGTATAAAGATGAGGAACACAGTGACTCTGAGGACTCGGACAAGTCTGACTCCAGCGACAGCGAATACACCAGTGACAACGATCAAAAATCAAAGAGCGCCAAGGACTCTGCGGCCGATGAAAAAAACGAGAAAGAAGCATCTAAAAAGAAGCCCAAACTGCCATCATCTGCTGATGAAGACAAGGACAGCAGCACAGAATCCTCTGGTACATCAAGCTCACTGACCAAAACCGAGATTGTGCAGAAAGTTGGAAGTGGGGTCCCTCAAGCTAAAGAAAAGCCACCTGCTGAGTCGGACAAGGAAGTGCCTAAAGCGGTACCGGAATCTCCTAGTACAAAAGACAAGTCCAAGGTAACAGAGGAAGCCAGGCAGACTGTGTCTGTCGACGTAGACATGGACTCAGACTCAGAGCGAGAGCTGGTGATTGATTTGGGAGAAGAACCCGGAGGAAGAGAGAGGAAGAGGCGCAGGAAAGACTCGGCCGCTGTCACCGCACTCAAAGAGCCCGCAGCCTCCAAGACAGAGGGTGAGTTATTGCCGCAACTGTGGCTGTCTGTATCAGCACAGCATTCGAGTAACTTTTTGTTGTGGTAGACTGAATATGTGTTCAGAAGAAGTAGTTTTGCTCTCATTAGCTACCTCACTGAACTTATTCTCCAGCGCAGGGTATGATTGCTATATTATACACAGAACAACAGCTCATCTGGACTTTTAATATCTCTGTGTATGAATTTGCATTTACCTTTAAAGCTAGACTTGATAAAAATAACGTGGTTCTGCTCTCACGGTCTATCTAATGCCTTTCTAACCGTTCAGATGTACAAGACAAGCATTTGCTTCTAATTGAGCCTGCTTTTGCTTTAATCTGATTTCATGCACAGCTTTGATTGTGATCACGTTGGTTTATTTTTTTTAAGAAAATGGAGCTGCTTTAATGTTGTCATTACTGCATTTAGTAAGTTTTGGTCATACATAATACACAGTGTGTTTTTCCGGAAATAATTATGTAATATATTTTTTCTCGTGCATTATACATTATGCATCTATCCAATTTGTTTGTGTATATCTGTTTCTTCCAGCTAAGGGACCTCCTCAAGGTAGCCTTGCCCCATCTCAAACCCCTTCAGCTCCCTCCTCTACTCCAAGCCTGAAAGACCCATCTCAGTCACCAATGGCAGTTCCTCTAAACGTAGTCACCATCCCCGCTGTCCCTAGCAGCACTGCGATTGTCTCTTCGTCCCTGCCGAACTCTGCTCCCCCTACAGCCCTGGCCTCCTCCACCCCCACCAGCACAGTGAAGAAACAGCGCCCCCTGCTGCCCCGTGAGAGTGTCCCGGTGGTGCAGAGGGCTGTTGTGTGGAACCCCAGTACCAAGTTTCAGACGTCGTCTCAGAAGTGGCACATGCAGAAGGTGCAGCGGCAGCAGCAGAGCCACGCGCAGCCTCACACTCAGACACAGACGGTATCGCAAACGCAGCAGCCATCCTCTTCCCCAACTTCTTCTAGCACCCGATATCAGACACGGCAGGCCGTTAAGGGTAGGTAGCAATAGATACATGAGATTTAATTACACAAAATACTATGATTAGTGTGACTAAGCTTAAATCATATTTGAAAGAAATTAAATACATGAATTATTTTTTTAGACAGATACACCCTTCCCATCCAAACATATTAACACATTTAATGGAGAATGCTAATATACCCTAAGATACCATGGCAGAGCAGCTGATGAGGAGCTCTGGTGTCCAGATTTCTTTTTCCCATAGAGCTTGCTAAATGAATGCTGACATTATTAGCAGACTAATAAATTCAAATGTTTTCCAGGCTAATAACTTTCACATAATAATAACTTTTCCTTATTACAGTTATGAGAAATAAGTAATTCTGTGCAGGCTCTCTGAGCTGAGAAGCAGCATCTAAAAAAGCGCAGTGATTATTGAACATTAGATGCAAATTGTTTTAAAGGAGAAGTCACCAATTCTAATCCAATACACTCATTTACTCTCGGTCATTCTCTATACTGCATATCCTGTTCAGGATCAAGGGGGGGGTCTGAAGTCTATTCCAGGGGATTCCTAGGCCGGGGGTACAACTTGGATGGGGTGCCAGTCCATCGTAGGGTACACAAGCACAGACACACACTCACCTACTATGGGGAATTTGGAAACATCAAATAACCTGCATGTCTTTGGACTATGGAGGAACCCGGAGGAAACCCAAAAAAGCACAGGTTTACCTAAAAAGGATTGAAATATGGAAGCCACTAAATCCAATACACATATAAAAACATCTCCTAAATAACACATCTCCTCGCTGTCCATTCAGGATGTAAGTTGTGTTTTTGTGGACATACTGTAGGTGGTTCTTGGTCATGCTTATTGTCCCAGATTCTATCTAGTCTATTCCTATCATTAATGCTCTAACTGCTTACCCATTTACATCGTAAAGCATGTCTTCCCAATACGCAGAATTAACACTAAACTGCTTTATGTTACGAAGCTGTACAGCAGAAAGATTCTCCACACAGCACCTCAACTTCGGCTGTCACTCTGGTCTCCAGCACCCCTGTGTCTGCAGCCATAATGGCAGGCGTCACGGTTAGCTCCTCCTCCTCATCCTCATCGTCCTCCATGGCTGGAGATCTACAAATCCCCACCACGTCTGCTGATGTGGCAGCTGACATTGCAAAATACACCAACAAAGTAAGACGCCAAAATCTCTTCCAGACTCTTTGAAAAAAAAGATGATCTTCGTGGTGTGAGGGTTTTTCTAATAATAAAATGGTTTAAGATGGAATGATATAGTGAATCCTTATAACACTAATGTCATGAAGTGTTTTTAATCATTACCAATTTAAACAAAAATGATTCATTTGTTTATGGACAGATCATGGATGCAATCAAAGGGACAATGACTGAAATATACAATGACCTTTCCAAGAGCACCTCAGGAAACACAATAGCTGAGGTATGAAATCCAGAGAAAAAGAAAACAATAATCATATAATAAAATTAATTTTTGGGCCATATTTGCTGATTTGAAAGACCCAGTGATGTACTCTTATTTTGCCTTTTAGATTAGGCGGTTACGGATCGAAATCGAAAAGCTGCAGTGGCTCCATCAACAGGAATTATCAGAAATGAAACACAATTTAGGTTTGTCATTTTAACTCCTTAAAGCTCACACTGACAAGTTCAACATCAGTACTGGCTACTTTACCTCCTGTAAAGGAAGGTTTAACTATTTACATTTATCCGTCTGTGTTGTGTATGACTCAGAGCTGACCATGGCGGAGATGCGGCAGAGTCTGGAGCAGGAGCGAGAGCGGCTGGTCGCCGAAGTGAAGAAGCAAATGGAGATGGAGAAACAGCAGGCTGTCGATGAGACCAAGAAGAAGCAGTGGTGTGCCAACTGCAAGAAAGAGGCAATTTTTTATTGCTGCTGGAACACAAGCTACTGTGACTACCCCTGTCAGCAAGCGCACTGGCCAGAACACATGAAGTCATGCACGCAGTCTGGTAGGATAACACACTAATTCGCTCATTTTCTATACCAGCTTATCCTGTACAGGGGCGGGAGGCTTGAGTACACCCTGGGCAGGGTGCCAATCCATCTTAGGGCACCCAATCCCACATTCACTCAGACAATTTGGCAAGTGCACACATCTGCCTGTCTTTGGACTGTGGGAAAAAAAGGAGTACCCAGAGGAAAGCCATCAATCACGGAAAGAACATGCAAATTCATGAACACAGACCCGAGGTGGGAATCAGGGTGCGAGGCCAGGGTGTTAACCTCTGTGCCATGATGTCACCAGCATAACAAACTCAATTTTTAAACAAATGTGTAACCCTGCATTGTTTAATACTGAAATATTTATTTCTGAAGTTCTAAAGGAGTGGACAAATCCTAAATTTATCTCTAAAGGCCTACTCAGTTTCCATGGGAATATACACAATGCATCTAATATAATGTAACAGCATATGTTGAAATAGTAGTAAGGTAGTCATAAGCATAAATGCAGACTAAAAGAAACGAACACGTACATGATCACTTAATAATCTGCATTTCCAGACATTGCCCTCCCTCCAAAAAACTTTGTCCAGCTTTGTCATTTTCAACTATGACATGCGTTTTCTTTTTTCCTGAATGAAAGCTACAAGGATGGCAGCTTAGATTTGGACTGGTGCTGCGATTTAAACACAAAACATTTTGTGTTGTGACTCAAAGCCTTAAGCACTGTGTTAACACAACTACTGTAGCTCAACTGGCTTGCATTCGTTCAAGTGCCGCCACCATTGACTTAACTCAAACTTAAAGTCAAATTTCAGTGTTTTTATCCCATGGGGTCGGCACATCAGATCAGATGGGTTTTACTCCAGATGCCAGTCCAACTTTCTAACCAGGCTTGGGATCCAACTGTCGTGACTCATAGTGTCAACCCTGCAAACTGTCACTGCCCCACAAATTAAACAGGGTTCCAGTTACAGTTAAACAGGGTTTGTAATTACCATCAATCAGTTTTACACCAGTGCATTGCCCTAATCGCTTAATCATTACAGTATACAGTAGTATGGTAAAATAATAAAACTGAAAAATAAATAAGCTGAACTTTGCCTGCTATTCAAGACTAATGCTTATTAAAGCACCTAGTACAAATACTTTTATCGACAACAGATCACACCTGAGAAGATTATTATTGTTATTAATAAACGAATCATATTCCCCAGATGAGGGGTAGGTCAGTGGTTACAGAATTATACTACTATTCAGAAGGTCCCAGGTTCAAACCCCAGCAACCTCAAGCACTCAGGTGTAAAATGTAATAAATTGTTTAAAAAAAAAAAAAAAAAAAAAAAAAGTCTGCCAAATGCCAATATAAATAAAAGACTTTCCTTTCTGGTTGTAGAACTGACTTAAAACAAAATATGCTTGACAATAAATTCTGCCCAGGCTATATACAGAGTCAGACAAAAAATGTATATTCTGTTACGTGGTGCGGTATGGAGCGCCGCACCACGAGATGTTATAAGGGTTTTAAGACCCTGACGCAGGGCTTTAGCGGAAATCAGTGAAATAGGAGGCTGTGGGGGTGCTTGTGATACGCACGGAAAGACCTTCCCGTTTGGAGATAGCGTGGAATTATTAATTAAGAGAACTCAAAGGGAAACAAATGAAAACTAATAACACAAAATAAACAGAGCTCCGCCGTCTACGTAAGAACGGACGGGGCTCTGAAAACAAAACAAAAACTATATCCTCTCGGGGCGTTTGCCCTTACCGAGGATTTAAGGGGAGAGAGAGGGGTTGTGTTTTTTGTGCAAACTTTATACTCAACCCGGAAGCGCACGCTACACAGCTGCGTGACGCTCTCTCTTTCTCTCTCTCGCCGGCGTCTTAAGGAGGCAGAGGCTGGGGCTTTGTCTCTGTCTGCGCGCTTTTTCTTTTCTTTTCTTTTCTTTTCTTGTCTTTTCTTGTCTTTTCTTTTCTTTTCTTTGCCCTACTACCTTACCGGTGCTACCTAATATTCGCACGAAGTGCGGAGGTATCAGGACCCTTATATAGACGTGCTGCCAGGTGCGGCTCGTTCAGGCTAATTGCCTGACGGCGGCGTTGCCTAGCAGCCGTGTGCATAAATGGCCGCGTCTTTGCCTGTTCAGAACCCCGCATGGTAGCAGCCTGCGGATCTGCCCGTTCTGAACAGTTTAAAAATGGCTTTGCCTTTCGCGCGAGCCGCATCGTTACATATACACTTCAGGAAAAGAGAGAAAAATAGTATAATATATATTATATTAATCTAATTTTAATATTATTATCCTATATATCAGTATCTAACTTATTAGCAATACATTTAGTATCAAAATATTTATACAAATTTTTTTTTATTTCTGATGTGTGAAAGTATGCTTTCACATATCACTTGATTTGATCTAATTACTTTTTTTTTTGTAGCAACTTCGTCACAGCAAGAGCCAGACACAGAGTCAAACACAGACGGCGTTTCTAAGGTTTCCGGCCATCCCAACAGTAGTCAGGAATCCCCTCGAGAGACTACAGGAGCTCCTCCTGCAGACAAGGACAGCGACGCGGACAAATCAAAGGACACTGTCACTGTCAGTATGTCCTAGCTCAAGACATACTATAACTACTGCAGAACTGCACTTAGAACTGCACATATGTACAAAACATAGTCAAGTTCCATCACTACAGCGTAATACTTTTCATGTTGTTGTCTTGCCAGGATCTGATCTAAAACCCTGGGGAGGCTGATTTGTATCAATAACAGTTACATGTTCCAAACTCAGTTTAACATAGCATTAAAGACACACAACAAGACCTCTCTTTTTGTTTTGTTTTTTTACAGATTCTTACTTGTACTCTTTAACATTTTTCTAATTGGCTTCTTAATTTATCAACATCCACAAATGTAGGATTTTTACACAAAGCAGTAATCCTTTGGTGCTCAGTCCATGTTTGTTGGGATTTTGTACATTTATTTAAATCCTGTTTGGCATTCAGTGCTTCACTCAACACGAGAATCCATTTTCTTTAAAGTCGACTAATGCAGGAGACAGAAAACCACATTATGGTCCCATCATTTAAATAACAATCCTCTCACCAGCTAGAGTGGAGATATGAACACATTAATGATCTAAAAGTATTTGGTTAAAATACGGTTTTAGGGGTCATTACTGAAACACCATAGAGATCTCTCTGATATCTTAAACGATGAAATGATATCGTTCACTGTGTAAACGTCATTCTGAAGTGGCAGATATGTTGTGTTAGAGTTTCAATGCAGGTTGTCTATTTCCGAACATACATACAGTATATAAGCTTTATATGCGGGCTGGGAATAAAAATGTGAGACTTTTTTTTTTTTTTTTTTTTATATTTCACAGCTATAAAAATGAATATTTGTTTATATTCATATTCAATTCATCCAATTTTCTGTTTGGTTATTTGAGAAGATTACATTATATTTTATTTTCTCTATGCATCCATTACTAAAACATTTGCAATTTTAAGTGACAAAAAAAGGTTGACTGGATTATAAGTAATTTTATTTATTTTTTTGTTAATGTGTATTGAATATGGCATGGTTTGATACAAGCTTGATGTATCATGTGATGCCAGGCTGATTACTTTTAAATAATCTCACGCTTTATTTTTATTATTTAAATACCTTTGTGTTCACTTGCACTTTTAACTCTTTTGGGTTAATTAAATTTTTATTTTTGTGTTATTTTTTTACCTTAATTACATATGTTCTTTTTTTGCATTAAAATCAGATCAATAATAATAATATTTTCATCTCATTCATCATGCTTAATACAGACAACATAGACATTTCATTACTGATTTCAATCTTTATGTACCGTTAAATAATTTTTGACTGATCAATTTGTAACACTTTTGAATCTACTATTTTATTTCTGTCAGGACAATGTCATTTGTGTTCATAATACCCATGTGTGATCAACAGACATACAGCAGTCCAGCAAAGTTACCAAAGCTGAGGCTAGGTCATAACTGAAATTATGATGCATTATTACAGGTCATTACAGTACAATAACACTGTTTCAGCAGCCTCCCTAATATTTATATCGACTGTTGACTGTTCAGTACGTTCTTAGCTCTTAAAAAGAATTCCTGTGTGTATATGTATATAAATATTACAGTTTAAAAATGTTTACATATTGTACATAAATAAAATTTGGTGGTCTTAATGTGTTTTTTTTTTTTTTTTGCAACTCGTAGGTTATGTGATATATGTGATGCTACTTTTGTAAGACATTTACAACATTTAAAGATATTTTAATATCACAGCACTGTTAAAGTCTCAAATATGTTCTCAAATAGTCTGACAATATTGAATTATTAAAGAGTCACTGTTATTTAACAAAAAAGCATTTAATTCTTGATATGGTGATCAATAATGCTTACTAGCTATTTTTATTATTATTATTTATTTTATTTTTTTAAGTTTTGAGTCAGCCTTTTATAACAGTATTTTTACAGGGAAAAGATGAGTTTATGCAGTAAATTCAGTTAGGTAACATTACAAATTAGAAAATGGGAAAAATTATTAAATTACCTGTCGCTTTTCTTTCGTGTGGCAGTTCATGTATTGCCAAACTGACTTAAAAATCTTTGTTGATGAATTTTTAACATATTCGTACATTTGTGGCGGTAAAATGTTGCAGTTTCTCTATAATCCTACAGGTGGTGTGCTCTAAACTGTTCACACTTTGGCAAGCAGCACACCATGCTGTGTGGCAGAAGCTAATTATTTGCTAAGTTTGTTTAGAATTATAAACAAAAATATTGAATTGGGATTTTTAAAAATTGTGATTACACCATCACAATTCAAATTAAATCGGCATGTATGGATAGTGATAATATTGTATCAGGTGGTCCCTGATGATTCCCATGTCTATTATAGTATATAAACTTCATATATAAACTTTATAATTTATTTTATTTTTTTCTTTAAAGCTTTGGAAAAATACAACTGTTTATAGAGCAACTATAAATGGTTACGTATATGTTCTACAATTAATTTAAAAGTTAACTTAAATCACAATGCTAAGGTTGGTCAGTAAATAACTTTTAATTTGGGAGTAAACACTTTTGCTTAAAAAAATCCATTTATATTTGCTTCTTGAACATTCCATTCCAGATTTAGTCCTCGCTTTGCTATGACAATTACGTCCATTCTTCTATGAAGGCGTCCCACTAGATTTTGGAGCATGACGGAGAGGATTTGTGCCCAATAAACCACAAATCCAGTTCATCCTAAAGTGTTAAGTGGGGTTAAGGTCAGGGCTCTGTGCAGGCAACTTTTTTTTTTTTTTTTACTTTATTTTACTACAACCTTGGCAAGCCATGTCTTCATTGAGCCTGCTTTGTGCACGTTTTGGACCAATTGGTTCCACTAAAGGGAAATTGTAATGCTACACCATGTAAGACATTCTATTGTATACGGTTATGTGGCAACAGTTTCGGGAAGAACCACATACAGATCTGATAGTCAATTAAACATTTTGACATATAGTGTATATGGCTCTAATACAAATGATATTGTACATTTGGTGTCAAAGGTTTAAATACATTTGTAGACATGGACATGAATGTCATGACAATATTGGGCTTTTAATTATGTCTTTGAATGAGTATTTTTCTGTAAATTGATATATTTTTCATTACATTATATTTAGAGTGCACACACCTTTAGATTATTAATTCAGTGGTGCTAACAGACAGATTTGCCAAGTTCATGACCTCTCAGCTTATTATTAGTGGTCATGATTGACTCTAATTAGCCCACTTAGAAAGGGATGGTTTGGCAGTAGTCACTGGACTGAGCAACACACAACACAACTGGAAAGTACACATGTCAGAAATGTCTCCCGTGGGCCACCTTTAAACAACTGCTGATTCCAAGGTCAATTCAACCAATTATAAGTAAGTAAAACTTATTAGGAGGTGTATCCTCTTTGCCAGCTGAGAGGAAATCAGTTTAGATTTTAAGGAGCCCCAAGCAGTGACCTGTTGGAACAACAGTGTTATTACAGTATCTATAGTAAATTCAAACCAGTGTTACACTTACCCCTTTGAACTTGACTTGTGTTTGCACCTGACCACATGGACAAAGAAAAAGACTTCTAGAGGAAAGTTTGACCAGAGGTATGTTTGGAGAAATAAAAGTGAGGCATTAATCCTTCAGAGCAATGTATTAGCTGTTAATGACCTCAAACAAACATTAAAGCTGGTTGTGGAATGAATACCCTCAATGCTATTGAAAATGTGTGGACCATGCTTACGAATTGGGCTCATGCCTTAAAAACACTAATTTGCATTTATCACTACAAATTCTGCCAAGAAGAGTGGGCGAATATACAAGCAGAATTTTATCAGAAGTTTGTCAATAGTGACCAAAATCTACACAAGGAGAAGCTTGCTGCAGGATATTCAACCAAATATTTGGTGTGCTGGATATACATAAATATTTGACGCTGTATGTATAACTTTGAATGAGAGTTCAAAAAACATTATTTGGGTTTTCTTCTATTAAAGATGTCTTTTCCACAGTCTTTCTTTCTCAAACTAAGAATTGTTTAAAGAAATCAGCGAAAGCAGAATATCGCCATGCCTATGGTCATGAGAAGAATAAACTTCTAATCACAGTAATACATTTATAAATTTGGTAGGTTTATTTGAGTTTCATAAAATCTATTATAATATTTTACAGATAAAGGGGCCTCTACAGTTTTTACAAAAAAAGTGTGAGAACCCCTGATCTAAGAGACCACACAAGAGTACAGATAAATCAATTCCGTAGCTTCTGCGTGTAATGTCTGGTATGTGACTACCACTCACTCATACACTCAGTCTATACTGCTTTATTCTGTGTACAGGGTTGCGGGGAGAATGAAGCGGGGTACAAACTGGACGGCATGCCAATCCATCACAGTCACACACACACACTCATTCACACACTATAGGCAATTTGGAAATGCCAATTAGCCTAATCTGCATGTATTTGGATTGTGGGAGGAAACCGGAGTACCAGGAGGAAACCCATCAAGCACAGGGAGAACAAACAAACTCCATGCACACAGACCCGAGGTGGGAATCGTAGAGGTGACAGTGCTAGCCAGTAAAACACTGTACCGCCTATGTAACTAGTTAATTAATTCCTAAAATTCACTAGTAATCAGAAATAAAAGGATATATTGTGATAACTATTTGCACTATGCTCTGTGATTGGTGTTGTTAGTCAAAACCAAATAATCGTATAGAGACCTCAAAATAACTATATTTTAAATTAAATAACTATTTAACTACCAAACAAACTACAGTGGCCTCCCAACATCGATTATTATGCCTACATAGGCTTCTCTGGGCAGCACTAGCTAGCTAGAAGGCGACAGGCTGCCTCCTGATTGACTCATTTATGACATATCCAGGGTCAGCTTTCTGTGAGATGTTGTAACAGAGTGGTTATAAAAAAATAAATACCCAGACTGATGTCACGAATCTTCCTTTGGCATTTGTGTGTGCGTGGCATAATGTGCAGGAGGCGAGCTGGCGGTTTAGTATTCGGCTTTTATTATTAAGGCACATAAAATAAACACCAACATAAATCAACTAAATAACAACTAAAGCTAGACGCCTGACTGTGCTCCAGTCAGGCTCTTTATAATCAACTTAATTATCTTACCTCGGTTCAGGTGAATTCCCACGTCACCTGACCGAGGTGCAGTCTGGGACACGCAGTCCAACTTAAACACAAACTATAACAAAAAACAAACAAACCCAGGCGCTTTGGCGCCCTCTAGGGGTTAACCGTTACAGTACCCCCCTAAAAAACGCTCCTCCGGAGCGTTACCGGAGGACCCGGACTCCCTCCCCAGCGGTCCCAGTCTGGACCCCCAATACCGAGGCGATCGATCCCCTCTCGCGAGCTGGGTTGGCAAGGCTTAAGAGCTGGAGCGACGCTCGGCGGCGGCTGAGGAGCTGGAGCGACGCTCGGCGGCGGCTGAGGAGCTGGAGCGACGCTCGGCGGCGGCTGAGGAGCTGGAGCGACGCTCGCTGAGCTGGGCGGCTGAGGAGCTGGAGCGACGCTCGCTGAGCTGGGTGGCTGAGGAGCTGGAGCGACGCTCGCTGAGCTGGGCGGCTGAGGAGCTGGAGCGACGCTCGCTGAGCTGGGCGGCTGAGGAGCTGGAGCGACGCTCGCTGAGCTGGGCGGCGGCGGAGCTGGAGCGACGCTCGCTGAGCTGGGCGGCGGCGGAGCTGGAGCGACGCTCGCTGAGCTGGGCGGCGGCGGAGCTGGAGCGACGCTCGCTGAGCTGGGCGGTGGCGGCACGATGTCCTCAAAGCCGGGAGGCGGAGGAAGCAGCAGGCCGTCCTCGAAGCCCGGCTGAGGCGCTGGCTCGATGTTCGTGCAGCTTGGAGGCGGCAGATCGGCAGTGCCGCACACGACGCTTGGCGGCTGTGGAGCGGGAGCGACGTCCCCCATGTCTGGCAGAGGCGGCGGCGGTGGAGTAAAGTGACTGGCAGCCGCGGCGCGTAGACCTCCGCGTTGACTACAGGTGGGAGCGGGAGGAGGAGTGCGTCGTCCAGATTAGAGAGAGGGAGAGTATCCGGAGCTACATCGCGGTTCTCTCGAACCTGGACGAGCAGCCTTTGGAGTAGCGCCACCTGCTCCCGCAGGTCGGCAATGCGCTCTCTGTTTTGCTGTGCCAACAACGTGTAGTCCTCCTCCGTTAAATCCACGTCACCGTCCTGCCAGGCCTCCTCGGCCCGTGCCCCTTGGATGGTGGTTGGGACCGTGTATCTCCCCGCTACCTCACCCTTGAACGGCGTCCGCCGAATGGCGAGTCTGCAGCCTTCCCAGCTGTGCCGCGCTCTTCTCTCGCTGCTCTTCGCTGTTTTCCAGCCAGTCCGCCGGTTCGATGAGCTTGCAGCCTTCCCAGCTCTGCAAGAGCTCTCTCTCCCCTTGCTCCTCGCTGTCCTCCAGCCATTCCGCCAGCTCGGGCGAGATGGTGATAGCGCCCCCCCAAAAAACGTCTGGGGGAGCGACCTCCGCTATGCCACTTCGACGGTCTAGCTTTCTGTCACGAATCTTCCTTTGGCGTTTGTGTGTGCGTGGCATAATGTGCAGGAGGCGAGCTGGCGGTTTAGTATTCGGCTTTTATTATTAAGGCACATAAAATAAACACCAACATAAATCAACTAAATAACAACTAAAGCTAGACGCCTGACTGTGCTCCAGTCAGGCTCTTTATAATCAACTTAATTATCTTACCTCGGTTCAGGTGAATTCCCACGTCACCTGACCGAGGTGCAGTCTGGGACACGCAGTCCAACTTAAACACAAACTATAACAAAAAACAAACAAACCCAGGCGCTTTGGCGCCCTCTAGGGGTTAACCGTTACAACTGATTCCAAATCAGACCCACGCTGTTAAACTATGACACCAAAAACTATTACATGAAATGATCGTACAATTATTATTTACAATTATTGATCGTATATAAGGAGGCACGTTGGTGTAGTGGTAGGCATGGTCACCTTGCACCTCCTGGGTCCGAGTTCGATTCTCGGCCAGGCTCGATTCCCGTCTCTGCGTACGTGGAGTTTGCATGTTCTCCCTGTGCTTGGTGGGTTTCCTCCGGTTTCACCGGTTTCATCACACAGGCCAAAGATATGCAGGTTAGGCTAACTAGCGTTCCCAAATTACCCATAGTGTGTGAATGAATTTGTGTATGCCTGTGTGCCCTGCGATGGATTGGAACCCTGTACAGGGTGTACCCCGCCTCGTGCCCTAAGTCTCCTGGGATAGGCTCCAGATCCCTGTGACCCTGAATACAGGATTAAGCGGTAATGACGATGAGTGAGTGAGTGATTGTATATATTCTACAGAAACCAGATTATCGCACAAATGATTATTATATTGTAAAATAATTATTTTACATCATGACTTTGCACAGCGGTAACACAAAGAAGAATCTGCTTTTGGAGGAACTTGGAAGAGCATGTTTATTTTCATTACTACTGTACATGCGCCTCACTCCCAGCCACTAGGTGGCGATGTTTCACCGAAAAGCGAATTTTCCAACTGCCATCATTAAAATAAATAAATGAAGAACGAAAAACTACTGCAAGTGAACGGCGACGGCTCAGAAAAATCCAAGCGTCACTTCTTCCAACTTGTAAGATATTATTCGCAGATTTACATTCATGAGAGTACAGTATAAATATCCGACTATCCATCTTTACCAGCTTTTGAAACAACACCAAGATGAATTTGTTTACATCTTTGCATTCTTAAGTCTCATTCGGTATCCAAGGTGACTTGTGTGGGATTGTGTACTGAGAGCGCGCGATGTTTTGTGTTAAAACGCGGTGTATTAGCGTTATTAATCTGTGTGTTTGTGTTTAATGTGATTGATGTGGTTTTACAATCTTGACCCATTTGCGAAATGGGATGCACTAGAGCAGATACAGTATGTGCTTCAAGGCAAGGCCTATTCCTGAAACCAATTCTTACTTGTACAGTAAGTCTCTTTTGATGACAAGTGCGAAAAAGATTGATAAATAAATCAATAAAAAATAAACTGAATACATGTAGACATGTATTTCTTTGGTGCATTAATGTTCCCAATCTCCAGTATGCCTGAACAGATGGATGTAGAACTGAAAAGTAAGGGAAGCAATTCTAGAACCTTATTCTTTTTGAGTATTGTTGCTCAAACGCACGTTAATACGTTGTGTACTTACTATATATTAGAAACAAAATCGATTTACATACATATTGCGATTCTTATGTGTGGCAATTTTTGTATCGCCACACTGACTCCAAATTTCTACTCTTTAACTTCTGATTTGTGTTTGTATTTGAGGTGCAGTTCCTTTAAAATCCTACAGGGGCACTCTAAACTATTCACACATTGGCAGGCGGCACAGCGTCCTATGTGGTAGAAGCAAATTACACTGACCAGCCATAACATTATGACCACTCACCTAATATTGAGTAGGTTCCCCCTCTTTGGCGATAATTACCTGTTTGTTATGTCACATTTCTATTAGAACCAGCATTAACCTTTCCCTCAGTTTGAGCTATAGTAGCTCCTCTTTTGGATCAGACTACGCTGGCCAGCATTCACTTCCCCATGTGCATCAGTGACCCTGTCGAAATTTCACCAGTTTTCTGGTGTACTGGCTACTGCAGCCTGGGAGCCATCTTACAAGAGCTGCAGTTTCTTTGACCCAGTTGTCTAGCCATTTGGCTCTTCTCACAGTAGCTACATTTTCAATATCTCATTACAGTGGCGGTTGGAATTGGGTGGAAAATATTAGGCAGCAAGTAAATCTTTTTTTTTTTTTGTAGTTGATGCTTTGGAAGCAGAAATAAATAGGCAGGGATAAGAATTTAAATGACTTTGACAAGAACTCACTGATGCACATGGGAGCTTTGACAAGAAGCACACTGATGCACCAATTTAATATTAAGGAGGTGGTCATAATGTTATTGGTGTTTGTATTGAGGTGTTCCTCTAAAATCTTACAGGTGGGTCATTCTAAACTATTCACACATCGGCAGGCAGCACAGCATCCTGTGAGTTGGGAGTGAATTATGTGTCATTTGATTAGAATCGCATTTAGAACAGTTTGGGATATTTATAAAATTGCGATATTTAAATGATTGCAATACAGATTAAATCAGCTCTGAGGTATCATGATAATATTATATCAGGTGGTCTTCCATCCCTACTATGTATGACTTAAAAAAAAAAAAGAAGCAAACAATAACACAGCTTCCCTATTTATAGTTTTGGTGCATTAAAGATGCAATATTTATCATAGATGCAATATTTCAGTGTGGGCAGGGGTGGCTCGGTGGTTAAGGTGTTTGACTGCTGATCAGGAGGTCCCCAGTTTGAGCCCTGACGCTGCTTTGCTGCCACTGCTGGACCTTTTGAGCAAGGTCCTTCACCCCTAAGTGCTCAGAGACAACTGGCATTGAGCTGGCAACCCAACCCCTAAAGTGTGCCAGGATGGCACATAGACAGACTAAGTGCAATATTTCATGCTTTTACATAACCTGGAAAACAGACAAATCATTATAAATTTTTTTTGTTTGTTTAATCCAAGAACTCAGTAGACATGTATTACATCAGAATTTTGCTCAGCCCTGCTACTTCTCTCTGATAACTGTTACACTCCAAGTGTCTGTATAAAACCTCTCTTTCCATACATATTACATGTAATCTGTAATGTTATGCACACATGTACCTGAAAGCTGTCAGCACGTCCCAGCAAAATCTCATCCTAGTGTTGTTATTAAATGGACACTGAGGAAAAGAGTTTGTGATTTCAGAAAAATTGTTCAGAATTTCAGATTTGCTCCACAGTCCAGAACAAGGATGCTGTTTTGGAATATACCTTTAAATGCACACATCATGATCTTGGTGTAATGCGTTTTCCTCATCAGTTCTGGAATTTACTGCACAGGAAATAAATTTTTTAAGTTTTCAGCCTTTTTACCTGATGTTTTGCAGCCTAATTTCTTCTTGCGCAACATGAACACCTTTACATTTTTTATGTAAAAGTAATCACATGTAAAAAAAATAATAAATTTAATAATGGAAAAATTACCCACCTGGATAACTGGATATATATTTCATTGTGATTGTTCTTAAGAATTGTCTGTGTGTGTATGTATGTGTATATAACGATTTATTTTGTTTTATTCCGGTTGAACTTACCAGTTGTATTTTTAGGCTAAGTAGGAACGTACATGTAGCTATATTATATGGACGAAAGTATTTGGCAAAACCTGCAATGACATTGTAATCAAATACATATACTTCTATATGGATTCGGTCCCCCTTTTGCAGTTATAACAGCTTCCACTCCTCTTTGAAGGCTGTCCACAAAATTTGAGTTTCTCAGGGAATTGGCCCATTTTGTAGAGCTTTATTAGGTCAGGCACTATGGTGGATGAGAAGGCCTGGCCTCTGTTATAGTTCATCCCAAAGGTGCTCGATGGGGTTGAGGTCAGGGCTCTGTGCGGGCCAGTCAAGTTCTTCTGCAGGAGTGCACAATTATGTTGGAATAGAAAAAGGTCTTCCCCACACTGTTGCTACAAAGTTGGAAGCATAGCATTGTTCAAGATGTCTTGGTATGCGAAGTCATTAAGATTGCTCTTGATTGGGGATAAGGGATCTAATTGAATTCAATAATTAACCAGTTTGGCCAAATACTTTTGTCCATATATAGTGGATTTCAATCTTTGGCACGGGAGGTGTAATTCCTGTAATTCCTCCCCGGTCCTGCACTGGCGCTGCAGCCTGTAACTTCGCTAACAGCGCGTGCTTTACTAGTACAGTCGGGCGCGGGATGCACGTATCGCCAGCGAGAAGAGAAAATGGAGGAAGTCATGTTTGGTTGAAGGCGTTGCACATATACTAAGATTTCTAAGTGAGTATGCATAATTGAACGTTTTGGATAATAGGTAAACGCATGAAATAGTATATGTATTTTTTTACAGCAGGTTTTATTAACCGGCTAACATTAAAGTCGTATAACTAAGCCCATGCGCAAGCCCAGTCACCGATAATGGCGTCGCGGTCGAAGGCCACCGTATTACAAATAAAACATTGTGTGCACAATGAACAGCGGGTAAAATAACATACAACGGACATTATTGGATAATTCGCCCGGTCTGTACATTGCATGCAGATACATGGAGGTGACTGAGCGCGAGGAGTTCGTTGGGTGTCGCTATGGTGATTAGCTAGCTAAGCTAATTAAAGGTAAAAAAAAAAAAAAAAACTAGCATGGCGTTTGACCGTGTGACTCGGGCTTAAATTTAAGTTAGCTAAAACGACGATTTTTTTTTAGCGAATATACTTTATGCTAATTTAAAATTTAACCATTATAGTGATCCTGTGTCAAATTTCTGTAAATTGATGTAAAATACCCAATGTTTGCTTAGCTACTTGCGAAACGAGAGGTTGTTGCGCATGCGCACTAACCTGTTAGCGTGTCCTGTAACAATAGACAATCAGTGCGTCTAATAACGATAATAATGCAGTTGAGTTAGTGTAACGATTTGATTCACATCGAACTGCAAATGTATATTTACTGAACTAGTCATTTTAAAAGATGAGCCGTTTGTTTAGCCCGCTAGCATACCTGTGCGTTTAGCAGTGATGATGCTGCGTTCACGCGCTCCTCGGCTTGCACGAGTTCTCATTTCTGAATTTACTCTACCGTTATTCCGATCTGTTTTTGGTTTCCTCTTGCCGTTACAAAATGTTAAACAAGCGGTTGCCCATGCAAACTGTCCAATGATTCCTGAAAGTTTTAGCGGGTTTCGTGGATGCGTATAATTCATATCTCGGGCGGTAACTCGAATGTCAAACATTTCTACAGCACATGGACAGACGTACACTTGGCTAAATTAACACACACGCACTAAATGGCATCTACTAGTTTTAGAATAATGCAATAAGTGAAGTACTGTACCTGTTAATTCGTAGATGAGCTGTACAATCAGGACCAGGTTTTTTTTTTTTTTTTTTTTTTTCAGAAGGAGTTCAGTTTTCATATTCAGCCACAATGCATTCGTGTTTATCCCCGGGCAAGGTCACACTACTCCTGAATCCTTCTTGAAGGTGTTGGCTTTCCCCTTATATATAATATCCTAATTTGCCAAAGAATACAAGTTTTTTTTTTATGTATTGAAAGACATTATTTTGAATCCGTTTAATTTTACATTAAATTTTGTAAAATTTCCTTAAGACAAATCACTTCCTATTATGAGTTATATTGTCCTGGTTATAAATTTGTATTTGTGCTTCTTCCTTGAGTCTAAAAATATAAAATTGCATCACAGCACAAAATGAAGCTACAATTTCCTTCAGGTTTAATAAAGATTAATCTTATCTTCTCAAACGACTTGCAACACAAAATGACTTTGGAATGATTACGGTTAGTGTCTTGTTTTCAGTCTGATCTCTGCATAGTCCTTTAATTCTGATCTTTGGAAAGTTCCCTCAAGGTAGTATTTATACACCTGATGCTGCCGTTATAGACAATTAAGTGACCTCTGTATACAATAAGATGATTGCATAATTCACTTGCACTTTTTTGTGACTTTATGTTGTGTACTCTTATGAATATTTTTTTTAATAATAATTATTATTTAAGTGGCGTACTCTTTTGGTCTTTCTTATATATGTGCATTAGATCCTGAAAGATTGACTGTTAGGTTGTAACATACTCAATTATAGTGTATTGTATATTGGTATCTGCTGCATTTTTTCTTTATCTCTGTGTATAACAAGACAGCTCTACATGGAAACAAAGCAAAAGGAGAATTAAATGTGCCGGCCCCAATAGTTGTTCTCGCTAAGTTGTTTCATCAAGTCTTAAAATATTGATAAAAATGTAATTATGAATATGGGTTGTGTGTTTTTGTATAGGGACTTGAATATATGTATGCACATTAAATTAAGACTGCATGCCATTTATCATCACATCATTTTTATTGAGATCAATGTGTAATAAGTTTTGCACTGGTGCATGTATCAGATTGCAATGGAATTAAGTTAATTCCACATAATGCTGGTTTAGGCCAGGGGTGATTCTTGTTAAACAGCATCTTGAGACAGATCTGAACAACAGGTCATGTATTAGAGTTTGATAGAGCTAAGTTATGCTAGTGACTAGCTTTCCAGAAATGATTAATAACAGCTTAATAACAGCTGTCAATAAGTATGATTAACCTAATAATCATTTATGTCTGTTTTTTTTTCTGAAGCCCTTAAGAAGTGTAGTTTTGAGTTTTATCATATTTTCTTCTTACAGATTTCTCATTGTGATGTGAACGGAGCAGGAACTGGTTGTTATTAAACACTAGTTCTAGTTCAGCAGAGCCTGGAAGGCACCCAGACAGGTACAGTACCCAATTCCTGGTTGGTTACTAATGCAACACAATTAGTTTGATGTCAGTTGATTCTCTTTGAGATTTATTTATTTTTGCACAATGTCAAATATTACCTTGTTTTAGTGTTTGTACTAATCTTGTTTTATCAGCTTTACTTTCTGACAGATTGTTTTAAATCACATGTGTGCAGAATAATAGCTGTGGAATAATAGAACAGATCTTAGTGTAGACGCTTTACTTCTGCTCTACAGGTAAAGAAAGACGAGACAGCGATGGTATAAAATTCAGCCGATGTTTTATAGCTTGAGTTTTTACAGTATTACAAGGAATCTTTCTTTTTGTGGGATAACTTGGGAATGTAGAAATGTAAACAAACTTGGTAAAATAGCGTCAAATAATATTTTAAATAATATACTCCTGTTATTTTGTGCACATTTATATAATCCCTCGAGGTGGAAAAATTATTTAATCTCGGCAAGATGAATATCTGAAACAGATTTTGTTACCCAACAAGCATCTTTAAACCTGTATTGGAGTAGGAGTCTGTGTTTCCAGGAAAGGATACGTTTTAGCCTGATTATAGGTACTTTAGGTAAAGCATGGCTAAAATGTATCAAGTGCATCATGAATAGATGACTGGCAAAGTAAGTTTAGCACTTCTTACTGTTGCAGATGTTACACACACACACACACACTATGTGTATTGCTACTTTTATATCAGTGACCATTTATGCTGTTAGGTAATATAAAATTGAACTTTTTTTGTAAGGTTCTTTTTATTTATTGTTCTGTCAAAGATCAGTTACAGAACTGCACACTTAAGTAAATTAACTAAAATATAAAAAGTGAATACTCAAACTGATCATGGACCGCACCACCTTAACTGAAGTGGTGAAAAGCTCAACTCTGAATTATGTGTTGTGCTTCTCTCTTAACTGTAGATAATTCTGTTTGAAAACTAGCAAGTGACTCCATCAGCTATGGAGGAGATTGTGAGCCCTGAGCTAGCTCAAACTCCTAAGCCTGAGTCCAGCCAAGATTTGGATTCCAGTTCACAAGGTACCACTGACCTTGGTCCTCTGTATGAGTGAAAGCTTCATTTACCTGGTTGGCTGCAGCTTGGTGGAACTCTTAATCTGACTCTGAATGAGTTCTAATATTGGGGGTGTTTTTGCAAAGTGATATCCTAACTCAATTCTTGCACTCTAAATTGAGTTTCAATTCTGCTCTTGCATCTGGGCCTTGCAGAATTCTATACGTTGAATTGATCTCATTAATGCTTCTTGCTTGGTTGCATTTTTTTCCTTTGGATACATCAAGTTAATGCAGAATATTCAGTGTTTTCTAATTTCCTTGCCAACATCTTACAGCTCCAACTGTTGTGACAGAGGAAGAAAAGGACAAGTGTGACAAATGCCAGAGTGATGACACTCTCAAAGACCAAGTAGAGGACGTAGAGAAATCAGCTAAGAACTCTGGCGAGCTTAAAAAGACTTGGCGTTTCCGCAGAACCACCATTGCAAAAAGGGACATGGCTGGAGAGACGGCAGGTGTAACAGATAGTCCTGGAGCACCGGTGCGGCGAAGCGGCAGGCAGGCCAAGCGCACTGATAAGCTTGAGGAATTCTTGGTGACAGTAAAGCGAGGAAGAGGAGCAGCGAGGCGTAGTGCGCCTGCTCATTTAGAGAGTGGAGATCCACCGTCTGAGACCGCCTCAGAGGCTAGCTTTGACGGAAGCACAGAGATTAAAGTGACCGAAAGCAAAGCACCGTCTCCAGTGAGGAGGACCAGAGGGAGGGGCAGGGGAAGGGCGACCTCCATGCCCAAAGCAGAAATGGCTGACTCAGCCAGTGACGACGATAGTTCGGATAATGAAGAGAAAGCCACGAATGAGACTCAAGAAAAGCTTGTGGTAGAGCCTGGTGCAGAAGATGCTAAAGAAGAAGAAGAAGAAGAGGAGGAAGAGATAAAAGAAGAGAAACCAGAAGAAATAGAAAAGCAAAATGAAGAGGCAAGCCAGGAGGAAGTGCCGGTCAACACAAGGCCTATAACAAGAAGCCCTTCGAAATCAGGCCCCAAAAGAGAAGCTAAGGTTAAACCAGGCACATGCGAAGACGAAGACGAGTCGTCGTCATCCAGCGGATCTGATAATGACGGTTATGATCCAAATGCACTTTACTGCATCTGCAGACAGAAACACAACAAAAGGTTAGTGACTTGTAGAAACAAAATACATGTACCCTTAGTGCACACCGTAATGTGACCACCTGCACATTCCTGCAGTTTAAAGCTTTGCACAGGTTTAAATATTCCAGAAACGGTAGTTCTCCTGAGATCTTCACAGATTGGTGTTCTTAACCAGTGAGTAGAAGGTGGGCAGAAACCTTGTTGATGAGAGAAGGCTGAGAACCTGTTGTAGCCCAGTCTACAGGGTTGAAAATGTAGTGGATTTTAAGATCCTTTTCTGCTCACCAAAGTTGTAAAGAGTGGGGTTTGCTTTTTAAATGGGGTTTTGAAGACTTGTTGTCAGAACAACCGGTACAGCCATCGTTCTTGCCTCTCTCATCAGCAGGGCATTTGCACTCGCAGATCTTCTGCACCATCCTGTCTCAATTCCGTAGACTCAGTGATTTTTAAAAATGCTTAAATCAGGCCCTTTGGCACCATCAATGATGCCACAATCAGAGTCAATGATCATATTGTTCCTGTTCATGTGTTTGATGTTAGCATTAACTGAAGCTCTTGACTTTTATTGGAATGTTTTTTTGATTGGGTAATTCCCTGAGTAAGCAGGGGTGTGTGTTCCTATTAAAGTTGCCAGTTACCTTTTTAAATTGAAAAGTATGTTGAATAAATGCCTTGTGCTACCTGGTTCAAGCATGCAATGTGTGCTCAGGTTCATGATCTGCTGTGACCGCTGTGAAGAGTGGTTCCACGGTGACTGCGTGGGCATTACGGAGGCACGCGGCCGCCTGATGGAACGCAACAGTGAGGACTACGTGTGCCCCAACTGCACAGGCAGAAAAGGCCAGGGGACCAAGCCCTTCACCTCAACAGCAGGGTCTGACCCAAGCAAACAACCTGCTGCTCGCAGGGCAGATCCCAGTCCAGCTCTTGTTAGCCAAACCAATGTACACACCCTGCCTCCTGCTACTACAGCTTCTTCTACCGCAGAAGAGAAGCACGGTGAAGAAGTCGGCATCAAGGGCAGGATCGAGAAAGCTGCTAACCCAAGCGGCAAAAAGAAAATAAAGATTTTCCAGCCGGTAGGTTGTTGCATAGTATCTGTGTGTTTTTCGCCAGTGGAGTAACTACAGTCGAGAGCCTTAAAAATAAGTTTGGTTTAATACCAAAAATATCAGAGCATAAAACTGTCTTTATTTTATACTATATGCAGGAGAATTATCTGACACTATTTTGTCTGATTTTATATTATAGTTTATTATATAATTGCTTACCGAAAGCGCAAATGTTGGAAATGTTAAAAGTACTATAGAATGAAACAAAGCACCTAAAAAAAAAACCAATAATAATAAGCTGATCACTTTCTGAGTATGTGTATTACTGTTTGTGTGTGTGTTTTTTTTTTTTTTATATATATATAATTTTTTTAATTTAACATGCACTATAAGTGTCACATCTTTAATGGGTATTTAAAATAAAAATTTATATATATTATATAATATAAATAATTTATATATGCTACATTTAAAGCCAAGCAACTTTTAAATTGATATAATTTCTAGAACTATTAAATTATTAAAGACAGGAAAATGTGGTGCATACCATAACCTGCAGGTGTAAAAATATATAAAATGTATGTAATGTGTATTTTTATGATATTTGCAAATTGCACAATTTCATTTGCTTGTTTTTAATACATTAAAACCAATCACCATATGAAGTGGAACCACTTGGTTAAGTATTTACAGCTGGAACAGTATGTTATATGCTTTATTTTTGGCTGTTTTAATTATTTATAAGAGATCATCTGGGGGCAAGTGGCAAATGAAGACTACACTTTTCAGTTAATAGTATGAGAAACATGTAGTCTGGTATGATGGTATCTACCAAATAGTAATGCAGCTGATGACTATTTAATTACCTAATTAACAATTTAACTTAAGAATAATTGCATAATAATTTCAATTTAGAATTAAACATGGCATTTAAAATATCCTGTATTAAGATATTGGCCAGTTGCAAAATAGTGTACAAGTTTTAGAAGTGAACCATTGCTAAGGAATGTGTTTGGAAAAATTTTATTGATATCAATGCCGACAATCTGAAAATCATTTTTCTTCGATTTGCTTCCTAATTGTTTAAAAACAAGCCTGATTTAATAATTAGCTTGGAAAGAATCAAAAGAGGTTACAACTTTATCATTGACTTTCTTATAAAATATCTACAGGAAAGACCAGGCTACAAAGAGGTGTCTTTAGCAGTTTTGCAGATCATTAGATTTGACTATATATTTACAGGAAGTGACTTTATAGACACTTTGAGTCTGTAGTTAAAATGATAAGGATGAATTTACAAATCGCAGATTACCCTTTTGTCTAAATCGCTTGTAACAGTAGCACGTTTGTTACTATTATTTTGTGATATTGCATTTTTACCCATTTTTGAGCCATATTTAGAGGACTCTACATATTTTTGAACAGGTTCCTTTAAGCGATAAAAGTTGCACTGACCTCTGATTGGGGCTTTAATAGTTCCACAACTTGATAGGTCTGACCAGCATGAGTTTTCAGCAGGTGATGGCGACTGCAGAGGAGTCCTCTCTCCCTAAGTGCATTGGTCCTGGCTGTGAGAGGGATGCACTGCCAGACTCTGTCTACTGCGGTAATGACTGCATCCTGAAGCATGCTGCTGCTGCCATGAAGACCATTACTACTGACAGTAAGGAGAGTAAACCCAAGGAGAAGCCTAAGCCAAAAATCCTGAAAAAGCCCGCAGTCGTATCACCAGTCAAGGTATTATTCCAAGATCGGTGTTAGGAAAGGTTTTAAATCATTAACTTTGTGTATATGTGTATAAACCATTGATATAAACTGTGTTGCTGTGGTGAATAAAAAAATTATAGTTATAACAATGATTTTTCTTTGGAGGCTGTTAAGAGGGCGGTATAGTAACTGACTTTACATTTGAGTAAACCTTTTTGATTACCAGACTTGTGCTTTATTGCATGTAGATACTTTAAATACCTTATTAAATTTGGAAAACATGATCAGTATTTCAGAAAAGATAAGGGAAAAACTCTGGGCCTTTTTTTTTTTTAGTTCTATAATTAACTCTTTTCATGCATGTTTTTTATTTTTAAAGAGTTCCGGTCCTGAGCGAAGGAGCAGCAGGAGGACCACAGACTCGTCCAGCAAATCTCAAGAGGAGTCCTTGGTGTCGGAAGGCCGTGAAGATGAAGAGGAGGAGGATGAAGAAGACCGAGTCGCAGAGGAGCATCCACCACCCCCAGCCATGTCTTCTTGGTCCAGCGACCATAATTACATTGCAGTAGCGCCAGAAAAGACTACAGCAATATCACCAACTGTGTTAAACAAAGCGTGTATGTATCTTAAAGGTTTTCCACACTTTAATCTTCGGGCTCTCTGTGACTTGTGGTGTAGAACTTTGATATGAAAAAATGTGATGTCCTGGCCCAAACCCCATCAGGCTGTAACACTAGAAATCTGAATTAAGAAAATGCCTGAGGACATGAAGTATCTGGCTGTGAAAGAAAGCATGTGTAAACATAGAGGTTTATAAAGTGGTTGCCCAAATGCATACCTTAACGGATACAGAAGTGCTTAAAGAACAGGTAAGTATTTAGATATACATACAAGAAATGGTAGGTATTATTCCCTGTGGTTGTATAAAGGTGTCTGATTTAAAAAAAAAAAAAAAACTGTAACAATGATTTTGCTTGTTTATATGCTTATATGGCCAGTTTTATGGGCATTGGCAAAGCCAAAACCAACACAATAGAATTTTTAAAGCTACACTTTATTCATAAATTTATAAAATTTTAGATTTGGCTTGATCAGTTTTGAGACAGCATTCAAAGAGATGTACAGTGCCTTGCCATGATGCTGCTGATAACTTTTTTTTTTGTCTGTGGAATATATTTTTGTATGAAAGTGAAAATTTTAATTGTGTGTATGAATGCCTCCAACTTCCTCTCTGATCTGGGAATAGTATCTTAAGAACAGGAGTACCGACGGACCATCTGAACAGGTAGGTCACGGTGTCTTTTTTTTTTTTTTTTTTTTTTTTTTGTCACCTTCTCACCAAGAATAGAGCAGCATTTTTGACCACATGGTGCCTGGCGGAGATTTTCTCTGAGCACCTTTTTGTTACCACTAACATTTTAAAAAAAATATATATTTTTTATTTATTTGCCTTGCATGCCCTGCTTTTTTTTTTTTTATTCTCTTTTGAGACTTATTGACTTAAAATGAATAAATAAAGTGATGTTACAGATAAATACATTGATGCCCCTTGCTTCAATTTTGAGCGAAGTCTTATCTTTTGGGAGTGCTTTGGATTTCTTGGCCTCTGCCTGCTTTGGCCCTCACCATCCAGCCAGCAGCTGATCAGCGCAGATATTTGCCCTCGAGAGAAAAAGACCTGACACTCTGACTGTGAAGTTTGAAACTGTGAAGTCTACAAAAACTGGAAGATGACAGTCTGGCGGACAGCACACAGAAGCACAATTCTCTTCTCTCATTAGTACAGCACACAGAGGAAATGAGGAGCTGTAATTAGAAGAATATGCAGATAGCAGGCATTTTTATGTAACTTTGCTTAAAATCAAGTTAAAGCAGTTTTGGGATTATGAGCTGTCTATCTTTGATGTGTTGATTTATTCATTGGTCAGTTTTATTGCCTGATTTAGTAAATAGAGGAATGCTGAATCTAAGCTATTAAGTTTAGAAAGATGTATTAATTCGTTATTTATGAATATAAGCCTGTATTTTGTATCCAATTAAGGAGGCTTTGCTGGGAATAAATCTGTTCATTAGCTTATTTTGACACAAACAGTTGACTTTGCAGCCTGACATTTGAATACCAATATGTGTTTTCTTTGTGTACAGTAAATATGACTACAGGTGAAAGTCCAAGAATAAGAGGTATATAGATGAATACAATACAGCACAACTTCACAATGAAAACAAACTTCTTTAAAAAAGAAATAATGCAACACATACAGGAGGACTGGAAATACTTTCTCTACTTGGATCAATGCTGTGTGGGTCTTGGACGACCTTTTGGTGTAGGAGCGCCTGTGCATTGGGATCGTGCATTAACACAGTTGAAACATTTTAATAGTTGTGGTTGCTCTTTTCTCTTCAATCACATATTACATGGTTTTTGGAGACTAAGCCTGTAAAATAAAAAGTTTCAGTCAGTGGGCAAACAAAAAAAACCTACATTGGATGTTAAAGGTTTTTAAGCATGATCAGCAGCAGGTAGGCATGGAAGTGTTGTCTTCAAGACTAGCAGAGGGAAAATTTTTATTAAATCATTTAGGACATTATAAAGTTAATCCCTTGTTTAATGCAAGTCAATGGGTTATGGCCTTAATGTTTGTGGGTAGGACTGGTTTCCTAAATTTTACACATTTTAGTTTAGTGTTCCTCTGGTTGGTTAATGTGGAACAGCTAAGGCTGATGCAAATTATATTTTTCTTTTTATATATCTAAATATCTGTGTAAATTATGTTTAAAGCCATGGACGTGCACATCTGGAATGTATGGCAATTGATTTTTCAAAAAATAAACACTTGATTTTTCCACTTTTAGATTTGTGTATTTTCTTCCTCTTCCCATTAATCGTGGTGTATACCATCATGAATCTATTGTTTTTTTTTAAATAAATGAATAGATTCAGGATCAAGGCAAGGCACAAATACTTTGTTTTGAAATTTGCCTAAATTAATCCAAACCTATTTCATGGAAACTACAAACATGCAGTTATTTAATTTCTATTCTATTTCTATTAATTTTGACCTATATTAAAAGTTTTACTTATATTTTTTTAAAATATGTATTTTTTATGGATTTTGTTTTCAGCAGCTGCTCAGAAGGATGAGGAGGAAAAAACAGCAGAACCTGAACCAGAGAAGAAAGAGCCGGCTCCCATCGAGAAGAAACCCCTAGCAGCAACCGTCTCCCCCAAAGGAGGCAAAAAGTCCCCAGCCCTGAAGATGTCCAAGCCTGCTCCAGTCTCTATGCCCAAGGGCAAAACAAGCACTACTTCCTCAAGCAGTGCCAAAGACTTGAAAAAACAGGCTCCATCCCAAGGCAAAGTGGGCAAGTCGAAAAAACCGGGACCACCCCCACCTCCCATTCCAGTTTTCTCTACCTCTGGTCCACCTGGATCATCACGGCTCCATCCCACTGGAGCGCTAAGTGTCGGAAAGAGCACCTTCACCATCCCCAAAAAGCAGCCACAGTCTGGCGTAAAGGAGTCTGCGGGTTCTGGTCCCTCCTCAGTCTCCAGGTTGCCTCCTGCATCCATGCCCTCTAGCTCCCAGAGCCAGCCGCCGACATCCAAGCCAGTGCCATCGGCAGCTCCCCCTCCTCCACAAGCACCTCCTAACAACCAGATGAGGTCCAACATCCGTCGTTCTCTCACTGATATTTTGTACAAAAGGTGAGAAAGTTGCTCGATTTTGTCATATGATTTTATATATTTTTTATTTGAAAAATTTTTATATGTAGACAGTCTTTTTACAAATGTGCTTTATGATATTACTGCAATATTGAGGGATAACTGTAAAATTTGAAATTATTTAAAATTGCTGTTAAATAATTAGTAACTAACATTTATACTGTTCTGTAGGGTGAGCGACAGTGATGATCTTTCCATGTCTGAGAGTGAGGTGAGCAAGCTGGCTGTCAGCATTGAGAAAGAAATGTTCAATCTGTACATGAACACAGACAGCAAGTACAAGAACAAATACCGGTCCTTAATGTTCAACTTAAAGGACCCTAAAAATAAGGTCAGTCAACAGTTTAGAGTTTCTGTACCACTGTAGCTTTTTTCAGAGCACATACATGAACATGCATTGTATTTGTCTGCCGTGTTTTTCAACAGGGCTTGTTTTATCGTGTGGTTGGTGGAGAGGTCAGCCCATTTCGGTTAGTGCGGCTCAGCCCTGAGGAATTACTCTCTAAAGAGATTTCTGATTGGAGGAAAACCGGTACTTCTGAGGTAATGCTGCAACTGGAATTTGATTAGCATCTATGTACAAGTTCATTTTAGATAATTGATCTCATCAAATATGATGAATACTAGTACTAGTAAAAAGTAATAAATTATATATTTATTATTATTACTTTTTTATTTTTTATTTTTTATAAATAGAGTCTAGATGTTGGTGGAAGGAACCAACCAGGGCAGTCCAAAGCTGGATCCAAACAGGATGCTGCTCCCCCTGATGTAGACATGGAAGAAGCTCCTTCCATGTCTGATGGAGATGTATGTATCTCTGCTACTTCCCAATCTCCTCACTTGGCTTCTGGGGCAGTAAGTGGTGGCTTTCTGTCTTTGGCTTTTTTTTTTTTTTTTTTTTTTTTTAATTCTCTGGCTTTTTTTCCTTTTTCCTTTTCTTCTGTTTCCATTCATTTTGACCCATACACTTGATTTTACCTTTTTTTGTTTTTGCACATTTCTATTAATTAAGCTATATAATCTATGGTGTATAAGCATAATTTTGGAATGCTGCATTTGTCTTTTAAATTTTTTTGTTGTTGCGCAGTCTAATATTTAATTTCTGTATGTGTCCTGTCTTGTGGTTTTCACAGTAAACAGCTGATTACTTAGTCTGTGTATATTTTCATAGGATCACCAGGAGTCCCACCCATCATCCACACCTCAAAGTTCGGCTTCTGCTACAAAAAGCAGTGCTGTTCCAGACATCTTGAGCAACATGTTGAAAGACACTACAGCAGAACACAGGGCTCATCTGTTTGACCTTAACTGCAAGATCTGCACAGGTAGCACCTTAATGAAATGCACTCTGAATAAATCTAATCGGTTACTATTACATTAGCTTGACATTATCACTACATAATCTCTTCCAGGTCAGAGGTCTGCTGAAGATGAGCCAGCAGCTAAAAAGCCCAAACTGTCTGCTCCTAAAAAACAAGATCCTCCTGAAAAACCCAAAACAGAGCAGCGACCTAACCCAAAACAGGCGCAAGCAGACCAACCAAATGTCTCTTACTCTGCAAATGATGCATCTATGCCTCATCAACCAAGTAGCACGGAAGACCAGAACAGCACGATGCCTGTTTCGCAAGCCCCTGTGGTCACCCCAGCAGTTTCTTCCGTCACCATAAGCCGGCGAGACCCTCGTACTGCCAGCCACCGCTCCTCTGTACCGCCTATTCAGACTGAACCTGATGTTAGTATGTCTGTTGGGGTGCCTGTCGTTACACCGGTTCCCACCTCTATACCCTCTGAAACTCCTGTGGTCGATGTAAAGGGGCCGTTGCCTATGCCACCTCCAGCTCCAGTATCTTTGTCTAAAGCTGTGGTGACGAAACAAGTTGGATCAACAGAATCACGACACTACGGCGCCAGCGCACCCAGGTAGATTTAAGTTGGAGGTTTTTATAATAGTTTTCTAATGCACCATATTTCAGTATGTTGGTGTTGAAACACTGAATTCTTCTGAATTTAAATAAAATTTCACCTTTTTTGACCAAAGTTACTGAGACTTGACTCAGTAACATTTAAATTTTTGGAATAACTCGTTATGTTTTTCTGCAGCATGACAGAGCCTACTCCTGAAGGTGAAACAGCGCTGTTCCTGTCAGGACAGGAGATTATGTGGAAAGGGTTTGTCAACATGCACGCTGTTGCCAAGTTTGTCACCAAAGCCTACCTGGTCTCAGGATCCTTTGAGCATCTCAAAGAGGTTTGTTCCTTGTTCTACTTGCTGTATGTGTAAATGTCAGTTAGCAACGAATGTAAATTACATGCTAAAGACAGTATTGCTCGATTGTTTATTCATTTATATATTTTTTCAGGACTTACCCGATACCATTCACATTGGTGGTAGAATATCACCACACACAGTTTGGGACTATGTTGGTAAACTGAAGACTTCCTTGTCAAAGGTAAGGGATATTAACAAATGCTATTAATATGAATAAGTAAAATAGGATAACAAGGGAAGGAAAAATACTTGTGTATCCTGATCCTTTTGTAGACTGACAGCATTTTCGTTTCCTGTTGCTTTTTTTAGGAGCTTTGTCTTATTCGTTTTCATCCTGCGACTGAAGAGGAGGAAGTTGCCTACGTCTCCCTGTTTTCTTATTTCAGCAGCCGCAAGCGGTTTGGCGTAGTGGCCAACAGCAACAAACGAATCAAAGACCTTTACCTCATTCCGCTGAGCTCTGAGGATCCTCTGCCTGCTAAACTCTTACCTTTTGATGGACCAGGTAAGCTTGTGAAAGATGATGTTAACAGTGCGTGTAAACTGTCTTGTAAAAAAATACAGGTGTGGAGAAATGCTCAGGTAGGTACTGTGCCTCTCTATTGCATGAAAAGGTGACATGCCACCAAGGGATTCTGCAAAAAGGCTTTTTTGTGTGTTTTTATATGATTTTTACTTTGGGTTGTATTTATTTATTTTTTCTTCTTATTGTAATCTGTATCATGTAATTTGTGTTTTCTAATAAAGCACATCATGCATCCAAAATGGGTGCAACCCTAGATATTTGTCTCAGCCTTGTTTCTTAGCATCTACTCACAAATATATATATTTTTTACTTTTTGGTGCAAATATAACCTGTGCATACTTGCATTACATTGTTTTTTGTTATGTTGAAGTAGACATAAGGTACTGTTTTTAGTTATCAGATGTTTAAACACTGATAATCACTGCTGGATGCACCTGAAACACCATGGTGACTGTGGTAAGTCATCTGCCAGACCCAAGTGATGGAACATGACATCATCCACGTGAAAATATTAGAGTGGAAGTAACTTGAAGAATCATATATTTTTTCCTTTCTGCCCATTGGGCAGTTTATCTTTTCAGTGTCAGTTTTGTTTGTTAGAGAAATTCACAGCTGTTGCACTGTTATCCCACAAGCATAATGAGTTTCTAACTCCAGTGGTGGTATTGGTTCAGTTGTGCCAAGTATATATGTGGAGCTAGAAAAAATAAATTCTAAAAGATTTCAACAAATACACTGATACATTTTGTGTGCACTTATAGATTAATTTGAAAATACATGGATATTTAACTGTATCTCTGCCATTGGCTCTGACCATATAAAGATGAACACAATCTGCCTGACATCATCCTAAATTATGTAATGATTTAATACTTGACTAATGTCTATTCATTAATATACATTTACCTCCAATGATACCCATTTATACAAGTATATTAATAAAACAAATTCTATTTTTGTTATGCATAAATGTTTAGCATTGAACAGTATGGTCTTCTGAGAAAGTATTCCATAATTTTTAACAATTTATTTATTTTTTTTGATAGGTCTCGAGCCAGCTCGACCGAATCTCTTGCTTGGGCTGTTAATTTGTCAGAAAGACAAGAAACGTGCTGGAGCCCCGCTGGAAAGTGAGGAAAAGCGTTCTAAAACCCAACGAGATGATGAGACAGGCCTCCCAAAACCAATCATTGTTACCAAAACTGATAAACCTGTGCGAATCAGTCAGGATTCCATAAGCACAACTCCTCCTGGAACTCCACCACCTCTCAGCAGTTCTGAGTCATTCGTTGGTCCCCTTACATCATCAGTGATTTCCATTTTGTCCTCTGTCAAGGCATCTGGTGTCACCACAAGTGCAGGCAGTAATTCCCCATCAACTATGTCCACCCCAGCAGTTCCTGCCACATCTGCCACTCCACTTCAGACCATCTTGAAGACCTTGTTTGGAAAGAAGAAGGATACTGAAGCCTCTCAGTCCCCTTCAGATCGAAGTTCATCAGAAGTTCCTCTGCTAGATCCAATAGTTGAGCAGTTTGGCATTACAAAAGGTAAACAAATAGATGAACAAGAGGATGATAGACCATATGATCCAGAAGAAGAATATGATCCCAGTGTGTCATATAGTAAAGAAAAACCTAATGATTCTGTGGTCATTACACAACCAGAGGTTAAATCGGTTATGGTGGAAGATGTTGAATATGATCCTGAAGATGACTCCATTTTTGAGGAGGTTAAGGGGGAACCAGGTTCCAAGAAGCAAATAGAGGAACAGGACCAGCAAATGCCTGATGCTAAATCCCTCTTAGCTAGCGCTCACTTGCTTCAACTTGGTAAAAAAGTTGAGCAGTTGGTTGCAAAAAACACAGCTTCTACCCCAGTTATTAACCAGAGACGGGATCCCAGGCAAAGTAGGGACCCTAGACATGTTTCTGTGAATCAGAGAATAAACTCAGATGATTCTGTAGAGAAGGAAGAGACTTCTGCTGTTATGTCTACTATTACTACAACTTTAAGTAATACAGATTCTACAGCTGTGTCTACTACAACAGACAAACCACCCATTGACATTGCTGCAATACTAGACACATTAACACCAAAACAGCCTAAAGTCATAGACACTCCATTACATGATTCCTTAAATGCTGAACCAACAGAACCTTGTGAAATCACAGATGCACCACCATCACAAGATCCTATTATTGACTCAGAACTATTGCAAACAACTGATCCTCAAGCAGAGTCATCCAAACCTGAAGAGGAATCTAACAGTGAAGAGGTGCCTTTTCTAGATGCAGACACCACAGAAATTCCACTATTAGGGGAAAAAATAGACCCTGATCTAGTTGAAAGTTACCTGGATACAGAACCTAAAAAAAATCCCAAAGAAAATGACGTTCCATTAGAATCAGAAAAGAAGAGTTTTGAAGAAATTTGGCCCAATTCTGCAACCATCTTAAAAAAAGATCCAATCTCTTCTGTTGGCGAGTCTGCAGAATCTTCTACAACCTATTACAATATTACAACAATCAGTACACCAATAACTTCCATGGGAAGGCCACAAGATGTAACAAAAGTGAGTTCATCTTATATGGAATCACAAAGCTCTCATATGCCACACATGACTGGACCAAACTCACAAACTGACTATCGAGGCCCCTCAGACATTCCGCCTCCAATATCTTTTCCTCTGTCAGTTGGGCCTCCACCAGCGCTTGGTCCACCTCCGATGACTGTTCCACCCCCTATGCATATTCCACCTCCAATGTCAGGACCACCTCCAATGCAAATTCCTCCACCAATTCAAGTCCCACCTCCACCTCATGTTGAAAATGACCTGTCACAATATCCACCGCCTGGCCCATATGCACCTTACCAGAATCAGTGGGGAAACAGTTCACAGTTTGATGCCTCAAGAGGACCACCTCCTCCAATGGTTACACCAAGAGGACCCCCACCCTCAGTCCCACCAATGGGTCAAAGAGGACCTCTACCTCAAATATTTAACAACAATATGCCCCCACATCATATAGGACCTCGAGGACCACCTCCTGGTCCTCCTATACCTGGCCCACCACTACCTACTACCTTTGATGGACAAAGATTTGGTGGGCCTCCTCTACCTTTTAACTTCCCTGGACCCCGAGGTCCACCACCATTTGCAGGTCCTCCCCCTGGTCATTTTGACAACAGGGCACCACCACCATCTCACTTCCCTGGTCCAAGGGGTCCTCCTCCTCCTCATAACATTGGGGAACCTGGACCGCTGCACAACATCCCAAGAGGGCCTGCTGACAATGATGGAAGAAGTTCTTATCAGCCAGGGATTGAGCAACCCCAGGGACAAACAACTTCACACAATTATAGAGACAACCAGGGACCCTCACATGGTCCTCCTTTTAGAGGACCTCCACCAAACCACTTTGATGGACGAAGAGGCCCACCTGGTTCAGCGGGTGAAATTCCAGGGCACAGATTTCCGCCTCCAAACCAATTTCGTGGCTCACCTCAGGATAGAGTTTCTTTTGATGAGCCGAGAGGGGGTTCAACCCAAGATATGGAAAGGCACCGAGGTCCTACTCCTCAGCATTTTGGTGGGCCAAGAGCACCACCACCAGGACACTACTCTGATAATGATTCTGGAGGTCAGACATCACGTTACCAGCACAATGACCGTCTAAATGACATAAGACCTGTAAGGGGCCCTTTGTTGCCTACTCCTTCTGAAGGTCCCATTCCAGTACCAGGTCGCATGGGTGGGCATAGCCCAGAGTCCCATCGTGATGACCACTGGAGAAGACACTCGCCTGAAATGAGAAGACGCAGTAGCTCAACTAGAGAGGGTGCTGAACCACAGGACAGGCCAAGTCGGTTTGACGGTGGCCCCCGTGAGCGAGATGGAGAAGATAGGCAACGAGATGTGTCTGAGGACAGGAGGAGAGACCGGGATGGGCTGCATGGAGGCCGATCGTGGGGCTGGACTAGAGACCGTGAATGGGACCGTGCTAGGGAGAGAGACCGTGACAGAGATCGGGAGAGAGACCATAGTAGAGACAGAGACAGAGATCGGGAGAGAGACCACAGTAGAGACCGGGATAGAGATCGGGAGAGAGAACACAGTAGGGACGGGGAACGGGATCGCAGCAGGGAAAGGGACAGAGAAAGAGACCGTAGCAGGGAGAGAGACCGCAGTAGAGGTAGAGATACTGATCGACATAAAGAAGGTGATGGGGACAAGAGGAGGGATCGGGACCGCGATCGAGATCGTGGCAGGGAGAGAGAATCTGACAGGAAAGACCATGACCGAGACAGAGGAAAAAACAGAGAAAGGGATAGAGACCGTGAGCGAGATAGAGACAGTAGGGACAAAAGACGAGAACGCTCAAGGAGCCGTGAACGGGACCGTGGGAGAGAGAGAGAAAGACGAGATCGGGACAGAGACCGGGACAGAGAGAGGGAGAAGGACAGGGAAAAAGACAGGGAAAAGGAAAGGAGACGGAGGAGCAGAAGCAAAGATAGAAAAGAGGAGAAAAGAGACAGACCTGAGACCTCAAGGGACACAGAAAAATCTACTGATAATGAAATTGTGTCCTAATTTTTCTTTTCTACAGTATTCAAGACATTCTTCAAAATTGACAAGCTTTGGTACTTGGATTTTTTTTTTTTTTAAACTAGATTTGCATGTATGTCGTACTATTCTACATGGGTAATGTAAAGTCGATTTCGAACATTTTCCACTGCTTCCTTGATATACTTTGTGCCCTTGATTACATTCTAAGACACAGATCTTGTGAATTTAAAAATCCTATTAGAGAGATGGTGTCATACCAAACTTCCTATCACCTGGTAAAATATATTTTAAGAGTACATAAAAAATTGACATGTAAATATGTATTTGTGTATATGTATATATACATGTATGTTTTTAACTATGGTTTTTCTAGAAGAGAAGTGAAGCCATAAAGCTTAAAAAAAAATAATGTCAGAGGGATAAACCTTGGCCTTGATGATCAAGGTCTGTAAAAATCTTGTTAACCAGTCAATAGATATGCCTGTAGGCAGTTCTCAGTCAGCTGTTCTGTAAGCTTTATGAGGTTTTTGTTTATTAAACCACTCTTTATACAAGATTTGCAAGACCTTATTCCTGTTTTTATATTCAACATTCATCACACTGCGAATTTAAAACGATAACGTGTTTTTGTTGATGGCATTATTTATTACAGCCCACAATACCTGTATTGGTTTGACACCTCCACCTTGTGGATGAAAAAAGTATAACAACCAATAAACCAGCCTGCAACTTTATTGGGGTTTATGATTAATACTACAACATAATAATCAAACATTAGTAAACTCATGACACAAAGTGTTATCAACAATGTGAATTTAAGTGCAGACAGTTAATTTGTTCATAATGATTTATACAGTACATCTATATTGGGTGATCTGTCTACTGTATAATCTCCTGTATGGCATGGCTAACCCATGCTTGTTTTTATATGGCCAAAAAGCCTGCACCAAATTCTGTTCTGTTGTAGCGTCTGGGCAAACTCTGATCAGCATATTGCATAATCATTGTATTTATTTATTTATCATTATATAGATGTACGTACATCTGAGTTTAAAGTATATTTTATGGGGCATTCAATTTCACAGACCTGTTACCTTAAGCTAGGATCTGTGTATCCTTTACAAACTACATACAATCAATATACACTGGCTACTAGTAATATATATATATTTTTTTTACTTTGCTGGAATGTTCATTAATGAAAAAAACAACATTAAGCATAAGTCAAAAATGACAAGTTTTTAATCACCTTTAAATAAAATCCCTTAAGTTTTACAATTAAAAATTACTAAAAAAAAAATGTATATTTTGTTAGTATGAATAATTTGCTTTTTTAAATCCATCTGATGCAAACTCACCATGCTTTTTTCCCCTAAATAGATTGTTCTATATAGGTAATGATTTTGCATGGTATCTAGACAATGTCTCCTTACTAATATTTTTATCTGGACCAGACAATGTGCCAACCTTCATTAAAGCAATGTGCTAAACAATTTGCCCATGTAAAGGCACCTTTAATCAATCTCTGTAACTCTGCATGGTTCTGACCTGCTTTAAATCATCTACTATAGTCCCTGTTCCCAAAAAGCAGAGGATTACAGATCTTATCAGCTACACACCTGTTTCTCTAACCAATTAGGCCATTGAAGTACTTAAATGATTAATAGTGTCCCATAGAATAAACAATCCTCTACAAGCACACCATGCAGTTTGTATATAGGACAATATATCTGTAGATGATGCAGTCAGGCTAGGCATACATTTCATCCCGCAACACCTGAACAGTCATTAAACTTATGCGAGGATTCTGGTTGTTAATTTTAGCCACTATTGTACCCAAGCTTTTTCACAAGTTTTCCCAGCTAACTGTTAGTCTGCCTGTCTGTGCATGACTAACTACATGACAGAAACAGTTTGTGAAGCTAGAAAAAACAAACCGTTACCACTTCAACCATCAGCACAGGAGCACCACAAGGTTGTGTGCTCTATCCTCTACTGTCTGTATACCAATGACTGCATCTATTTCAGCTCATGTTATACTTTGCAGACAAAACAGCTGTCCTTAGCTTGGTATAGAGTGGGGTAAAGTCTGAAAACAGACAGGAAGTAGCATGGACTAACATCCTGGTGGAGCCATTGTGGGACACTGAGACAGTGTCTACCATCTGGTGCTACCATAACAGGCTCAAAACAAATAGGGTTGCTAAAAAATTTCAGGAAATCCCATCCAGCCATTTCTTTACTTACCATCATCAACAGCACAATTACTGTTCTAGCATCACAAAATTCCTTGGTATTTGAATTTCCAGGGATCACACATGGACGTTAACAGATAATTTAAAGACACAATAAAGGATTTTTTTTTTTTACTGAGGCAACTGAAAAAGCACAATTTGCCTCCATGCATCCATTTCTAAAATACCATCATGGCGTCTATTCTCACATCATCCATCATCTGGTACAGTGAAGCTACCAAACAAGACACACAGTGGCTACAGTGCATCATTGTTCATCTGAATAAAAAAGGGCTGTGATCTCCTCTGCATTTACTAGCTACACTCTGCAGGTATCAAGTGGCGCACAGACAAGATCATCTTCTGTCCATCTTACCCTGGAGACACACTATTTAAACTGCATCTATCAGGAAAAAGGCTGAGAACAATAAACCCATCACTAGCAGATACCTTCTACAGCTTCTTTCTTGCTCTTGTGGGAGAGTTTTGTCTTCCACTTGTAAATGCAAATGACACTTTAGTGCTACAACATAAGCTATAACTTAAATTATAATAGTACCAAAAAAAAAAAACTCAGTACTCAGTTGATCTGGATATAGTAAGATGAATTTTTATTGCAGCAATAAAAGTCCAAGTGACCCAACCCAACCTTTCCACCATCGATTTGTATTGCATCATTGTTCCTGTGACTTGACTGCTTATGTAATCCATATCATGTGACTATATATTTTTTTCCAGTATAATCCTTTTTTCCTCATTTTATATTTCTATTATCTTTTCTCATTGATTTTTATAAAAAAAATAAACAGGGAGGTGCTTCAATTCTTTATGCAGACCCCATTTTCTGGGTCTTTGTCATCAGTTGTTCAGAGACAGAGCATGGGTAAGCATCTCTTTCTTCAGCATGTACTGTATATTTTATTCATGTCGCTAATCATCTAATCATGCCCCTTTCCTGCTTGTTTCTGACTAAGTGCATCTGCAAGAGGATCCACAACAGTATGGACAGTGTGGACTCATGTGCCCCACACCGAAATTATATATAAGCACAATAGGTGTGGTCATTGCTTAGAGACGATAGGCCTCTCCATCGAGCTCTTCATCTAATCAGTAATGTCATTTTTCTGATGTTCATCCATGCTCTGTATTACATTTAGTCTGCTGCATCTCTTATATATCTTAGTTTATTATTACCTAATTTTTATGTTTTTGATATTAGCCAGTGTTTTTCTCAACGTATCTGTCACTTATGCTATTGTATGCACTTTATTCATGCAGCAGATCTTGCACCTGCCATAAGTATGTTGTGGTTTCGTGCACCTCCACCTGATAAGTGATGATGAGCGTTGCTCAGCACAGTCGCAAATAAACCTCACCTCACACCACTATGTTTCTTTCATGTGGCGCTTCCTGAAGAAGCAGCTTATTGAGAAAGTCCCTTGTTTTTGTTGTTTGTTTATTTCTTGTCTTGGTCAGGCTGCACTCTCTTCCTATCGTGTATGTGTTGTGCTCACCATGATGTTAGCGAGCAAGCATTCTGTGCCTTCCTGTGCCTTTTAGTTAATCCCATATGAGTTTTAACAGCAAACCTTAGTTTATAAGTTTATATAATTGTATTTGGAATGTGAATATGAAAATATGTTTTACCTAAAAACATGCTTACACTCTTCTCTCCGAGTGGACCTGTACCGTACTTAATTGGACTTTACATCATATCAACTATTTATTTATATGCTATACCACTCTCCATTAATCCTTGCTCTTGTACTTTCATATTACATTATTATTATTATTAGTAGTAGTAGTAGTAGTAGTAGTAGCAGTGGTAGGATTCTTCTTATTTTTCCTTCTCTCTGTCCTGTATGTCTGTGGAGCAAATACCAAGCTGCTTTTAATGTATGCTTAACATACTTTCTGAGTTACACACACTTATGTACTGTCTCATGGACAATCAAGATGAATACAAATGTTGAATAATAATTTGATAATAATTGTTATCAAAGTGAAAGGAAAAGCACTTCACACAAAGAGCTATGATTGTTTACTGTAATCACTTCTAAACCCATGTCATGTGACTTATGGTAAGTTATGTATAATCAGCTAGTTTTATTTCATATTGTCATTTCAACCATATACAGTTCAGTGAAATTATTCACTAGGTATTTCATAAAACATAAATTAACTGAGCACTTAATTAGCTGACTAGCTAAAGAGGTGTGGAGAATTTCTAAAGGTCTCTTTACACATAATGGCCCAATGGCCATATAACTTGATGTGTGTGTAAGTATAACATATCTTACTCCAGGTATTAACAAGTCACAAAACTTTTCCATTTTAATGAAATACCCGGAATCTTACCCGGTGTCTTTCTGCTCTTCTGCTTCCTTTTTTTTTCCACCCAGATGATAGATATAAATGCTTCTTGACAGCAGACTCTTCACAATCCTGACATATATACTGTGTGTGTGTGTACTGTGTGTATATATATATATATATATATATATATATATATATATATATATATATATATATATATATATATATATATATTAATGCAGACATATCACCATGGAAAAACTCAGGGAGGATTAATAATGAGAGTAGATAAAGAGAACCTCATTAAGGAAAATATTTTGCAGTACATGGCCATCTATTTAATTACATCATTCCACCCTCCATTAATCATTGTACATATAGGCCTACTCTTATTATCTGTAGTATTACTGTACTGCACACTTTTGCTGCTAAATTGCCCTGTTCATTATTCTAAACACTTTGGCATTTTCTTATTTTTCAAGCTTATATTCCACTTTTTCATTTTGGGTAGTGCTCTGTTACTTTGTGTGCATGTGCGACCTCCTTCAAAAACTTTATTCGAATCCTACTAGGGCACCAAACAAATTTCTCTTTCGGTTCAAAATACAACAAGGCATATTTGATCAACTCTTTTCTTTTGACTGTGTCCAACACTGTGAACATAAAGTAGTCCAGAACGCTCTGCTTTACTCGCGGAAGTGTGCCTTTCACCAGGGTCTCCACGAGGAAGAAGTGAACCAGCGGTGCTTGGTAGTGATGAAACCCCAGTAATCCCAAGCACTTTAGGATGCGGGTAATGCGAAAATTGTTGTGTGTGTTTCTGTAATGTTTAAGGGAAACAACTGTGAACTGCAGAATTAAATTCTCACACAGACCGTGAACAAGCAAGATCTACAATAATTACCTGTTGAGGTTTGCAAATCGGTCTACCCAGTTCACCGCTCGTTTCACTTCTCCAGTTTTCTCACTGACAAGTTCTATTCCGTAGAAATCCAACATCAGCTTGTAAGATGTTAACAATCTTCTCTTCAGTTTCTCATTCCTGCGAAACAACTGCCAAAAATTTTGCATTTAACTTAAGTAAACTTAACTTTACTCTACATAGGCTAACACTTATGATGTCATCATTTACGATCCCAACATGTTAAAAGATAGCACAGCTCTAAACCCATTCTGCAAAGTTTTTTTAAATATAATGTAGTATAGTATTTAACTATGTTTTAATACCTTGATTGCTTTTGTGTCAAGCACATTTGTTCCATACATGCATTCGTTTGCATTCATTCCTTTCTCGTCAGTCGGAAAGAGCCTGTGGAGGAATGTTTAACATAAACAAATGTTTAACATTCGAACACACAATGATTCCGAAAGGCTAAAAGCAGGAAGCCAGTTTTAGTTTTTATGAAATATTTACACCAATCAATAGGTACAAAATATCTAGGTGTCTACCATGCAAACAATTCTGTATAAGACCTAACTTATTCATATAAAATTCTTATTCCTGAATGTTCCTCCTTTCTCTTACAATTAATTGTGGCATTAAGAAGGTTACCATTGGATGAAGGAGTGCACGTGTTCCAGCCTGTGGTAATCACCAAACCACTCCATGTGAAAATCCTCAATGCAAATACCTGAAGACAAAAAACCCAGAGCTTAACATCTTTACTCTTTACATTAACTTTATATCTTTAAAAATGTATGGTTTACCATCAGCACTGAAGGGGATCTTATTTTGATAAAACCACAAATTTGCTGGGTCCGTGTCCTACATCCATAAGAATTAAACTACATTTAGATGAATTAAGAGGTACAAATCAAAGAGATTTAAAAATACCGAAAATAGAAAAAATGTTGTGCTCACATTGGCCACATCATGATCTGCGACATCATCAAGCAACATCATCTAAAGTAGAAATTGGATGCAAGTGTGGTTTTTAATAAATTATAGCATGAAAAATGCAGTCATAACAAAGATGGACAGTTATGGGTTAAAAGCTTTGCTTAGAAGTTCAGCATCATGTCAGAGTGAAAATTTTATCTGCTATTTATGGATACAAGACGTTGTTTACTATGATAGCGTATTAGAATGAGCGTAATAATATTCCTGTGATTTACCTTTCAGCTGGAAAACTACTGACCAATTAGATAGGATGGCTAATGAGGGGAATGTTCAAACTCCAGAGTTGCTTTGCTTTCCTAAAAACCTCATACTGTAGCTTCAAGACTTTTACCAATGATTGTACTTGTGCACAGGGTCCAGGCGTTAGTAATCACCAAACCAGTCTGACGCCATTCCAAAATGAATGTTAGAGACAGTATAGTATATGAAGTCTGACTCAGCTTACCCGACATGAGCGTCTGTATTTCTGCATGTCTTCTGCAGCATGTGGGTTCCTTTGTGTATTCGATGACCAAGACTTAAAATGCTTAAAAAAACATATGGATTGTATATGTTTATTGGGTAATAAAATGTAAAATAGCAAGAAATTAGAACTACATCAAATATTAAACAAGTTTAGATATTTTTGTTCCTGTCTTAAGTCCTTAAATCTTCTCATTTGCTTCTGAAAAATACATGATAAAGACTTTAAAATATACACTTTTTGAATCTGTCAGCTGTTCTGTTTCATATCGAATCTTATATATGTGTTAAAACATCTGCCAGAGAGGCAACCCAAGCTATGAAGGTCTCCTAACGGTAGGATCAGTGTGTGAGTGCAGTGCTTAAGATCCAAAAGCAGATCCAAATAGTGGATGTGGTGTTCAAGTCAAACTGGGACTTGTGATGAAATTTCTCGTGAGTGAGGGCATAAAACCAAGAACATCCCATGGTCAATACAAATGCTGGATGTTTAAATAATAAGCTGGTGGTTCTATTATGATGTCATGGCTAAATGTATGTAATTAACTTTATCATGCAGTATTAAACTTCATGGTGTACAGTACAAGACGAGAATTGATGGTATGAGTTAAGAGTTAATTTCATTTCCATAGCATGGATTTGGACTGCAGCCCCTTATATCCCTGAACTCGCCCTGTATCATCACTGACAGTAAGTAAGTGTTACAGTACACACTGTATAATGAAACCTAATGTTTACCTCGGTAGTGCCCTCATAGTCGTCTTCATCGTCCCACGTTGAGTCATAATCTTTAAACGTGTTTTCTGAGTTACCCATACTCATTTACTGTCTCACAGACTCAAAAATGTTAAATAAAAACACTGAACATGAAGCTGAAACGCGTCCGACGTTTTCAAAGTGAAAGGAAAAGCACTTCACACAAAGAGCTTCAGTGTGTTAGTGTGATCGTTTCGAAACCTGTGTCATGTGACTTGGAGTAAGTCATGTAGTTTTACCATCCACAGTTTGCAGATTGCACATACCTCTATCAATTTCACTACTTTATATACACACATACATATTGACGACCACTACACTACAATATTATTATTATTATTATTATTATTATTATTATATGTAACCCTTTAGTTATATACTTGTTTTTTTAAACTTTTATTTAAGGCCACGAGTCTTGATTTTTATTTTAGGCATTTTAAGCATTCTGCGCATCAGCCACCAAGCATTAAAAAATTGGTAATGAAGTCCATATTTCTAATACAAATTTATTGAAACATATTAACCAAATACTTTATTACATAAGAAAATGAAAGCAAATGTTTAAATTACAACATAGGCGACGATGGCATCAACCAGTTTCCTCAAACAGCCAGGGATGGAATTCACAGTCTTCTGAAGGTTATCGTTTGTGAATTACTGAAAACCTCCTGAATCCCTGCATGAGTGATATCTGGACGTCTTGGAGGCCATTCATGAGGACCACGTCGTCCCAGCCTATAGCCATTAAATATTGACTTGACTCGCACTATATACTGTATGTAAGAGCCCCTATAGTCCATTGTACTTATTTCCATTTTTACAACTGTGGTAGCACCTCTGGTCAACATTCAGACATGCATTCACTCACTACAGGCAATTTGGGAACGCGAATTAGCCTAATCTTCATGTCTTTTGTCTGTGAGAGGAAACCAGAGTACCCAGAGGAAACCCACCAAGCACATGGAGAACATGCGAATTTTATGCACACGGACCCTGGAGGTACAAGGCGACAGTGCTAACCACTAAACCACCGTGCTGCTACGCTAATGTATGTTAGCATAAAAAATTATACTCTAGGCATTAGCAAGCTGGTTAAACAAATCATCAACAAGTGGAAAACCATCAAAAAAGCTAAATCTTACCTTTTTTTTCACTCCAGATGATAGATAGTAATGCTTCATGAATTACATTACTTGCCTAATAGTTAGGTAACTAAATCCTTACCAAGTTTGCAGGAAATTGCAGTTATTTTTTTACAACATAGCGTGGCCTCCTGATACATAAACCTTTTCCCTTTGTGCAGGTATCCCACCCTAAAAAAAACTATTTCAGGGGGATATTTTACTCTGAGGTGGAGTCTGCTTTTTATTTTCTGTTTTTATACACTCCAATGGCACTGCAGGGCACAACTGGACGGATGGTGAGAAAGGGCGGCTGAATGTAATATAATGTAAAGAGAAAAGTAATAGGTTCACTCAGCACAATCAGAGACCAATCTGGATGTTCTCTTTCAGAAACTTTTGCCCTGCCTCAACCCAACTGAACATCATTGTGATAAACTGTTCTTCTGGTTCGTGAGCAAAGATCCTTAGATAATAATTAAAAAATTATTTTGACAGCAATAAGTGATCTTAAATAGGATGTTTAAAAGGCATGTATGGTCATGTGTTCACAAACATTTGGTCCCTTGTAGTGTGTCTATCGCCTTTGGCCTCTAGACATTTAAATGCATCCTGGGGTGCAGCACAAAAATGCTTATGTAATCTGCAGTTTATCAAATAATATTTTGAGTCATTAAAGGGAGGGACACTCATCAGTTCATCCACTATTTATTACACCTAATATTTGTCAGCAACAAAATCCATACAAAATTTTATCATATTATTTTTTTACAGGTTACATCCTTATATATTTGTGGAAATCTGAAGCGCAAAAATATAATTTTTATAAATTGCATCCAGTGTGTTTTTATCACCTGTTTCTGGGTTAGGCTTTGGATCCACCATATAAGATTATATCAAATAAAGAGAGAGAAATATATTAATTAATTAATAAAACATATTTTAATTAAATGTGCCCCACTAATAACAATCACTTAAACATCTCTGGTAAAGTAGCATTTATAACTGAGTATTAAAATATTCATGTTTTTTCGCGTCTCCATTTTTGACACACCCAATTTCCTCAACAGACTCCTCTTTGCTGCTCTCTCCTGCCTCTTTATCTTCATCAGGAGTAACATGAGATGAGCTAACATCATTCTTGAGAGTTTTGCATTCTTTACTATTCTTAACTTCTTTGGAATCTGAATATTCATTATTCAGTGATGTGACAGCACTACCAGCATTCTCATCAGAAGATTCTTCAGCAATATCTACAACAGATTGATGTACTGGATCTTCTGAGGTGGCCTTTAGCTGATTAAACATTACATTGCCTTGGCTTTGGTCTTCATTTCCTTTAAGTGGATTTGTCATGTTTTCTTGTGATATAGGTGATTTCAAAGTGGTTGGAGGTTGATGTGTGGGACCAGATTTAGCCTGATCTTCTTCTGAAATTTCCCCACTTTCACAATTTATGTTTCTGTCTGATCCATGTGTGTCTATACTTTCACTATTTGATGAGTCTTTATCAGAGGTTTGTCCTAAGGCGCTACTTGGCACTTTGGCCTCTTCAACAGACCCAGTATATTTCTGACTATTCATATCTGTTGATTTTTCTTCATCAGAGTGTGCAGAATTTGCCACACAGTCTCCTGGTGATGCACTACCACTCTTCTTCATTTCTCCTGATTCGTGTTCTTTGGAATCACTTTCAGTATGCTGTGATTTTAAATTGCATGGCTTAGATTCATCTTCGTGGGTTCCATCATATTTCTGCGTAATCCCTGAGTTTATGCTTGATGGAGATGCATCTTGTGCACATTTCTCTATTGTGGGGCTCTGATTGGAAGTTTCTTTTGCGTTTTCACTGGGGCTTTCATCACTGCTTGTAATACTGTCAGAGTTTTTATCATCACCCTCCTGGATTGCAGCTTGATCTTCTGAATTTGTGTGACCGTCAGAATCAACTGATGATGGAGCTTCAAATTCTTCATTAGTTTCACTTTTATTTGCATTTCCTGCTGCAGAGAGTGGTGAAGCTTTTTCTTTAGGATCTTGACTCTCACCTGATACATTTTCATCATTTTTGCCTTTGCTGTCAACATATTTTCCATTACTTGTGTCTTCATTAGTGTCTGTTTTGTTTTCATCTTCCTTTTTCGTCTCATCATTTTGAAAAGTTAAATCACTTGACACCTCTTTAGTGGAATCAGCATTTAGATTCTGGCTCTCTGTCCCTTTCTCCAGTTCCTTCAACCATTTATTACAAATCCTTCTAGGACACCACTCAAATTCATTTTTTTGCTTGAAATGATCAAAGGCAAACCTGACCAGCTCTTGTCGTTCAGTCTTGTCCACAACTGCGAACATAAAGTAGTCCAAAACACTTTGTTTCACTCGTGGAAGTGTTTCCCTCACCAAAGTCTCCTCAAGGAAGAAGCGAACCAGTGGTTTTTGATAGCGTGGAAACCCCAATAATGCCAGGCACTTCAAAATGCGGGTAATGCGAAGATTGTTGTGAGGGTTTCTGTTATATTAAAGATAGCATATAAAACCCCACAATTATATTCTGTTACATACACAATTATCTGTCCTAAATTAAAAAAAAAAAAAAAAACTGGAAAAGTATAATATTTACCTATTTAGGTTTTTAAATCTCTCTTCCCAGTTAAATGCACGTTCCACATCTCCAGTTTCCTCATCAACAAGTTTTATTCCATAGAAGTCCAACATGAGCTTGTAAGATGTCAACAATCTTCTCTTCACCTCCTCATCTTTACGGAACTCCTGCCAAAGATGTTGCATTTTTATTTTAAATTTCACAAGTTGTTTAATAACTTTTTCCTTTAAAAGGGTTCAATATCATTTAAATGCAGTTTATTTTTACTAACCTGGATTTCTCTCAGGCTAAGTTCACGTGATTCAAAGTTCATTCCCTTCTCCTGAATTGGAAACAGCCTATAAAGAAATTTGTACAACGTCTGAATTTACCACTTACACACAAAATGTTTTAAACAAGTTAAAGCAGGAAGCCTGTCTTTAGTACATAAATGGTTCACACCAATCAATATAAAATGTGTTTATCTGTACATTTGTAGCATTTCCATCAAGGTTATCTATTGACCCTTATACAGTAGAAACTGTTTTATAATGTAATGTTTTATGATTACAAAAGTGAGGCCATTGTAGCAGTAAAAGCCAAGGGGGCAGCTGGCCAGTTACCATAAACTAATCTGTATGTTATGTGCACAGGGAGAACTATAATACATGACATATGTTGTATTTATACTTTTGTTTCCATAATTTGAGTTTGTAAAAATTAGATTTTTTTTTCATTTAAGCAAGTCTCAGCTTTAGTTCTCAGCTAGAAAGGCTGATCTAATTCATAATTACTTACAGAAGATAAAATATCCCCTGTAAAAAAGAAAAATGCTTTTTTCAATTTTCCAATTCTGACGCCCAACAGCACAACATGCCATTAGTTCTCAAAAGTCTTCTGTCTGACATCAGAGTACCTTATGTCTTACTTAAGGCTCTACACATAGAATAACTTATTTCAAATGAATCAATGAATGAATAAATGTATAATATAAACCTTTTACCATTGAATGTAGGAGTGCACATATTCCAGTTTGTCATAGTCACCAACCCACTCATTGTGAAAATAGTCAATAAACACACCTGAAGACAAAGATTAAATAATGAATCTCTTCAAACGTACATTGGAATATGATGATATGTAACATCTTCAGTTTATCATTACTTATCAAAAGTATTTCTTACCCTGAGGCTCGAAAGGAATGTTATTTCTGTAAAAGTTCAGATTCGGTAGCACTTCGTCCTGAAGGTACAACAGTTCAAGATTATACAGATTTATTATTAACAAAGAGGTACAAATGAGATTAGAATAAAAATTTCAAAAGGAAAGATAATACATAAAGATGTATTGAGTAATGAAATACTCACATCCTCCAGATATTCCTCATCTTTATAGTCATCGTTATAGTCAGGAGGCAGGGTTTTCTAAAGTAAAAATGAGTATTAATTTTGCCATTTTGCAATATTGAAACAAAAATTTGGGAATTTTCTATATGTAGAATATTTCTATATTTTTTTTTCCTTAATGGGAAACCAGTGGCAATATTTATAATGAACACAGGTAGTTTTGGATCTTAGAACCACTAGTGGATATAGTGTGTATGTATATATATATATATATATATATATATATATATATACACACTCACCTAAAGGATTATTAGGAACACCAGTTCAATTTCTCATTAATGCAATTATCTAATCAACCAATCATATGGCAGTTGCTTCAATGCATTTATGGGTGTGGTCCTGGTCAAGACAATCTCCTGAACTCCAAACTGAATGTCAGAATGGGAAAGAAAGGTGATTTAAGCAATTTTGAGCGTGGCATGGTTGTTGGTGCCAGACGGGCCGGTCTGAGTATTTCACAATCTGCTCAGTTACTGGGATTTTCATGCACAACCATTTCTAGGGTTTATAAAGAATGGTGTGACAAGGGAAAAACATCCAGTATGTGGCAGTCCTGTGGGCGAAAATGCCTTGTTGAAGCTAAAGGTCAGAGGAGAATGGGCCGACTGATTCAAGTTGACTGATTCAAACCCAATAGAGCATCTTTGGGATGTGGTGGAACGGGAGCTTCGTGCCCTGGATGAGCATCCCACAAATCTCCATCAACTGCAAGATGCTATCCTATCAATATGGGCCAACATTTCTAAAAAATGCTTCCAGCACCTTGTTGAATCAATGCCACGTAGAATTAAGGCAGTTCTGAAGGTGAAAGGGGGTTAAACATGGTGTTCCTAATAATCCTTTAGGTGAGTGTATATTTATATGTTGTCTCTTGCAATAAACAAACAAGCAAAGAAACAAACAATGTGACATAATATACAAAGTTGTCCTGAGGGTTTTTCTGTGTCACTGTTACATCTCAATATAGATTTTTACACGGACAATATTTTCTATTTATCTGATTGAAATCATTCTGATTACAGATTCCATCTTACGTGGACGCTCATCTGATAAAATGAGCCTTTACATGCCCAAAGCATTATATAACTTTTTTGACATCACACAAAGTGATTCTGCATTTTGTGAAGTATTTAATCTGCTGGAAAATAACAGAAAGAAAACTATTTTTTTTATCATAACATTGAGGTTAGGTTAGGCTTCTCATCTTTTCTGACAATCACCACCTTCTGTGTTATGACTTGTTACGATAATTCAGTCTCATCAATTACTGGCTAAATGCTTTCCTATTTATTAAATGGGGAGCCAATCAGTGCTCCTTCCTTAGCTGTAGACCCAGTGTGTGAAAGTAAACACAGAAGGGAGAATTTTTTATGAAGTTTACCAATCTGCAAAACTTCCTTCCAGAAAACAATAAGTCAGCTAATTTACATTTAGCAGACGCTCTTATCCAGAGCAACTTACATTTTTATCTCATTATACATTTGAACAGTTGAGGGTTAAGGGCCTTGCTCAAGGACCCAACAGTGGCAACTTGGTGGTTGTGGGGTTTGAACCTGGGGTCTTCCGAACCATAGTCCAAAGCCTTTACCACTGAGCTACCCCTGACCCCTAATGCCGCCCTCACATGGGGCAAACATGCACAGAAAGAACATAATTATTTCAACAAGCGAGAAGTAATTGGATCACGTGTTTTTGGATCAAATATTTACCTATGGAATGGATTATCAAAAAGTTTTTACTACCTCTCTTATTTTGTGTAAAAATTTATTTTGTTTGTGCTGGATTATGATGATTAAGCTGTGCTATTATAAAACATATAATTTACAAAATAAATTAGCACTGAGAATTTGATGATGCGGTCATATGTAGCAATATTTTACCCACTAGTGCCATAATTTGTTTGCTGGAACAAATTCTTAGGTTTTAGCTCAAAGATTTTTACCACTATTTTTTGGAGTTGCACATAGTTCAGTCTCTTGTTATATTTAAACTATTAAACATAAAAGTCTTCAGTTCACATAGTGGATATAATTTGACTCTACTGTATATGATATATGCTGCAACTTACCCGATACTTGTGTCTAAAGGTTTGCATGTCTTTTGCAGCATACGTGGCTTTGAATGGCCTAAAAACCTGAAACAATAAGCATGGTTAATTTGGCGGTAAAATTTGATTTTGGGTTTAGTAGTCATACAAATCAGGGCCGTGCAGAGACGTTTAAAGGGGCGGGTGCTCAAAGTTGAAAAAGATAGAACAGGCTGAATAACAGCAACTCACATTCAATCTAATATGGAATTGCATCATACTGTATGACTGTCATCAGGCGGGGACACATGACTTACGAGGCATGTCTGGAATATTTGTTATATTATTAGTAATAATTTTTTAAAAATCTATACACATAAAACACACAAACATGCACATGCAGTGCTTATTAAATGTTTAAACAGTAGAGATACAATAATTTTACTGCTGTAAAATCAGCATTATATCTAATTTGAAATATAAACCTAATATCATCTGTTACTTAATATATTTCCTTTAAAAACAGTTTTTTTTATATCATAAATATAATAATCCATAATTATGTGGATACCCATATTAGATTAATTAGTAAAATAAAAGCCCTCCAGAAAAGTAGGGAAAAAATCCTGTAACTTACTTTAAATGTTCCCTAAAACGGTGGACAGAGCTACAGACCCCCTTGTAACACCCTTATACCAAGTTAGCTAGCAGTTAATGACCACCACTACTTCTGCAGTTCATTAAAGGACAGGTAATATTTGTCGCGCTGTTACACAAACAGCACGCTCATTTATTTCAATTCATTTGTTGTTATAGACAGTGTGCGCTGTACACCCTATTTACTGTTTTGTTGAAGTCTGCACCTTCCAATTAATTTGCCTGCTTCTCCTCCAGCTCCGCACCACCCAGCCTGCAGAATATATGCGTGCACTTTGCGAGCTCGTACCCGGCTCGTAACGAGCGCGCTCTGCCCTCAAGGGCGAGCATTGGTTAATGGCAGTCATGTGACTGATGCAAGCCAGATCCTTTTATTTAGCAAAATTGAGATTAATAGTTACATTTTATTGTTGAGGGGCAAAGACAGGGCTCCATACGCACGTTAAAAACAACAACAACAACACAACAACAACAACAAAAAAAACAAAAACAAGAAAAGGGCACTTGAGGCATCCTGAAGGAAAGGGGCGGGTGCTCAAGCACCCTCCGCCCCTCTTCTGCACGTGCCTGATACAAATGACACTATTCCTTGTTTAGTATTTTCATTGGTAACTATTGTAGCCCTTAACTATTGTAGCCCTTAAAGCTCAGAGCATTTTAGCCATTAATTGTTTTGCTGTTTTTTAATAAACATTTATAGGGCTCAGAATTGTGCAATATATAGTGATATCCTTTTTTCAAATTTTCTAAATTTAGTTATTTTCTGTATGTCTGAAGCCTCCCCATTAACACACACTGGCCATGCTTCCATATAAGTACATGCTGTATGGATGGGACGCATTTGTGCCGCTTGATGACCAGGTTTTTCTGTTTCTGTTAGAAAATATTGTAATTCATTCTGATTATTTAAGTTAAATATGTAATAATAATAATAATAATAATAATAATAATATTTGACTTATCATCATCATTAAGTGTGCCGGCGCACACTTATTACTCTTCTCCCCTAGCAATCATTGTGCAATCGATTTATTATATCCCTGAAACTTTGGACCATTTTTCGTCCCGCAGTTCTGAGACGACCTACACGTATGTTACACCGTTCGCTCTCTAGTTGTTATTATTGATATTATTATTATTATTATTATTATCATTATTATTATTATGTAATAATATTAGAAATTCTGATTATTTAAGTTCATTATGTGTGACAAAATATGTTCTGATTCTCTTTTGTTAAAGATACATGATGCATTAAGATACATGATAAAAGCGTTTTGAAGCACTCTTTAAAGAACTTTATAATACTCTCAGCTGTGGGGTTCAACACTTAAGCATTAAGTGTTGCTGCAGAGAGAGAGAGAGAGACAATTTTAAAAGACTTTTACAGTTAGAGTAGTGGTGCAAGATGGAAATGAATAAAAACATAATTTTCATTGTTTATGAGAACAGCATCTTAACATTGGACTAATTAATGGCCCACATTTAAATGATTAATTTTTTATTAATAATTAATACTGGATAACATTAAAATCATTCATGTTCTCCATGAGTGGTACGGATTCTATATTTAACATAAATACTGTATACTGTGGGACACAATATAGCATGGGGAGAACATGCAAACAAACATTTTCTGTGCAGACAGACTCCAAATCATAGATGTGCGGGACAAAAAAGCTTAGCATCTGAGATACCTTGCTCTGAAAATAAATCAATAAATTAAATAAATTTATTTTATGGTTTTAGCTACTGTAGGATTCTATATAAAGTTTTCCTAGAATTCTCCAGAGAAACAACTTGTTGTTACTCTTTTGGCGCGCCACTGCAGACCATTCGATCCACTATAACTTGGCACAGTTTTGACACCGGATGCCATGCTAACATTACCCTGCCAATTTAGCCAGGCTTGGACCAGCACTGATCCAGGGGTGGGGATTTGAACCCGGCCTTCCATATGGCAGGCGAAAAACCTTCCGCTGAGCCTCCAATGCCCTCCAGAGGGACAGCTGATCTCCAATTTTTACTTTTTTTTTCCAAACAGCATGCTTTCACTTTTACAAACATGTCTGGGAAATGATGTGAGGTATGTATTAAGAGCTAAGACTAATTTAAGAATATGTTTTCTGACTAAAATTAGTTTTTCTTTAAGGGCTAATTCAGTTTATTTACGTTTAGTCACGGTAAACACTATTTATAACAGATTTGGCTTTTTTGGTAAAACAAATGAAGAAACGTTGTTGTCAACCTGGTCCTGGAGGTGGAGGACCACCTGTCCTTCACAAATTACTGTTTTCTCTGCCTCTGTTACACACTCATAAACTCAGAAAAGACTGCGATTAGTTAAATTACTACAATGTGCAGGGCAGGTGGGTTCTCCAGGATGAAGGTTGAGAACCACTTCTCTCAAAAAGTTTTTCACAGGTTATATAGAGAAGAAAAGAAAGATCCTATATGCATCGTCAGTTACAAGTAAACGAGACTTTAATGTCCCTTGAATTGTTAATATTGCTCGTTTTACCTCTGTAGTCTCTTCATGGTCACTTCCTTCTTCTCTTTCCCATGTCGAGTCATATTCCTCGTTATAATAATAATTTGAGTTGTGTGTGTTTCCCATTGCCCAATATGTCAGAGACATGCCAGATCTCTTTAATGCTTTAAACAAGCTCGTAATGAAGTAGAAGCGAACAGAACGAGGAAGTCGAATGAGAAACAGCAGAGACCGACAGAGCAGATTAAGTACAAACTGTAACGCCCATACTGTACTTTTCTGGGAAACGAAAGTAAAACTTCTTCCTGCAACAATTTCAATTCGCGACTAGGTTACCAAAGCGCTTACGAAAACAACTCATTATAAGCTATTAAAGTATGAGATCAAAATCAACCATTAACCCTTAAACGGGTAGAACAGGCGAAATTTCGTTTCCCCAATGTTTCCCTGTCGCGCGCATTGTGCGCGACGATTTAAATCATAACGTCACCTCGCGCTGAAGAAGGACTTTTACAGTTTATCTCTCATTTTATCTCAACAAACTGAATTAGTTGAATTAGTCTTTTGCAAGCCTTCACCTATATTAGCCATGTGTGACGACAGTTGTGATATTGAGTTATTCTTATTATAGTTAAATTATACGCTATAATTGATACAGATACATTTCAACAGAACTGGATAGTTTTTGAATCACTTAAATGTCTTTGAATTACTTTGTATGTGAGAGAGCTGAAAGTAATAACTTTGGTCAAATATGTTGGGGGAAGATATTTTTTATAAAAAATATGTAATTACTATAATTTTAAGCATTTTTACATTTAATAATATATCTGAATTAATTTCTTATCCTGCAGTTTTACAAAGTGTAAAATCTTAAAATTCATTACATATGTTACAAGTTTACCCCTGCTTAAATAACAAAGACAGCTCCTGTATTACCTTTCCTACAAGCACAGTGTAACAGTGAGGTAGGGATGTTACTGTGACACAGAAGCTCCGAAGCTTGTATCGAGCAGAAGGGGGCGTGTCCAAATGAAGCCTCTCTTCGTGTCGAGTAAACACCTGTCTACAGCAGAGGGGCTTCTCCTTCGTGTCGGGTCCCTGAGAGTCACGTGACCAACGACAAACGAAGCCTCGCGTGACTGACTCATTCAGTTACTTTTTAAAGATTCAGAGATGTTGATTATGTGCATAAACATTTCCTTGAAGAGTGTAACTACATGTACATATTAATTGTGCTGCTTGTGATGTTACGAGCTAGTTGCTACACAAATTTTGTCCACTAGATGGCAGTACAATAAGACATTTAATGAAGCTTCATGAAATGAACCTTTTGGGGAACTATTGGCTGGGTGGCCTCGACACCTATATGATGCTTCATCTGGCCATCACTACGACGAGGGGCAGAACCGCACAAAAATACTCTGCACGGTTCAGGATCCGTAGGCTGCTACCCCGCGGAGTTCTGAAGGCCTATTCAAGGGTCCGCACTTTGTGCGATCATTAGGTAGCACCGGTAAGGTATCAGGGACAAAAACAAGCAAAAGAATAGGTAAAGAAAAAAAAACGAGGCAAAAACACAGCCTCTTAAAATCTTTTGTCCTCTTAAGGTCTTATGCCTCTTCTGTCTTCTTAGGACACCAGCGAACGAGAGAGAGAGAAAGTGAGAGTGACACGCATCAGTTCAGCGTGCCCCCTCAGTTTAACTCAAAACACAAAAAAACAAACTTCTCTCTCATAAATCCTCCGGGAGGTCTCTTAGGGAATTTCAGTCATCCATGATACGTCCACAGAGAGTAGAATGGGGTCAGACACGTCTGACGCTGAGGAAAGTCCGTTCCACCTCTTAAATTTTAAAGGCTGTGCCTCTAAAACATTCTACTGATTCTATTACATTTACTACAGGTACATACTGTACATCTCTGAGTGAATTTCAGACTTCCCTGATACTTCCACAGACAGTAGCATGAAGGAACAGATTTTACTGAGGCCCAGTACAATATCAGTTTTGAGGTAAAGAGTAATCTAATGCGTTAGGTCTGCCATTTAGGTACTCAGGTCTTTTTTGTAATATATTTAAAAAATTTAATCTATTATTCAGACAATTTATGTAATCCGTGAGCCAGACAGCAGTCATCCAGTTAGTGTGTGAGTGAAAGTCGTCCTACAATCCCCAACCTCAATAACTCGCCCCCTCTGTTATTCCTGCTGTTACACCCGGATCTCACCTATGCGGTTTGACTCGCGATGAGAAGTGGTTTTAGGCACCGTGAGCTGTCGTGAGTGACCGTCCGACAATCTGCGAAGTTCTGCAAGGTCAGTGAGGTTCCGCGAGGAAAGATAAAAATGTAATCACAGCACCAAAACTCGCGGTGAATCATGATGAACCTTACTTACGGCCACCGTGCGAAACCATGTAGATGAGATAGGGGTATTAGTAGTTAACAGATTATGGGCCAAACTTCGTTGAGTAATGATTGTAGAATTATTATAAAGGTCTTAACTAAAACAACATACATGAGGAATCACAAAGGAGTTTTCATGTTCTGCAATGGAAAAGTACTCTTTTTTTTTTAAATCAAAAAGTAACGCTGTAATGTAACTGATTACTTTTTAATGACAGTAATTTTGTAAAGTAAAATATTGCAAGCGTTTTTTTTTTCATTTTGATAATGATTTATAGTTTATGAAATTAAAAAATCCAGTATCTCAAAATATTAGACTATTTCCTAAACATAATTAAAAAGAATTTACAATAAAAAAACCTAGATGATTTCTGTTCATTTTAAACAGTAATCAATCAAAATTTAATTTCATCTGAAAAAAAGACTTTGGACCACTGAGTAATGGTAGTAATAAAAATAATAATCCAGTTTTATTTCTCATCAGCTCAGGTAAGACACGTCTGATGTTCTCAGGTTCAGGTGTGGCTTGATGCTAAGAATGCAACAGTTACAGTCCATTTCCTGAAGACTTCTATGCGTGGTGGCTCTTGATGCACTGACTCCAGCCTCACTCCAGTCTTTCTGGAGCTCTCCCAAGTCCTTGATTCAGCTTTGCTTCACAATCTGTTTAAGACTCCAGTATTCTCTGTTGCTTGTGCACATTTTTCTACCACATTTGCATATGCATCAATACAAAACTGCCAGTCTTTAAAGCAGTCTTCTGTTGCTTACCTGACTTGAACAGGCTGTCGATGATTGTCTTCAAATTTTTCTAGATGCATTGTTTATAACTTTTTTTTTAACCTGCTGTGGCCTGTTTCTTATGGTTAGTTCTTATAGTTGATGTTTTCTGGCACTATAATAAAATGAACAAGCCCATTCAGTCATGGTTGTGGTCATGACTCTGCTCACTGTTTCACCATTGTATAGTTCTGTGCTGATGGACCAGAGGTCGGTCTGTAGGATTACTTTTATTATGAACTACATTTCTTATCCTTTTGTTTCTTGTACTAGGTCTACTTGGTGGTGCATAAAAGTATTTCCCTTCTTGACAATGCTGATGGTGGCGAAGGATGTTTCCTTTCAAAATTTTTCTTTGAATCCGATCAGGACACCACACAAATAGCTCTTTTGGCTCAAAATGTAAGAAGGCAAATTTGATCAGTTCTTTTCGCTCGTGCTTGTCCAAAACAGCGAAAATAAAGTAGTCTAGTGTGCTCTGCTTGACATGGGGAAGTGTGCCTTCAATCAGAGTCTCCTTGAGGAAGAAGTAAACCAGTGGTGCTTGATACTGACGAAACCCCAGTAAACCCAGACACTTTAGGATGCGGGTGATGCGAAGATTATTGTGCATGTTTCTGTTATATTAAAGACAAAATAAAACAATTAACTTTTTTCAATGATACGCTGAGATAAATGATATAGAAAGATAAAACAGCATTAACCTGTTAAGGTTTTCAAATCGATCTCTCCAGTTTTTTGCACGTTGAACCTTTCCAGTTTCCTCATTGACAAGTTGTATGCCATAGAAATCCAACATGAGCTTGTAAGATTTTAACAGTCTTTTCTTTACTGTTGTATTCTCACGGAAGTGCTAAAACAATCACATTTTATTGCATATATTATATAAGTCTTGCATTTTGTTTTGCATATTACAAACAATTAGTTTTAATTTATTATTATATAAAAAAAAATTATATATAATTATAAAATTATATAAAAAAAAAGTATAGGAAAATGTCTAGACCCTTCTCTACATCGGCTTGCCAAAAAAACATAACATAACATAACATAACATAACATAACATGTCACATATTATTATATACTGGTTACATATTCTTATCTGTTTAGCACAAAAATGTAGAATAAAAAATGCCTGCGAATCTGTAAGTAGTACAGTTAGAGCTCCACAATTATGCACTAATTATGACTAATGCAATTATCTAATCTCAAAAGGCTGCAGTTTTAACAGGGACAATGATTTAAGAGCATTAGCCTAGATAAATATGACTGAATACTAAATGGTACATTTAATAGTTACATGTTGCAGTTTAAATTTCAATTAAAATATGTGTCCAAAAAATGTCTACCTTTATTTCTGTTGGCGTAAGGACATGTGCATAAGTATTTACCCCTGGCTCTTGGGTTGGAAACAACCTGTATAACAGAAAAAGGCAAAATTAAGGAATATCACACACACACACACACACACACACACACACACACACAATAATGCATTTACAGTCTAAAGCAGGATCGATTATAAAAGAATATATAACATATTCACATATTGTTAAAGAAAGCCATAAGAAGTCCCATTTGCAATTTGCGACAAGCCATTTGGAACTGCAAACAGAGGTTGTTTTGGCTTTCTTTTAACAATGGCTTTCTTCTTTTCAATTTTCCATAAAGGCCAGATTTGTTGAGTACACAACTATTAGTTGTTCTGTGAACAGGTGTTGGATCTCTGCTGCAGCTTCTCCAGAATTACCATGGGCCTCTTGGCTGCTTCTCTGATTAATGCTCTCCTTGCCCAGCCTGTCAGTTTGGGTGGACGGACGGCCTTGTCTTGGTAGGTTTGCAGTCGTGCAATTGAACAGTGCTTTGTGAGATGTTCAAAGCTTGGGATATTTTTTTATAACCTACCCCTGCTTTAAACTTCAATAATGTTCTGTAACAAACTTCTGGGGGCTTCAGAACAGCTGTATTTATACTGAGATTAAATTACACACAGGGCGGCACGGTGGTGTAGTGATTAGCACTGTCGCCTTGCACCTCCAGGGTCCGGGTTCAATTCCCGGCCAGGCTCGTTCCCCGTCTCTATGTGCATGTTCTCCCCGTGGTGGGTTCCCTCCAGGTACTCCGGATTCCTCTCACAGTCCAAAGATATGCAGGTTAGGCTAATTGGTGTTCCCAAATTGCCCGTAATGTGTGAATGGGTGTGTGTGCCTTGTGATGGATTGGCACCCTGTTCAGGGTGTACCCTGCCTCGGGCCCTTAGACTCCAGGTAGAAGATGATTGAGTGAGAGTGAGTAAATTACACACAGGTGGACTATTTACTAATTAGGTGACATCTGAAGGCAGTTGGTTCCACCGGAACTTAATTTAATTAGGGGTATCGAAGTAAAGGGGGCTGAATACAAATGCATGCCACACTTTCAGATGATTATTTGTAAAACCTTTTTTAGAACCATTTATCATTTTCCTTCTGCTTCACAATTATTTTCCACTTTGTGTTGTTCTATCACATGAAATCTCAACAAAATACATTTTGCATTTGTGATTGTAACGCAAAATATGGAAAAGTTCAAGGGGGTATGAATATTTTTGGCAAGGCACTGTATACTGTAAGTGTTTAGGTTTAAATAATCATGACTGGGTTGATATTTAGTATAACACCATATTTCTATAGCTGCCTAGCAGAAGTTATATTTCCACTGATTATGTCATTAACTCTAAGGGCTTCTGAAGAAGTGGAATTTTATGTGGTGGAGTGATACAAAAAGGGAAACAACCCAATGCGGTTATACAAAAAATAAGCACTCTCAGACTGCTGCTTGTCCAATTAAAACTCTTCACTTACCACTGAATATAGGAGTGCACTCTTTCCAGCCTCGTGTAATTCCCAAACCAATCCTTATGAAAATCTTCAATACATACACCTTGAAAGAAATAAAACTAAGTGAAAAAAAACTATTCTCTTATTATAAAATAATTATGATGGCAATTAAGTTCCATATATTAATTAACTACATAGGTATGCCATACCATGAGGCTGGAATGGAATTTTATTCTGATAGAAATAAAGATTATATAAATTATCCTGTGAAAACACAACAATTATGATTAAATAATTCCATACATACAGGATATACAGTAAAGTCACTGAAATACAATATTGTTTTGTGCAGGTGTGAGTAATGGTGAGTAATGCAATACTTACTTGACCATGTGAATGGGAAGCATGTCTTGGCATCTATGAATACAAATAAACAAAGCATTAGTGCATGAAAAAAAAAGAAAAGCTGGAATATGCAAGCAAACTGTTCTTGATGTGACTTAATGGGACTGAGAGCTTGGATGGCAGGTAAACTCACTTGAACATGCCTGAACTTCTGCATGTCCCTAGCTGCCTCCAGGTTTCTCTCTGGTTTTATTGTCCGCTGCTTAGTTACCTAAAAATGAAAAAAGTGCAAAAAGTGAGAATCTTGTTATTGCTCAGTTAGCTTTACAAAATCTGAATCTTACTCTCATTATTATTATTATCTCATAAGTATTTAAAATAGTACCTGCTTATATTTAAGCTTATTATTCTCACTCACTCATCATCTATTACACTTTATCTTGTATAAAGGGGCTTGGAGTCTATCTCAGGAAACTTAGGACATGGAGTAGGAAAGGTGGAGTACGGCAGTCTATTGAAGGGCACACATATACACACACAACTACGGGCAATTTGGAAATACCAATTAGCCTAATCTGCATGTTTTTGGACTGAAAAAGAAAACCCACCGAACACAAAAAGAACATGCAAACTCCATGCACACAGACTCAAGTTAGGAATCGAACCCAAACCCTGGAGATGTGAGGCCACAGTGCTATCCACTAAGCCACCATACAGGCTGCTCATTAGTCTTAAGTTTATTCTATTAGAATATAAGTATAATTTATAATGTATGCTGATGGAAATGACTATAATCATGAGTGTTATGGGAGACTTTATTACTGTTTTGTCAGAGTGCATGAATTAATATTAATTATTGTTTTGGTTATTAATTGATCAGTGATTAATTAGCAGATATAATCTTACCGAAAAACAAATGTTTTTCAGCTAAAAATCATTTACAAAAAAGGCACATCAAATAATAGTCCTATGCGAATAATCACATGTATAATATACACATCATGGACTTTTCACATTACACAGTAAATTAGTTTTCTCATTGTTTTTGACTTGAATGCATGAGTTGTGCACTTGTGATTGCATATCTAATAAAGCCCAGAACAAAAGAAAATCACATGACGTGATGATGTAACGCATGTGATATTTTGCACCAAAGCACGGCTCCAAATTCCAGTGTAACTTGTTCTGGACCACACCTTGTATGTAAATTCGCTCTCTGCTTTACTTTCACTTTAGACAGTCTGGTAGAATGATCAGAATCGTTATGATTATGATTCTAACAGGTTTTTAATAAGTTTATCTAACACTTTTAGATAGTTTGCAGTTCTACAAAGGTTCTAGATATGAAGAGAAAGTAAAAAAACACGACCAAATAACTAAAATAAACAAGTAAACATAACTCTACCCTCAAGCCAAACTGTTGTTCTTCAACCTCATCGTCCCATGTGGAGTCATATTCATTATCAGGATCCTCCATGACACTTCCCTCACAACCCATTCTGTAATTCCTGTAAGAAGTTAAGGATAGATCTCCAAAATAAACCAACGCGCGAAACAACAAGTGAAATCACAGCTCTGTAACACCGGTTGCGCTCCACCACCGGACACGCCCACTTTTTTTTTTTTTTTTTTTTTAAAGGTAAGCCTTATCCAGGGTTAATTTATAACGTGCCTTAAAGGTGTATTCAGCTCTTATTTTACCTCAAAGAATCAAACAATAATTACATTATTAATTTTGTTTAAACGGTTTATTTAACTTGACAAATCTCCTTAAATGTGTTTAAAAAATAAAAATAATTAAATAAATAAATAAATAAACGTTCACGCGCAAACAGATTGTTGCACGAAAATTTCCGAACGTGCCTAGTCACGTGACTATGGGTCTCTACTCTTCTAAGAAGAAACACGGCTGATACGGCAGTTGGAAAAAAACAGACACAAACAAACAGTAGTAGCAACAAACACTTTTTAATCAGTTAACAGCACATAAGTTTATGTGTTTTCTACAGATGCATAAATGTGCACATATTCATCCTAAAAAATTATTCCAGTTTTGTGAAAATGCTCATACAAATATTTTTATTTATTTATTTTAAGATTTCAGTTTATTTTTCAACTGAGGTGTATAGGTTATAGTTCACATCATAGTTGGAAAAAAATCTGAAATGTTTTATTTGGTGTTTTTTTTTTTCTTTTTACACAAAAACCTGCCATTTTAATAGGGGTGTATAAACCTTTTATATCCACTGTATGTATACTTTTACGTATACACCTTTTATGGAGACTTTTATTTTGTCTCATTTCATGTGTACACAAAGGTGCCAAAGTACACAAAGGATGTACTTGAGTCAAATTTGAGATAGATAGATAGATAGATAGATAGATAGATAGATAGATAGAAAATTTGTAAAAATTTTAAATAATAAACTCATTCATGCCACAGTTTAATGCTTAGTCAGTGCCTTTATTCACCTTATAAAATTAAAGTAAAATAAAGTGTGTAACCATATACAGTATACAGTATATACAGTAGAGACCAAAAGGCTTAGACTACTGATAAAACTGCTTCATTCTTTTTTGAAATGTGCCAATATCACTTTTTGTCAGACTATGAGTACGAGTACAAATACTTCAATTTGAGCACTTGCCAGTACCACATACCAGTAAGAATACTTGGCTTTGTCCCAAAGTACAAAGTAAACAGAACCTTTCAGAATATCTCACACATGAAGCAAGTGCACCTGTTATGAGTTTGAACCCTAGAACTGCTTTGCACATGGAATGGCCCTCTTTTTGGAGTACAATCCTCATCTTTTGACTGCACAGTTAAACTGATGAGAAGTATTTGGCAGACACCACTAGTCCAAATATTGATTGTGTAGTTGGAAGCTAAAATGTCTGTTGATGTGCTTTCTCACAAAGTTAAGCAATGTTACCAAGAAATCCTGAAAAGTGCCTGAGAGTGACCAAGGCACACTTCCTGGGGTACTGTGCCTTGGTCACCCTCAGGTGGCTAAGTACTGCTACAAACATCCACAGAAACCCTTTCCAGTTAACCAGGAGTCAGTGGCGTGCCATTTCGGGGCCCTATGCACAACTAGCTTGAAGTTTTGGCAAACTGTGGTAATGTCACCACGTTGCTGCTGCACAATCTATGCATTGCTCCCTGCTCACCTGCCAGCAGCTGATGACCTCTGTCACTCCGTGTTAACCTCTGCTCCTCGACAACCTTTTATCATGATTATTGCCATGATTCTCATGTTTGTGATGAGTGTCTGTAAACCTTTCATTGCAACTGTACACTTTATTCAATTCAACAACTTGTTATAATGATCCAGTATTGCAGTCAAAGTCAAAATTAACATCTAAGTAAAATTTGTATAATATAATTTAAGTTCCTAAGACTTAGACACAATATTAATTGTGAAAAGAACGTCATATATTTAACAATATGACTTTTTGACTCAGATCAGTAAACATCCAAATGTACAAACACTGTTGTTAAAGTAGCTCATGTTGTAAAAGTAGCTCAGGTTTCTGTGTTTTCCAGGTAATGGGCTATATATTGATTGTATGTTTAAGTACCTTGATTAATATGTAACTGATAAGAGCTGCAATATGAAGCTCAACGATCATCCAGTCTCTGCTTCAACTGGTCCCAGATGTGCTCTATGGAGTTCAGGTCAGGGGACATTGATGGCCATACCATATGAGGCACTCCAACTCCCTGAAGTCGAGCTGTGACATAAGGCTCACCTGTACACAATGAGACCATTACATGGAAAACACAAAATGAGGTGTGTCTATCACCCCAATACAATTGCCTCCCTATCCCAAAAATGTCGAGAAAATTTTCTCCCTAATTTAGTCATGTCCAATTCCTCCCTGTCACTAGGGGGCTCCCACATTAAGGCTACTACTACCACTCAGTCGGCAGGGCCGAAGACTATCATGTGTTTCCTCCGAAACCACGTGACGCCAGCCGACCGCATCTTTTTGTGATCCCTTCACCCTGAGAGAGCTCGCCAATCAGCTTTCTCTAGACCTCTGGCTGCGAGAGCTTACAGCATCACCCGGGAATCGAACCAGCAATCTCCGGATGATAGCAATTCCTTACCACTATGCTTTAAAGAGTTTTGTAAGTTCCTCATTGCCCAGTGTGTCAGAGACATGCCAGATCTGTCCGTAGCTCCAAACAGACTGAAGAAGAAAAGAGAACGAGGAAGACGAATGAGAAACAACAAAGCGACATAGCAGCTTAACTACCAACATGAAACATACCATACTGTACTTTTTTGGGAAAGCGAAAGTAAGAGTTCTTCCTGCAACAACCTCAATGTTAAGGCCCATTACTGTGCGCCTGAACAAGGATTTACATGATTTTTCTCTCATTTTAATGTCTTTTTACAAACTTGTTGAATTAGGCTACTTTCACAGGCTACTCAGATGCCTGTTCAGTCCCTTGTTATGTCAAGACTGGACTTTTGCAACTCATGCCTTGCAGGTCTCCCTGTCCACCATTTGTCCTCTGCAACTGATCTAGAATGCAGCTGCAAGTTCTTTCACACTAACTTACTTGCACTGACTTCCTCCATTCATGAAGTATATCAACACAGCTGTATATAGGAGTGCACTCTTTTCATCCTTGTGTAATCCCGAACCAGTCCTTATGAAAATCTTCAATACAAACACCCTAAAACAAATAAACTAAAATTAAAAATCTTATTATAAAATAATTATGATGACAATTAAGTTTCATATATTAATTAATTACATAGGTATGTCATACCACGAGGGTGGAACAAAATTCTATTTTGAAAAAAATTAAGGTTATATAAATTATCCAGCAAAAACACAACAATTATGATTAAACTTTCCATATACAGTATACAAGATATACAGTATAGTCACTGAAATACAATATTGCTTTGTGAAGGTGTGAGTAATAACGAGTAATGCAATACTCACTTGGCCATGTGAATGGTCAGCATGTCTCAACATCTACAAATATAAATAAACAAAGCATTCATGCATTTTGCATGAAAAAAGAAAAATATGTCAAAAAATTTCTTGTGAAGCAATCAGGGGAGTCAAGAGCAAGACAAACTGGCCTGGAATACACAGGTAACATGTTCTTGATGTGACTTGATGGGACTGAGAGATTGGATGGCGGTCACTTAATTGACACCGATGTCTGAAGTTCTGCATGTCCCTAGCAGCCTCCAGGTTTCTCTGTGGTTTCCTTGTCTGCTGCTTAGTTACCTAAAGTTAATAGAAATCAAAAGTGCAAAGTAAATCATGCACGTGTTCTAAGAATCTTGTTATTGGTCAGTTAACTTAGAAAATCCTAATCTTACTGTCATTAATAAAAGTATTTAAAATGGTACCTGCCATCTTAAGCTCATTATTCCTAATAGGTTTCTTCTTAAAGTCTTTAAACAATACTTAGAATATATCTATCATTTATAAGGTATCCTGATAAATGATTATGATCATGAGTGTGGCCGGAGACTTAATTACTATTTTGTCATGGTAAATAAATTAGTATTAATTATTGTTTTAGTTATGCATTGATCAGTGATTAATTATCAGATTTTCTGACCTAAAGTGGGTGTACAAAAAAATTGCCCTCTTTACAATGATCACATTTTGTAGCTTTGCAGCTTGAAATTAAGACACATTTTGTTTGTTTTATTTAGCTGTATTTAATCAGTTCAGCATTTACCATCCGATGTGAAAGATACAACACCAAAAAACCATGTAAAAAAAAAATCATTCCTCTGCTTTCCAGGGCATACCTTCACCTCTCTAGATTTTGCTCCACCTGTTCCCTGCTCTCGTTACAAAGAACAATGTCATCTGCAAACATCACAGTCCATGGAGACTCCTGTCTAACCTCATCTGTCATCCTGTCCATCACCAAAGCAAACAAGAAGGGGCTTAGCTCCTCTTTCGGCACCCTGTCATATGCTTTCTCTAAATCTACAAAGACACAATGCAACTCCCTATTACCTTCTCTGTACTTCTCCATCAGCATCCTCAAAGCAAATACTGTTTGTTGTACTTTTTCTAGGCATGAAACCATATTGCTGCTAACAGATGCTCACCTCTGCTCTTAACCTAGCTTCTGCTATTCTTTCCCACATATTCTTTGTATGACTCATTAGCTTTATTCCTCTGCTCATTTCCCTGGTTCGTAAAAATTGGCACCAACCCACTTCTCCTCCATTGCTTTGCGATCCTCTCACTCTCCAAGATCTTCAACCTACCATATAAGTTCTCATATGCTCTATGTTCTACATGTAGTCACGTCTGAGCTTTGGAAAAAAATGAGGGTAAAATTTTATTATTTGACCACAACATCAAATCATATGTCTGGTGGAAATTCATACAGATTGCTTTCCAAATAATACCATTTCTTGCTTTCCAAATAATACCATTAAGGCAAAATCTCCTTCCACAAAGTAGAGAATGTGAAGAAGGTTTACACAGCAAAACTGATCACACAGTGGTTAAAAAAGGTGAATGTCATTGCATGGCCAAGTCAGATCCCAGACTTAAACCCCATTAGAAATCAGTGGAATGACTTGAAGTCTGCAATACACAAATGGTCCCTATCAAATTAAACTCGACGTGAGCAGTTAAATTCAAGTTAAATTCTGTTTCTCAAGTTTATTCAAAAATTTTTTTTGACATGTTGGTATTATATCTTTCACTTGGATGGTAAAAGTTGCACTAAATAAATTTATCTGTAAATTTGCTCTTACTAAATTCACTTTAGACATTCTGATCATTTTACTCTACTGGTAGAATGATCAAAATTATTATAAATATGATTCTAACACTTTTTAAACAGTTTGCATATGATTGTGTGTAAATAGAAAGTCAAACACAAATAAATAAGTAAAATAAACAAGTAAACATAACTCTACCCTCAAGCCAAACTGTTGTTCTTTAAACTCATCGTCCCATGTAGAGTCATTTTCATTATCAGGATCCTCCATGACACTTCCCCCACAACCCATTCTGTAATTCCTGTAAGAAGCCTAGTCTAGATCGCCACAATAAACTAACACACTGTATTGTGGCATTTTATAAACATTCCCTAATTACACACCAAATAGAAAATATCTATCAGAACAGGACAAACCATTACCGGTGTCAGATTCTGTAAAGGTCAGTGCAAGACTCACCTTAGAACGTGTCCTTGGAAATGTAGTCCTCGGAATCGTCTTTTTCCCGAACCCAAAGAACTCACAGCTGCTGCACAGCACTGGGGGTACTAACCTCGCAATGGGAGGCAGTCCTTTTATTATATTATATTGCAAGCAACTACAACTTTAGCAAAGAAAAGCAATTAATGGTAAAATAAGTATAACTAAGCAAAGGGTTTAAATGAAAATAACAGAACACAATCTTGTGAACTAAAATTAACAATGCATGGTACCACTGCCTAAGAACATTATCGAAGTGCAACAGAACTCTTATACCCTGGTCCTGTGACTCATGTTCTAACAGCCTTACTCTACTAACCACTTAGCAGGTTCTAACCTTATAAGGCAAATACTGATGAACTAAGCTACTGCTTCTAAACTAGATTTAACATAATTAACAGAATACATATTCTTGTGTTTTGCTGACTGCCGGACATTACATCACATAGTGTCTGAAACATTTTCAGCTTCACATAATACATTTCCTATAGTGAGCTGGGACATATGACAACCTAAAACATTAGCAAATTCCATAACAACACTCAAACAAGTGAAATTACAGCTCTGCAACACCGGTTGCGCTCCACCATAGACAAAGTCCACTTTTTTAAAGGTAAGCCTTATCCAGAGTTAACTGTTGCTAGCATAACTCCAATGTGATTAGCATGTTTCTTGCATGAAGCTAACATGATTAGCATGATGATAATATGATTAGTATATCGCCAATATGATGCTATTGAGATTAGCATGTTGCTAGCATGACTCCAATGTGATTAGCATTTTGTTTGCATGAAGCTAACATGATAAGTATGATGATAATATGATTAGTATATCGCCAACATGATGCTTGTGTGATTAGCATGTTGCTAGCATAACTCCAATGTGATTAGCATTTTGTTCGCATAAAGCTAACATGATTAACATGATGATAATATGATTAGTATATCGCCAACATGATGCTTGTGTGATTAGCATGTTGCTAGCATAACTCCAATGTGATTAGCAGGTTGCTTGCATGATGCGAACACAATTTTAACATTTTGTAGCTCTTAACTACTGGATATTAGCATGTAGCTATTAATGCGAGCATGTTACATGCCCTCTTTGCTGGCATGAGTCAAAAAAAAAAAAAATGAAATGTCTATTCAATGTTCTGAGGCAGAAATAAATTTCTTGCAAAATGGTTGCTAGGGTACTCTGTTTTGTTGCTAGGAAGTAGCTTGGCACCTGCTAATGTAGAACTTAAAGGCTTCCGTCGACTATGAATGATATAAACCAATCCCCATGTCTCTATAGTATATGTATTGAAGATAATCCGCTATGGGTTTAAGTTTTTTAGAGGCATGGCTTATGAGCATCTTGATACATGGTACACCCCTTAGAAAGTCATGTCAAGCGCCCCATTCCCGAATACGCAGCACGATTTGACACCTTTTTTTATGGGACAATGACAAATGGTATGGGACTTGTTGCGAGACAAAATCCCCATTAAATGTACCCTTATAGTCTCTTTCAATGGTCTACAACAAACAGTACGAAACTAGTTACACGCCAACCTTTTGTACGGAAGAAGAGATAATGTGAGATTATAATAATGATGCTTTTCAAGCACCACTAATTATGGTCAACTGTTTTAGGTCTGCTAATGGCTCCACCTATTTAAGCATATAAATTCTTATTTCTATAAAAGGTGACTTACAGTATCTATCCCTGAGTTTGAGAATGTGAACTTGAAAAAAAATTACACACCTGAACATTGATTTGTTGCTTTGCATTGCCTCTGTCTTGCCGTATAACTCTCCTGAGGCATTCATACTTGCTCAATAACGGCACAGTTAGATAAGAAAGTAATAAAAAAACTTGGGGCATGCTGTTAGAGAAAAGTAATTAAAACCATGGTGGTGTGATGCTGCAAACTTCTGAAGTTGATTATTCCCCAGTAATAGTATGTCATCATGAATCTTATAAGTCTAAGCTTTTAGAGCTCGCTCTTTCTTTCTTTCTTTCATTTAATTCTCAGTGTGGATCTTTATACAGCGCACTATACATTCACTCTCTCGCTAACCTTTGTTAATGATAACATGCCTGCAAAGGAGGTGCTAAGTGCATCTCATAAAAGGTCATCTCTGCCAATTTTCACTGCATTTACTGCTGTAATTAACTGTGTGTGCATAGCCCTTTTTTTTAACAGACTGCATGAATCAAATGCAAAATAGCCTGTATCATTCTAGACAATTTGATACAGGACAAGGAATATGATATAATATAACAATGTTGACTTAGTGGTGGATTTCTTGCTTGCTGTGCGAAGGGGCCCAGGTTAAATTCTCACCCAAAGCATAACTCCAGCCACTGGATCTAGATAAAATACCAGGGTTGCATCAGGAGCATTTGACATAAAACCTGTGCCAAGTTCCTGATTGGACCCCTTAACTCCTTGCTGTCACGACCCCTCGACGGGAGCGGCCAAAAGACTAACAACGTATAATATTACATTGTTGTTTAAATTTATAAAGTTTTTAAAGTAAATAGACACTTACAGTTGTTTGATATGCACCAAAATTAGTTTTTCATGATATGCACTAAAATTTGTCAACATGAGAGGGGGCTTTCCCAGAGACAAAACGGAATCTTCAAATACTCATTCATACCTGTACCATTAACAGAATTATTGTTAATTTTAAAGAAAAATGGTACACATCAGTAGATAAAAAACAAATATTGCATATGATGCAACAGGTATGACCAATCAGATGGCATCTCTGTCTGTGCTCCAGCACGTTGGGGACATTTACAGCACATTTACAGGTCTTGAAAACACTTTTTAACAACACTAACAACTCGTTCAGTGTTATAGAACACCTATGGAGTCCAATAGATATCATGGGGAAAATAACTAAACTGTGTACACAGATTAATAAACTGAGAGCACAGACTAATAAACGGTGGACTCTGATTACTAACCTGAGAGCAAAAATTAATAAACTGAGAGCACGGGTTATTAAACTATGCTTATTAATCCATGCTCTCAGTTCATAAATCAGGCAATTAATCTGTGCAATCAAGAAGCTTGTGCTGTTGGCCAAATTTCATCTCACAGTATGGCAGTGGACATTTCTAAGATCCTTTAACCTGGCAATTTGACCGTTACAATAACAACTGATAGGAATAATATCCATGTTAGGACTGTTCACGTCTCTTAAATAAATTAAATACTATTATAATAAACAGGAAGTAGTCCTCACCTGCTTGCAAGCACATGGTCTAGCCTCAGGGCATCTGACCCGACTAACAAGTTGCCACAGTTTTTTCTGCCCGAAGCACTGAGCCCTTTACCTGGAACTAAAAGGCCCAAAGTGAGCTCCATGAAAACAGAACAATGAACTCAACATGGGATGAACTAGAACCCTGACTGCACCCCAGGCTTTAACAATTAACATCAGTGCCTGACCTCATTAATTATCATACTGTATGACTGAATAAGCACAAATACCTTCAGCCAAAATCTAGTTTATGTATGCATTATGGATGGATAATGTATGTAAGGGTGATAGTTAAAAAAATCTTTCCCTACAAAGATATACAAATACAATAATGTGCACAGTGTTTTATATGCACACACATTTATATTATTAACTATAATAAATATCATACATATTATATAAGGACAAACATTTGATTAAATTAGCAACCATCCATTTGTCAGAGATTGGCCTCTCAATATGTTGAGATGATAAAAATTTTAGGCTACGTTGTGTCTTAACATATATCTGCCACTAGAGGCCACTGTTTAAAAAGAAATCTGGTTCTGTTTTTCAGTTCTGCCTTCAGTTCTTCAGTTTCATCTGTAATGTAGATCACTAGCAGGAATATGGATTATGGTGAAGAGAAGTAGTACTGTAGTATTCAAAGTTTTTTCAGGCAGGCATATTCTGACTGATCCACACGCTAATATTTCTTGGACCGCCTTTAGCTTTCATTACAGCACTTATTCACTGTGGCAATATTTATTTGAGTTGCATAAATAGTTGGCCAAGATCTTGTATTGATCTTGGAAGGTCAAACCACTCCATAAAGTCTTTTGTATTTGTGATGTTATGAATTAAAATGATCCATCATGATCTCAGAACCACTTTCTCACAATTTGAGCCTGATGAATCTTTAAAAGATGAAACCTAGAATAAACTCATGCCATCCGCGAAGAGAAAAAGCTCCACAGATGTGATAACCTGGTCATTCAGTACATTCAGGTCGTCAGCTGACTTTATTTTATTGCCACATAATGTTGCTGAGCCAAGGCTTGACCAACTTAAGCATCTCCAGATTATAACACTACCTCCAGTGGCTTGTACAGTGGCTGCATAATGTTATCCTGTAAATCATTTACATTTAATCTAATTAAATTTTTATTTTAATTCAGTTTCCTGCAAATCACATTGCTTTCAGGTTAACACAATGTACATTGAAACATTTTATTGTACCAATCACTGTTAAAATTGAAGTTTGTTAAATGCTCTGCTTGCTCTACAAACATTATTTTTTTAGGATTGTTAGAAACATTGTCACAGACTCCTTTGTAATTATGGCATGGACCAGAAGGGGTCCACAGAGCCCTGGTTGAGAAACACTGGATTAAAGGATAAATAATTTCTAATAACATGATTTGGGCAACTTCATTACTTCGAGTAATCGGGTTAAGGGAATAACAGATTCTTAGACTAATTCCCTACTATGCATGTATTCATGAAGTCTTGTGCCAGTAGCTGAATCATGTCATAAAAATGAGGAGTTACACTCAAATGTGCATTTTAAGCATGTTAAAGAGGTTTCATGAATAAAATCTTAGTTGCCATTTAACCAATACCAAAGGAAATGCTCAGTTACAGTTTAGTTTGAAACAAAAAATGTGCCAATAGCATTAAGAATGAATGTAGAAAAATGTCTCAAAACTAATCAAGTACAGAATAATTACCAGACCTAGGTAAAATGTTCAATCTAGATAAGCGGTTTTCAACAGTTTTACAGTTTAATAAATCCATCCATCCATGCAGAAACCTCTTATTCACATTTTTTTTTCACATTTGCGATAAAACCTCCGCTTAAAATTTACACACACATTCACTCACTAAGGGCAAGTTTGGAACACCAGTTCGCGTAATCTGCATGTCTTTGGACTGTGGGAGGAAACCAGAGCCCCCGAAGGAAATCCATTAAGCACAGAGAGAAAATGAAAATATTTAAATATTATTACATAGTTTTTTTTTTTTTTTTTTTTTTTTTTACTAATGATATCTAATTTAAAGACTCACAGTCTGAAAGTTCAGAAGTAGTTTGAATGAATGAACTAAATGCACAGATCGCAAAATGACTCAGAGGTAAAGACTGTTATATAGATCAGTCATTTAGTCACAACCTCACCTGTCCGTGGTAATGACATCTATTTCAAAATATATCCCTGTACACTGGAATATGATGAAAGTGTGATGCTACTCTATTTTGTGACGTCAATATAACATTATTTTAGACCCATGGCTCCTAATACATACACTCACTCACTCACTCATCGTCTATACCGCTTTATCCTGCAAACAGGGTCGCAGGGGACCTGAAGCCTATCCAAGGATACTTAGGGCATGGAGCAGAGTACACCCTGAATGGTCCATCACAGGGCATGCACACATACACACGTTTATTTGCACACAGTGGGTCCCACAAATTAGCCTAATCTGCATGTCTTTGGACTGTGGAAGGAAACCAAAGTACCCAGACACCCTGGGTGGGGCGGCAGTCCATTGCAGGTCACACACACATACACACAGATACAGACACTCATTCACACGCCAATTTTACTAATCTTCATGTCTTTGGGCTGTGGGAGGGAATCGGAGTACCTGGAGGAAACCCAACAAGCACGGGGAGAACGTGCAAACTCCATGGACTGGAATCGAACCCGGACCCTGGAGGTGCAAGGTGACAGTGCTAACCACTACACCATCGTGCCACCTATACATAATACATTTAAGAGGAAATAAATTTCATAAGAGCAGATTGACTAGACTGGTTTGAAGTGCCAGGAGTGCTAAGATGTCTTAAACCATGGTGAGTAGAAAAGCAATTTAGAAGACACATGCTGAACCCTGAGGCAAAGGATCTGCAACAGTGGAAGACCACTCGATTGAGTTGATTCCAACATGGATACAGTCAACATGAACTTGTACAATTTCAGAGCCTATCCTGACCTTAAGCCTACACTTACTCATTAGTTTATTAATTTGAGGGAATTAGCTTTATTTGATTTTGTTTTATTCCATGTAAACAATGTAAACATGTCTGTAGCACAGGCAATTTTAAATATCCAAGCATGATTTATTGTTATTCTAGTCTTTTTGCTCAATACCTCACTGTCACTCACTGCTGTGTGAAAAGTGCTGTGTTCAGAAGTCATGCTGTTTTTCTTTAATTAAATAAAAGACATTTTTTTTTCAGATATAGGCAATTTACTTCAAGATGCTCAGTGTAAGTGTTAAAATTACCACCAGGAGACCATTTCAATCAAAAAGCATTACATTTAATTTGTTGCTTATCACATTTATTTCTCTTTGGAGAGAAAATCTGCCTTTTTTTGTGGTGTAAATTTAAATGACTAGAAACAGCTAGGGTGGATTAAATTGATTCAAATTTCAATAAAATCTGATGCATTTCAGAAGTAAACCCTAGAATGCTGAGGCAGAAAATTCAAACGAGTTTCATTCCAGGGCAGCAATACACAAGTGGAGACTTATTCTATATCTATGATGTTTTGTTAATGTGGGAACATTCACATATTCAGTGGCACACTGCTAAATAATTCATCTGTACAGTCCTGTTTTTTTTTTTTTTTTTGCTTTATGACAAACATAACTACGTTTTTTTTTTGTCATAACTAAGTTCTCCTTAACAGAAATAGTGATAAACAAACTCTTCTCAATGTCAGGCATATCTTGTTAGCATTAGGCCCTGAATCTGTGTGAAAAGAGAATTTCCATTTTTAATTATCTCTAGGGTTGAGAAGGTCCATTAATCATAGGTTCCATTTATCACATTTGTACCATGTATCTGGAGCCTATCCCGGGATCACTGGATGAGAGGCTGTATGCATGCTGAATGGGAAACCAGTCCAGTGTAGATCTTTCAAACATTAAAGTATAATAATGAGGCAAGGGCTTGACCTTGATTAATGAGACGAGTGATCTTGAACTTGTCTTACTGAGTTTGAACTTAGGTGTTTCTCTCTCCTCCCATAACTCGCTGCAAGTGAAAAGTCCCTTGCGCCTGACCAATATGCTCAGTTCATCTTATATAATTAAACCAATTAAGATACCACCGAGGAGTGTTCCCTTAATAAGACTTATTTTAGAGATCACTCAGACATTTTCTTTGCTTTGTGTAGCTGTCTTGAGGTATAAACTGTTGTTAGAGGCTGCAAACAATCTGTCTGTTGCCTTTTTCAGGTTACGATGTGTGTGCATGTAGATCAATAATTTGTTTACTCATTAGCCAACAAAATTTATTTACCAACACAAACCCTCCCCACCCCACCCGCCTGCCCAAAAAATCCTCAGCATTTATATTCTGTTCTGTCCATTTCACCTTTAGCCACCTCATCATTAATGTTGTTATATCTGTCCTTCTCTGGACCCTACCTGTGGGGGCGTAACACACTCCATCAGTTTTCTCTGACATGGCCTTTATGGTCTTGTACACCTTTAAAATGGAATAGTAATCTAATTAGCAGTTCTGGGTCAGTGTTAATTTTGATAAAGTGGCTTGTTTGTAATTCCAGCATTGCCACTGGATTGAAATGCTTTCCAGCCAACTCTTGAGTATGGCAAAAGTATGTGCATCTGTGTATACAGTAGGCTAAGATAGATAAAACTGTTTATGAACCAAGAACAAGAAATTTAATAAAGATCCAGGGGTTCCTTACCATTCCTTAGGTCTCTTTTGATTAATCAGCTGGGACCCCAACAGGACAGGGGTGCGTTTTGGAAAGGGAATGCTTTAGGGCCAGGTGCGACAGACCTGCACTATGTACAACAGCCATACAACAAATATTTATATTCGTTAAATCCTCCTTCGCAACTACATATATTGTAAATGTAATTTTCTCCATTAAACTCTGTAGAATTATTATTAAACCTAGTGGTTAAAATGGGAACTGCAGCAAGCACTGATAAAGGAAAAATGCTCACTCTGAAGATTTTCAGTGTAAATGGACCTAACCATTTATGATAAGATCACCAAGCTAGTGTTTTTTCTTAAATGCGAAATTGGGCTAGTTTTAAAATAAAACCGTTAAACAGCAAATATTTTGAATTAACTTTCCACAAAGGCAAAGTGTAAGTGCAGACAGTGTATATGATTTATAGAGCAATTTATATGGTAAATTACAAAGATTAGGGGAGAAAATGGGAGGGGGGGGGGTATTATGGAGTATATATTGTGTATATGTGGCTTCAATTCAAAAGCAAAGGCTCTTTGTATTTTCTCTTCTGAGATATGGCTGGGCTGAAAATGTAGCTGAAAATCCAGGCAAATTCACCTGCTGTATTGAGCAATGATATGTCTAAAACCACTGAAATCAAGCTGCTAGACTGTGTAGCATAGACTATACTGTATAGCACTGTACAGTGTGACAGCCTTAAGTTTGACATAAGTTTGTTTGAGACTATGCCATTATTAACTTTATAATATCGTCTTAAATCTATGCTAACAAGCTGTAAAGTGATACATTTGTTTAATTACCGCTTTATAGTAATCCCAAAACCTGTCTTAATGGATGTTCCTTTAACAAGTCCATCTCTTATCTCTCTTAAACCCTTTGAGACAAGAGAAACTGGCATCATTGTAGACTTCAGCAACATTGATACATTGTGATATGATGCAATTTCCCTTTTTAGATCAACAAACAATGTCTGTAGAAGATGTCTCTTGCCTTTTGTCCTTATCAGTTTCTCTCAGTCTGTCTTGAGACAGTATCTGCACAAGCGCTATATTTTACATGGTGCTTTTTGTTGTGCTGGTTTAAAAAATATAATTGAACTGAGACTCTTATACTGTAGTGGAGTCAACCTTAATGGGATAGTTTTTTTGTCCTAAATAAAAAAAAATTGCATAAGGTGCATATAAGTACCTTCCAATAGGTCATGGTTGTTTTAAGTTTTCCTCTTCTGTACGCAGAATGTGAACTTTGTCAACCAAAAATTGAGTACAAAATTGTAAGTCAGAGGGGACAAATTCCACAACCCTTGCTCCGTGCAAAAATACATTCCAAGGTTCAGCTGAGACTCATATTAAGCTTCTGAAGTCTCTCTGAGGAAAATTTTATTGGTTTATTTCAAAGTTACATTGTATTTCGTACAAATGTAACTCCATTCTTTTGTAAGAAACAGCTGTGGCTAGTTCCGGTTAACTGTGAAGCTAGTTCCAGTCATACGCCTAGATCTAGTTAGCTTTGATTTGATGCAATTACAGTACTTACATTGTTCTCATGTTTCCAGGTGACAAAATACACAGTCACTGTTTAGTGCAGGAAAATTCATAACGTTTAAAACCTATGTTAACACACTTATGTGCACCTCAATTTTTATTTAAGACTTTAAAAAAATATAAAATAAATAAATCAAACTTTAAATCTGTGTCTTCTGTAGTGCGTGTTAGAGACTTATGGAAATCTAATTTTTCCTTAGAATGAATTAGGATGACATTGGGTAAGAATTAAAGTGAACGGCTAATAAGTATAGAACTCAATGATGAATAGAGGAAAGTGTGATTTCATGAATACATGATTAAATAGATAGATAAATAAATGAGTAAATGGACTTTACAGCTATTCGTCATGTACCACTTGGGTCCCTGGGCACCACTTTTAGAGCAATGGCTATGGAATAATAATGTTTCATCACATCACCAATGAGCCATTTAGGTTTATTTATTTTGCATAATTATAGATGGATTTTTAAAATTCCCACTGGCACCCAATGGCTAATAAACCATCGCATATGATTTCACGTGTGCTAATCAGCTGGTTGCATTCATGTGAAAAATAAGGACATTCTCTGAAGTTGATATGGGCATATGCACTGTGTGTGTACACTCTTACCCTCTGTGAGCAAATGACCTTCCCATCATGGAACAGCACTCCTAGCTGCACTTGTGGGACCCCCTCAAAATGATCCCCCACCGGGCCAATTACCTCTAACGGCTCAAAAACGGGGGAGCCAGAAGAGTCTTTCTGCTCAACACCACTCTCTCTTTGTGACATTTATTCCTTTATCAGAGCTGCTGTTTGTCAAGAGTGGCAAAGGGGAAAAAGTGCAATGGGTTCACACAGCCTAGGTGAACCCTTGCTGGAATGCTAGAGCCAGAGAGTAGATCCTGAGTAATGCTTACTAGCACAGTTATATGTTATTTTAACCAGAATTTACCTTGTACTGTACACCAAGTGGAAAGCAAAATGACAGATAAGGGAAGGATACATACATTGATAGCTAGCTACATAACATTAGCATGACTTTTTGTATACCTACCTTGAAATGCAGTATGGACAGGATACACCAACAAATAATAAATGAACACCTTTCAATTCACTACTGATCGGATACAATTTGATTCATTAAAGGTATGAATCAAAAAGTTCAGTTGAGTTCAGTTAAAAGTTTCTATCATGGGAAAATCTTTCCTTTTTCTCAATCCAATGACAAGCTGCATTTTGTGTCTTATTAGCTTCAAGAGACGCTGGTACGGCAATGATTGATTATAGCTTTTACTCCAGATCTGGCCTATAAATGATAACACCAGTTAACTGTTTCACAGCTGCTGCAGAACATTAAACATGGCTAAAAAAAATTATAAAAGGTTCAATGTGCCATTCTTGAACCGCTACCATTCTGTCTTCGGGCAATGAGAACACCTACAGTATGAAATTTATTTTAGGAGTGTCGACACACACGCACGCACGCACACACACACACACACACACACACACACACACACACACCTATATCTACCAAGCCTTGTTATTCTCCAATATAATACTACACTGAAGTTAAATGTGTAGGTGTGTTATATCTAAGTGGTGTGTAAGTGGTTTCCAGATATTATGAGTGGTCACCTGGGAAAACCTTTAACATGGTGAAATTTATTTTTGCTTATTGCTTGGTGGTGTTCATTAGGCCATAGACTTGCCTAATGAATAGAAAAGGGCTATAGCTATGGCTATTTTTCGTATTATTGTGATTGTAAAATTAATTAAAATTGTTAAAGGTGCAGGAAAAAAAAAGACCAGGTGATGTTATTCCAGTCTTTAACAGTTTGAGCCTGTACTAACCACAGTATAACTTTTACTGTAATTATAAATTTATCTTTAAAGAGTTTGAATTACCATAGATTTCCTGTTAGCTAGAACCTTTCTAACTGTTTCCTTTTTTCTATTCACCAATTTTGTGGAAACATTTGTAGATTGCTACATGAAAATCCTAGGCGATCAGCAGTTTCTGATGTACAGATGTTCCCAATAAAGTGGCTAGAAGACCAGTGATTAGCGTGTATTTTGGCAAAAGCTAATAAATGGGTGCATCAGGATAAGAACAAAAGTGCCACTGTACAAGCCTCTGGAGGAAGTGGTATGATCTGGGGTTACTTCACTTTGTCAGGTCAATGGCAATAAAAATGAAGTCAGCTGAAAACCTGAATGCCCTGAATGACCAGGACATTCATTTGAAATACTTGCAATGGGGCAATGGTGCGAACTTTCCATCATCAAAAATAAAGGCAACTCTGGACTGGGCAGTTTATATTCTATGGATTATGTGCAGCATTAAGTCTCAGAACTGCTGCCAATCAGAATTGAGAATCCAACAGCACCAGCATTCAATAACCCAGTAGGAATGCAGACTAGCCTTCAGTTCATCTGTAGAAGCTCTTTAAATCTCAAGGCTCCTTGAGCGGTCATTAGGTTGCCTCCATGAAAAATATTACTCTGTATAATTATTCTGTGAAGATGACTTTAGCAATGAGAAATTTCATCCTGAAGATGTCCTTCAGTCCCATCTGTGCCCACTGGGAATGGTAAACAAAATAGCAGCAAGATGGTAAAATGCCTAGATAATTTCTGGATGTTGATATTTGTGTGTGCATGTGTGTGTGTGTGTGTGTGTGTGTGTGCACAATTTGAGAATAGTACCCCATAGCGTGAGCTCAATTATCTTCTAATTAAAGGCATTATTTTGTGCTTGAGAGCAGTCGTCTAAAAAGCAAATCACACTCTCCCAGTCTAATGTGAGATTAATGATGATTATTTATCAAGACAGAAACCGTGTTAGAGATTTTTAGTCAAGATCTGTTGATATACAGATGACTGATTCATCTATCAGTATTACTTTAGTCATCCATATTTAATAAACATTATCTGAGAAATGACATTTTTTCAAGAGTACAGTTTGCTAGGATTTGCTGCTCTAGGGAGCCACATTGAAAACAAATCATGTTTTATTATTCATGGGATTCAGCTCAGTGTCCACTTTATTAGGCACCCTGGCCATTTTCTAATTATTTATAGTCTGCAACAAAATGTATCCATCCAACAGCAAGCTGATAATAAATAAATAACAATGTAGAATGAAGTAATAATGTGTTTTGTAAGAATATGTCAATGTTTGGTCGGTTGTCTCATAGATTAAAATATGATGATCTGAAACAGTACACGCTGTTAGAGTCAAATTATCAATGAAGACTTGGTGTAATGGTGTAAAACTAAAAAAAAAAATCCTAAACTGGTAAATTTCTCATACACTACACACAAACTATAGCCTTTTTCTATCCATTTATAACTATGTTTAGAGATTAAGTACATCCTCATCCCTTTTTTTTCCTGCTTTCTTGAATTCTAGAGAAATGGACAAACTGGAGACTCCTTCCGTCAATGTAAAACAGCCACTTTGGAAATCTTTAGGCTCCAAGCACCCCTTTGAAAATCAATAGGTAAGCACCACGCTGCTTCCCTATTGCAGATTCAGTCTTCCCAGCCTGGTGCAGGTCTACAGTTCTGTTTCTGGTGTCCTTTGACAGCTTTTTGGTCTTGGCCATAGAGGAGTTTGGGACGTGACTGTTTGAGGTTGTGAACAGGTGTCTTTTACACCGATAACAGATGCCATTATTACAGGTAACGAGTGGAGGACAGGGGAGCCTTTTAAAGATGAAGTTTTAGAAATCTTATTTTATCGAGGAATTTACCAATTAATTCATTACAAATTCTACAATATGATTTTCTGGATTTTCTTTCTTCTTATTTTGTCTCTCACAGTTGAGGTATTCCTATGATGAAACTTACAGGCCTCTCTCATCTTTTTAAGTGAGAGAACCTTTGGTGGCTGACTAAATACTTTTTTGCCCCATAATTTAGCTTATTACAATAAGCATATTTCTATTATTCATGCTGCTGCAAATAGTGCCTAAACTGCTGTTATAGACAATTAACAATTTCTGACAAATGATAACAAATATATTTGACAGTGCTGTGTTATAATGAATAAATCATACATAATAGAATGCATATATAAAATATTGACTTCATTCAAAATTCGTACCCGTAAGTTTTCTGCTTTCACCCCAGTTTCTTGCACGCTCAAGCAGATGTTTGATGTTCTTAATTGTTTGCTTTAACTGACTTTGAACTCCAATAGAACAATAACACCAGGGGATTGATTTTGGCAAATGATTATTTCTGTTATTAATAAGTACACACAAAAATACTAAGGAAAAAAAAACTGCTGTAATAAAAAAAAATCATTATAATTTACATTTTGGAGGTGTGTTGTCCTGGCTAATAAACAATTTGTAGTTTTTGCTATGCTATTAGTAAAATCAATAACTAGTTAAAAACTCCACATCTCTAGTTTCACATAATTTATATTCATGGTTCATCCTGGGGCTGTGCATCATTTCAGATTTGTTGAGAGTTTGCCAGGAATAACTGATACACTCAAGCAAAATACTTATCTTCCTATTGATCCCTAAGCTATAGAACGGCTGAGTATGAAGCCTGCTACAAATTAATAGGCTATTTCATTTTTCACACCCTAACCTAGACAGTCTTTTTCTTCTGTGGAGAAATGCCCAGATGTTCCTACAGCAGCTTCATAAGAATGATCATGAGCCGAGCTTACTCATACGGACTGTATGAATGGTGCAGGCAGGGTTATCTGCTTAGGGATTAGTCGTGATGAAGTGTGAAGGAATTCATGGTAGCTATAATTCCTACAAATTTCTCACGAGACTGATAGTATTACTATTGAATTACCAGACTAGAGAGTCACCCCTTATGGATGCGCCACTGTGGCCACATTATTACGCCTTGTTAGAATTCTCACAGCTGCTTGTGTGAAGCTACGCTGTTTTGTTTGGAAGAGGTCACTTTTGTATGTCTTCTTACTAACAGACATGACTGTACTTGCATTTTATGAAAAATTTACACTTTGCTTGTCAGACATAATTGCTAAAATAATTAAAAATCTATATAAATAAATGAAAGGTTTTGTCTGTACATTGGTCAGAACCTGCTCTTTCAGTTATATCTTTATGTTGCATGCATTGACGAACCAAAAATCAGTCTCAGAAAGAATTCTGTCTGTATGTCGGTCTGTCTATATGTCTGTCCAGCTAGACTGCAGTATGCCACAGCATGTAGCATTTTTTTTTACTCATTCAGCATTTTTTGGTTGAGCTGGGCATGGTTATACACGTCACTCAACAGAGCCAATCAACACAATGGTGTATACACAGAGTATGTGGAAGACACAGAAATGATAGTATTGAGGCACAATCCTCAATACACAGATTGAATAATTTACTTTAAAATAAGCTACTAATAAGCTACTTGATAAACGTAAACAAATACCTGCACCGATAGATATTACAGTGAGACCTCGGATTACGAGTAACACGGTTTGCGAGTGTTGACGAGCAAAGATTTTTTATAAATTTTGACATGAAAAAGGACCAAGTCTTGCTTTACGAGTACCGAGTATCATGTACTTTATCACGCATGCGCTTCTTGTTTTGACGCCGAGCGTCACGTGATCACAACTGTGTCAATGGTTTTTCTCTCTCTTGTGGGTAATCGTCTCCCCTGCTGGGTCTTAGTGTGCGTCTCTAACTGGTATAATCAACATCCATGCACGCGTGTACTGTTTACTACAACACTGACCACATGTGCATGTAAAGCATCTTGTATTTTGTGTTTGTATGTGTGTGTGTACAGCACGCATGTACTGTTTATTATAGCACACATGTGTGTGCGCGTGTAAAGCAAAAGTAAAAGAAAGTCTTATTAGAAGGTTAAAAATCCATGCCAAATGTCATGCCATCTTTCTAACAGCTAAAGGTTGGTTGAAATTGGGTCATGCAACAGGACAATGATCTGAAGCACACAAGTAAATCTACACTGGGTGGCTGAAAAAGAAAAGAATGAATGTTTTGGAATGGCCTAGTCAAAGTCCAGACCTCAACCAAGTTTAAATGCTGTGGCAGCACCTTGAGAGAGCTGTACATAAGAAATGGCCAAAACTTTCGATGAACTGAAGTAATAAAAAAAAGTAAAAGAAGAATGGGCCAACACTCCTCCACTCCTCTACAATGATGTGTGAGACTGATGACATCATACAGGAAATGATTTCTTCAAGTTATTGCTGCTAAAGGCGGATCTACAATCTATTCACTTTTGTGGACACAGTTAGTGTGTTTGTGTAGTGTGTGTAGTGGTGAACCATCATCTTTGAGGAAGAAATGGGGAACATGTAAACAGACATTCAGCCTAATGTGCATTAAATCTAACAACCCATTCTCCTCTTTTCTTCCTTTCTACCTTACTTCTTACCGTACTCTTGTTTTCTTATGCTCCTCCTCTTCTTCCCTCTCTCCCTCCCTCCCTCTCTCTACTCACTCCTGACAAATCTGGCCCTGTCAGCAGAACATCATAATCAAATTGTTTCAAAGGTCATTTAACATCGGAGCTCAAGGAAAAGTCTAAAACCCAGCCTCTGGAGGCATTGACTACAGACGCAATTTTTGTGTCAGAGATGAATAGAGGAATGAAACATTTATAGTGGAAATGAACTGCCCAGGCCCCAGTTATGACTCTATATGGCAGTTTATCAAGCTCTTCATCATGGAAAAGATTGTAGCTATTGGTAACGCTTAAGACAGCATGTTGAAATGTTCTGGGGTATTTAGGTGACAGTGGGACGAATTTCCCTTTGTTAAAATCCGCCTGAAATTCCGTACATGCCTGGAAATCAGGCAAGCATTAAATTGGCAGCACTAATATTCTGGCTGAGTGACTGCTTCGGAACAAATAGTTACAAAGCGACTTTTGTTTGGGAATTAGGTTTCCTTTATAATTAGTGGCATTGTTTCTTTTTTGGATAATTGCCACCATCAGTGGTTGTTATGTTTCAGTGGAAAAACTGAATTAGATTATTTCAAGTGACATTATCTGATGCATCATCTTATTCCAATAAGCTTTATTCCTGAAGCTTTGATTAATCGTTAGTAATTATGTGCATATTGATATTCAGCTCCCTAATGCACTAATGAAAACAAAAGCACAGATTCTCATTTGTAAACCAGACTTTCACTTAAGCATTCAGGGACAAGACGCTGCTCTGGCATATTCACAGGAACGGAGCAATCAGTGTATTAGTTATTGTTCATTTTATTGCCAATGTAAAGAGCCTGTTTGCTTATGTAATCTGTATGATGTCATGGTTATTTTAAATGCATTTTAAGATTGCATTTTGGTAAAGTTGCATATGAATATTTCTCTTGGTCAAGCCATCCAAAAAATTATGCTATATGTAAAAAAAAAAAAAAAGCCATCTAAAAGCAATTTGTGTTTCTTAAGTTGTTCTAATTGGCAGCTTGTACAGGTTTACTCTGCCCTTTCTTTTTTTTTTGTATTATTGCAAACAGAATTAAAAAAATAATACACATGCTATGTCTGGTAATTTGTTAGACTGTCCTCAAAGATGACTGTGGTAAAAACCTGAGGTAAAATGTAAATGTCTTTTTTTTGCCCTTAGTCCAAATCTAAGCTTCTCCCCGATGCATCAGCTCTAATTAAGTCCTGTGGTCTGCTGCCTCTTCCTTATTGATCCCTCCCTAAAGTCCAGATCATTCCATAGCAAAGATGGGGAGAGACCGTAGCATGGTCTCATGTTAATCGCTAAAATAAAAGTGAACAAAAATAAGCCAATTTTTCGGCAATCTTATCAACAGCTGAAAAATGCACTTGGCTCACTTGCTTAATCAGACCAAAAGTACCAGAAGTGGACCTGAAAGGAATCACATGAGGTTGCACTGGAATGAAAAAAAAAAAAGGAAAGTCTAGTGAGCCTTACAATCAGGGCTGCTTGAATTCTTGAGTAGCGCTCTAGGGCAAATGATGGGTACTCAATTCCTGGCACCTGTCACCTCCGAACGGTCCCGAACAGCTTGGTAATTTGCGCCATCGCCAGACAGCTCGGGAACCTGACCAACAGACAGCTTTACACAATTCCCGTACTCTGTGTAGCTTCTTATATATTATTCAGGTTGGGGGAGATTTAAAGAAGATGCCTGAGACTCAGGATCAACACATCACACCAAATTACAACAACTGTTGAGACTCCGAATGAAACCTGATTCTGTACAAGATGTATAGGAATTTTAGAAGTTTTAGAAATACTCACACTAAAATACCTACAAGCTGTGGTTGTCAAACAAGGACTTTTGATTGCACTTATCGCAATGTTTCACTAGTGCTTGAAACCATCAAGGTCGAAAGTTTTCCTCGGGGGCTTCATGTCTGAAACGCTGGTCTCCCAGGAACTCCTTTAATGGCCCAAACATGTACAGTAGAGATGGTTGGAGTGAGGTCAGGACTTTACAGGGTATGTGGCAATACTGTAAGTCCCAGCCGAGTTCCTGTAATGTGCAAGTGATTGTGTGTACAGTTCCCGACGACAGTGGGCTCGGAGCCACCTCGACTGGGATCATCATTCACGGATGTACAGCCTTCTTTAAAACGTTTGCACAATTCTAATATTTTACTGCAGGTACTGTAAGAGTCTCATTACTGTACTGTGCTTGAAGTCTTCTGTAAATTTTAGTCGGTGTTACACTTTATTTCAGGAGAGATCTTATCACAAGTCTCCGTTTGGCTTGAACACCTCTTATATTATTCTTGGCTTGTCCATTTAGGGTATGCCTTGAAGGTTCCTTGTAAAATCCTTTCACAGGGAACACTCGTAATAAGCCAAGAAGGCTTTAAGGTAAAAAAAAAGTGTCGTTTTATAGCTGAAGAATTGGTTTTGCTTGGTACAGAGAAAATCAGTGAATAATGTCATTTTTACAGTCACAGTCTTTTTTTTTTTTTAACTGGAGTTAATCTTGAAAAATTCAAGGCAAACATTAAATAATGGCAGCAAATGGACATCTATAAGAAACAGTTCATGGTTATGAAAAGTATCTTTTAACATTCTCTGAGGATGGCTGAGAAAGCATTTCTGTGTGCTCTGGTCGAAGCCAGACCAGACTGAAACAAAGCAAATAAAGAACGCAAATTAAAGACTCATTTAGATTAATAATCTTCTAAATGCCATGATTTCTGGGAACTGTTTAGCCCGAGTCTAAAGTAATCAATAGACTCATTACATTTGAGGAGACGTAGTCTTTATAAGAATGAAAATGGAAAAGATTTAGAAAGGTCACATAGTGCTGTAGAGACCATCTTAATGAACCTCTTTTTTTTTTAACACAAGCAATGTTAACTGTGGTCATTTAATCTTAAAGTAGATATATAACCTCAATCTAGTTAGCGTGTGCAATGGTTTGATACATTTGTAATTGTAACACCCAGCAACCATATGGCATCTGAAATCGATATCATTTTAAATCAGGTTGAATATTACAAGCCTTGTGCTTTCTCGGTCAGAACAAATATGGACAAAAATCTAAAATAACTTTGAAGCTCAGGGAACCACCTTTGCATTTCAATTTCTTTAGGATGTTAAAACACCTCTGCATATTTGGGTTCACTATAAGCTATAAGGCTGTATATATACAGTATATACAGTATATATTGCTTTCACAACTGTTGACAACCGCTTTGATGGAAGTGAGCTTTCATGTGTCATAATCCTGTTATGTTGGATTAAACAAAATCCATTTGCAATCATATTTTTCAGTGTAAATAAAAAAAACCTAATAGACTCTTGTTTTTCTTTTTTACTCAAACTCTCTCTCTCTCTCTCTCTCTCTCTCTCAATCTCTCCTTTCTTCATTTGTTTACAACAAAACACAAATAAATTAAATGAACAGATGTTTTTCAAATAGATACAAGTACAGATAGAAACAAGAGACACACTGTTCTTTTTTTTTTTTACATTAGAGTGTGCATCCAGAATGGCAACCCATGGGACACACACCAAAAAAAATCATGCAAATGAGATCCTTGTTTGTTTTTTGTTGTTTGTTTTAGAACAGAGTGGGCAGGTGATCAGATATGAATCTTGCAAACAAAGTTGTATTTGTACTGAATAGCTGCCCAGAACCTTGAAGAGTTCGAGGGGAGGGGGCGTTCATGTCAAACCAGGACTTGATGAGGTTTTCTCATGAATGAAGATATTAAACTGAATGACATTTACAGAAGTCTTCATGCACAGTACAGTAATGAGATTCTTATTTGCGGTAAAATGATGATCCCAGGCAAGGTAGCTTGGAGCCCACTGCAGTTATTCCCATGAACATTTAGAGAATAAAAAGCTTATTTGTTGAAAATCTATGGGTAACTTGTCGCCAACTTGCGGAAGATACACATCTGTCTGCGGGAACTGTACACAAAATTATTCACAAATTGCTCATTAAAAGGAACCCATTTTAAACTTGAGACCTACCATTGTGACAAAATTCCAAGCCATTTCCACATATTTGGGCCAGGAGTTTCTAGGAGGCCAGGGTTTCAGACGTGAAGCAGGCAGTACCGGGAAAACTTTCTACCTTGATGTTATTCAAGAACTAGTAAAATGCAAGAACTATGAGAACATTATTGTAGCAGAGGATTATATAGAGAAATAAAGTTTTACTTGCAAAACTTTGTTCTTTTGTTATGTGCCATCAAAAGTTCCAGTTTGACCCGAATGCCTCTTGTAGGTTAATTAAAAAATAAATGGTCACTTTCACCAGCGGCATTTCACCACCATGCTATCATCAGATGGCACCTTTCCGTTAACCCTAGGACATTTGTTCTTTTCCTGTAGAGCTATTAAAGCTATATAAAACAGTTAAAACACTTAAGGAATAAAGAAATAATTGAATTTTGTTAAACAATAGATCACATTAGTATAAGGCTCATTCAAAGTGCGGCGTGTGCTCCGCTCGGTGTTGGTGGAGCCGTAATGTGAGTGTGAAATGAATGGACATTTCTTAAAACAGATTATGAAACTCACTATCAACAATGTTTAGTTGAATAATTTAGAATGTAATTATTTATTGAGTGTGTAGGGAAGGCACAGCATTCCATATTGATCCAGTCACAGATGCGGGTGGTGTGTAAGTAACTGGATTCCAAAAAAATTATATATAGGTTTGGATACCGGAAATTCCAGTTATTTTATTAGTTTTAAAAGGAGAATAAAAGAAATGACACCCTATAAAAGAAGAAGGAAACGTTAACAAGTAAATGATAGCTAGTGTACTACACTGCAATGGCTAAGAATTGCACACAATTAGAATATACCGGACTTTAGACATTTCGTACCTTCACTTACACACTGACAATATTGTATAGAATTCTAAACATTGGTATCTGGCGCAATGCAGTGTCTATTTTTTGTACACTTTTGTGATTGAACCGGAAATAGAACCACGGTCGTATCTGTGGAAATTCGTAACTCGAATGTTTATTAGTCAGGGACTACCTGTATTACTACTTCACTAAATATCTCAGTTCTATTTTGCACCTTTGCAAAACACACTGGCTGATTTTACTTGACAAAATGAATTGAACAAAAGTTTCATTATAACGTGCCTTTTTACTTGAATAAAGTAGATTTAAACCTTTTCACTTAATACATGTCATGATGCAAATAACATGGTGCTGTAACATTATCATAATAATCTGAATCTACTGTAGTTAGGGCTACTAAACGCATAATGAGCACACTAATGATGAAAAATGGTGGGCTTAATGATGCGATCATGCATTAAAATGCACATAAATGCGTTATCTCTGGAAACCTACCATTTTATCACGTAAATACTATGTTACTGACTAAACTTTAACAAGACTCAGAAAATTACCCTTTTCAGCTGGTATTTTCAGGCATGCAAAATGTGAAATGGGAGGAAGGATGTGTGGGAGGATGAAAGAAAGACAGAGAGAAAGTGCATAACCTTGATAAAGAGCAGTGGATAAAAAAGAAGTTATGCAAATAACATGCTGTTCGAAAGGAGACAATATGTGCATTTGTTTTTCAAAAACAATTTTGCCAATAAGTCCTTTGATATTGATCAGGAATTGGCTCTGGTTATTTCAACTGATGCTGTATTTGCAGCTGTACATCCAGTTCATAATAAAAACATATTTTATAGAATATGAATCCATATTCAGGTGCTTCATTCCATTTTATTTCATTCAATCTATACATTTCAAACATTTATCCTGCATTTATGTGAAAGATACAGTGAGATGTCTACCTGTACTGTATTTGAAGCATGAAGTTATATGAAAGAGATTACATTTATTTATGCAAATACATTAACAAGAAAAAAAACGTGCTAAAACAATTAATCTGCCAGGATGCATAAAACCTCACTAGATAACTACAGCATCTAGCATTATTTTCTCACAACTGAATCACATTTTGGATAGATACAGTACCCGAATGCACACACACTAAGGTCACCATCCTTGGCCTTTAAGGGTGGTGGGAAAAAAAGTTAAAGCACATTATTAGATTTTTTTTTGTGCTGTAATAAATATGGGTATGTTTTTTACACACAGATGTTCGAAGATAATTAGCTAAGTCATACCTCCAGTAAATAGAACACAATTATTCTTTCATTTCTGCACCTGCACGCTCTCCACTCTCTGACTTCAGTGTCTCGAGTTATTTATTATTATTAGAGGAAGAACCTTAGAGGCTTGTTAATCAAAAGACGAGCTAGAAGTCGTTCTATTTGTAGACGGTAATGGTTAATTAGATTACTTCTTCAACTTTCTTTATTGCTGTCTTATTTTAAAGCTGGATTTGGAGTGTGCTATTTGAACTTTTAAAATTATATATACATATATAATATATAATATATATAAAGATAGATAAATAGATATATAGATGGAACGTTTGAAAATTTTTACATTTTGCTTGAGCTTTTGTCATGCAGAAAACAGAATCAGAAAGGAGCCATCTGTATAATAGAGGCCCTGAGAAAACAACAGTATAACAGCTAATGTGTTCGTGGCTGTCCCAGGAGTTTTTCGTAGCTTTACAGAATACTTCTATTGCTGCATTTTGATTAAAAGAAGATGACATTTTCATTAAAAACTATTTCTCACACTGCCACTGATCTTGTTAGCAAAGAATTCTTTAACAACGTTGATTTTTTTTTTTGTCTACGACAGCATAACCAAGCAAGGAATCTTACAACATAGAGGGTAAAGCCATGGAAAATAGCAGGGAATGGTACGGGGTAAAGCCGGGTTGTGTACTGTGTTAACACTTTTTTATGCTGTTCTGGTGTGAGAGAGGCATTAATGTCCGTTTTTTTGACCTTCAAACACAAACTCAATATTTAAGTAAAAGTACAAGTAGGCTACTTGTTGAAAATGTAGACAGAAGTAACATTTAAAACACTTTTACTCAATTTGAAGAACTAAATACATGCTGCAAAATGCAATTTGAGTACAAAAGTACAAGGACTCCACATAGAAACTGGATGTCTTCTAAAGTATTTTAAACTTTTTTAATTACAATTAAAGATGATGCTGTTGCCATCACGAATGTACAAATCCAGTAGTGATTGTTAGTGTCAGTCATCACATAGTAGCTTAAATTGCTAGTTTCTACCATTGCTACACTGTATAATGGAAGTAGTCTATGAGTATGATTTTTTTAATATAAAATAATTATTGTGGGTGGAATTTTTTATTTTTCTGCCTAATTTAGTCGTATCCAATTCACCCATGATTAGGTCACTCCCACAGTGAGAGAGGGCCGAAGACTATCATGTGCAACGCCATCCCACTGAATCTTTCCAAACTGCCTGCTCATTCATTGTTGCATCGTTGCATCACACATCCCAAGCATATTCGTTCCTTACAATTTCGCAAGCTCACAGACACTTACGGTTGGTTGTAGAGCCATGACTAATGTGATCTGTGTGAACTCCCATCCTGCCACTCTGAGAAAGCTTTTGAGCTCTCTTTACGCTCCTAAAGGTATGCGGAGGCTACAGCATCACCCAAGATTCAAAGTTGCGATCTCCAGATGATAGGGCGAGCACTTTACTGCTGCACCACTCTGGGACTGTTTTTTATTTCTTAACCATGGGCGCTATTCCCATTGGTTTCAATGGCTCTTCTCTGTTCCAGCAGTTGTCTTTTGTTTTTGTCATTTTTTTACAAATGGAGGTACCTGTAATAGGTATCTTAACACCAAATCTTTAACCGGTATTGGGACATACAGTACACAGATACTCACACATAACGCACAATTTGGACATGCTAATTAGCTTACCCTGAAAGGCACCCAGAGCACCTGAAGGAAACCCCCCTATGACATTAGTGTCAAAATATGTTCGAGTTTTTGCAGTATGTTAGCTAGATCACTTCTAATCTTACCTCTAACAAGTGCCCCTGTTTGAGAGGCCTGAAAAACAGAGGCAGAAGAATCCACAGCCCAGAGACCAAATCAGTGGGAGTCGTTGCCCAGGTAACCGTCAATCACTCCAGTGCTCTAACCAATCTGTGCGATCATAATGACCTGCCAGTCAATTCTGTAAACTTGGACTGGTGGAATTGTTTCTGTCCTTACCACGTAGGACGGAGCTCAGTCGTGATATGGTGTGAGTGACAGCGGGAATGCTTATGTTCGGTTTAGAAAATCAACATTGGTTTCTGTGATCATCAAATGAAAGGTAAAGAGTCTAAATGTGGTAAGTAAGTATAGTATTTTTCATCAAAATAAAATGTAATTAAAAGTATCGCATATGGAAAATACTAAGGAAAAGTACAAATATATATAGTTTTTAGTACTCACCTTTTCCACATCATGACATTACCTATTGTGTAGTTTTCTATACTCACTGCATAACCATGCAATATTTACTGTATTTACTGTATATTCTAGTAGATTCCAAACTGCAGTTCATTGCTGAGACAGTAAAGTTGCACATACTTATCTACCTACTGTACTCAGGCCATCATGTTACTCCACAAACAAAAGAAAATATACTGTATTATATCATTATTATTGCAAAGAAATTAATTAAATATATAGTACAATTTTACTGAGCTGTGGTATGTGGTAAAAAGCCGTAAGCCAGCTATTCCACTCTGCAAAATGTCAACATGATAAAGCTTTTGCAGGGATGCAGCTATGCAGGGAGCCAACCTGCTTCTCGGACTAATGATGTAGCAAAGAAAAAGTTTTTCGAATAATTAATGTCGACTGGACTGTCACGGATAAAACAATTATGCTCATCTATAAATTCGCTGCTTACCAACTAATTATGAAAATGTACTGATGAGATATGTGTAGCTCAGCATTTCTAGCTGCAGCAAATAAAGTCTCTTAAAGAGACCAGAATCAATCATATTTCAGTAAAGGCTACTGTACGTTTAAACAGCTGAATGTGAACAGATTTACCTGTGAGCATCAAGTTATAAGTTCAAATCTTGAATAATGAAGATCTTAAAGATTAATAAGCAAATCCTATAAGTAGTATTCTGACCTCCACCTCTGTAAGATTGATAACCGCGGCATAATTGTTTATCATTTTCTAACAGAGCTGTGCAGAAATTAAGGATATTTGCCAAGCCTATTAAAATGATAGATACTGAGCTCAAATGAAAACAATGCCCTGCCCCTCATTTAACATTAAAATGTAAATACTGTGAACTTTGTGTGACCTCATCTTTTACCTACTCCCAGAACTCATTGATTTTAATATGTTAATAAAACCATGTTCTGTTTCACTTTGTTCCCAGACTGGCAGGACGATGTGAACTTTCTGATCTGTAATTCCTTTTATTCGGTAATGGGTTTGCAGTTGAATTTCATTATGATTTCTTGATAAAGCTTTGTGCAGATGTGCCAAAATATGATACACGCTGCATTGCTCTTTAATCTTAATTGCTCTTTTAAGACCCAGATGAACACTTTATATTTACATATGACCTTAGTTCCACCTGCTAGTCATTCCTGTTGTCAGACTTGTTGTGTTTGTCACGTTCCTGTTTTTCCTCTTTTTTTTGTCTTTGCTACCACTCTATACGCATGTTTTAAACGTTATTCTTAAGGATGTAAAATAATTTTTGACGATCATAGAGATGCTATTAGTTTTTAGTTTGTTTTAACTTGGCTGTTTAGTGATTTTATTTTTTAACAACATTACTGTCAAAATGTTTTTAGCCACCCTTTATTTCTTTACATTAAATTAATGTTTATTTAAAATGTATTTAAAAATTGCTTGTTTATGTCTCAGCCACAGCAGCAACCTTATTTCTCCTCTTGTCAGTTCCAACCACTCAGTATTCATCATTACCAATATACAGTACTAATACTAAACAACCAGATCATCTCTCATCAACTGTACCTGTTTCTCACTGGTTCATGCCTTAAATTCTTAATAAGGTCATTACTTGGCTTAAAAAGAGTAAAACATTCCTTAGAAACTGGTCAGGGGTACAGAAACCGGACTAAAAAATGAGAATAAAAATTTTGCCAACAATGAGAGCCAAAAAGTCCAAAAAGCTAGTGTGCAAAAGTTTTAGGCACCATATTATATGCTGTACAATTTTGTTATATATACATATATATATATATATATATATATATATATATATATATATATATATATATATATATATATGTAATTTCCCATCTCCTATGTATGATGAAGGTCATGTATGAAAGAAGTTTATAGCCTTTTCTGTCTTCTCTGTCTCTGTTGGACAACTCTGACATAATACTGTAAAAGCATTCCCTTTTTAGACTATTATTTTTTATCAGAAGTGGAAAAAAGGCATAGATGAGGACGCTATAGTGGTAACAGACATGGACAAATGAGCTATGGAGATTTATCCATTATCTGCTTAATGGAATCATCAGACTGCCATTTTTAAGCCAGAAATGAGTGGTGCTATGTTTAAAACCCCCACGCTGTTCGTCATGTAGTGCGCCGCTATTTTTGGTCATGCCTACCACTTTTCTGATATTTGCCATGTTAAATTGTAATTTAAAAAAAATAAATCAACACATTTTTTGTTTTATTATTATTTCTTTTTTTAATCTAGAAAGACTTACAGAACACCTCTGTAGTGTCTATTATATACATTTCTCATGCAAGTCAGAGATTGAGGATACTTTCAAGAGAATGATAAAAATGTAGGATGGATGACTGCCAGTGACTCACTGGACAACCAGGAGAACTTCGTTCTCAGACACAGAAAAGTCTTTTTGCATGACTTCCTTGTTCCTTGAGGGATTTTGGATCTAGTTGAGGGAGATCCTTTTTAGTAGTCTGGTAAAAAAGCTGAATGTGATAAATCTCTTAAGGTACATGGCTGAGGCAGCAACGAGGATGAAGAGTAGTCCCAAAACACTGAGAGTCTATTTACTTTTTGAATGCCCATGTACCGATCTTCTTTATTTTATAATTGAGAAATCTGTACATCAGGTCAGATGAGCAATGTGGAATAAAAGGACTAAATCTTTGTCCGAGGGTGTGTGCAGTGAAACATGTGAGATCTGTGAGAAGTCCACAGAGATGACAAGATTTTGACATAGGGGAGGTGTCTCCTGGGCTGTGCGGCAGCTCAATTTTGCTGGAATTTAGTTTCAGCTGATTAGCTGCCATCCATGACAAGATGTCTGGCGCACATGCTGAGATCCGTGCAGGAATGTGAGTGTCAGAAGAAAGAAAGAAGGGGATGAGTTAAGTGTCATCAGCACAGCAGCGGTTGAAGATATGACAAAGACAGCAGGTAAGGAGGCAGAACAGAAGAGGACCGAGCACTGAGCATTGTGGGACACCGCACTGCATGAGCAAATCTGGATCTTCTCCATTATACACATTATGCCTGTTTTTTTTATATAAAAATCTGTTTTTCAGTACAATTATATAATTAATTTTTAGTTCTCACAGAGCTGAAAATCCACCAGTGCAGTGCTATATAAAGTTTTATTAGGTACAAGAGTTTTTGAGACTGCCATCAGCTTGAAGCCAGTGTATCCTTATATTGGTTACCACTTCCCAGCAGGAACCCTAACACTGGAGGACATTGTCATATAGTTGTAATATTATTATATGCATCATGGAACAATTTGGAAGTAAAATATAAGAAGGGTAGTCGGTAATGATATTGTGTATAGATTATGGTCATGGCAGTATTCCATTGAGCTTTGCCAAGTATCTACACTACTCTACTGTTATTTGTTGTTTGCAAAACCTCCAAAGTGCACAACGTCTGGTTTTTCAGATCTTAACTGTTAAATTTTTTTTTTTAATTGATGGCATTAATTTGTGGTATTTGTCCTTTACTGGCATTAGCAGCAGGTTTCTAGTCGACCGTTATATGGTACTCAGCACTCTTGCAGTTGAGACTGGGGTTTGAGTTCTGGTCAAGGTACTGATGTAGGTGTAGAAAGAAGGCTGATTAAATATCTACCAGCACCACGCTGACCTTTTCAAAGATACATTTAAATTGACAAACATATAAATCTTTAAATAAATAAAAGCTGCATTTGCAATTTCGTGTTTGTGCTATTTGTTCACAGATATCCCAATGTCATGTAGTCGAAATCGGTCCAATGTCATTTCACTGACATACTGTAATTCTAACTCTCACCACCAATAAATGAATAAATAATTGCAAAAAGTTCCTTTAATAACATAAAATCTTTTCTAAACATCTAAGAAAATCCAACTATTAAAAGATTTAGAATTTTAGACTGTTATGTCATATTTACCCTATTATACGGAAGTGAAATATGGAGATTGAGTAAAAACCTTATTGACAAATTACATTCACACACTATTCACGGACAATTTGGGAACGCCAATTAGTCTAATCTACATGTCTTTAGACTGTGGAGGTAACCGGAGTACCCGGAGGGAACCCACTAAGCACGGGGAGAACGCAAGCTCTATGCACACAGACCCAAGGTGGAAATCGAACCTGGATCTTGGAGGCGCAAGGCAACAGTGCTAAACACTAAGCCAACACGCCGCCAGACATACAGTAGGAAGTTTTAAATAAGACTACTAGAAGGAGAAATTATAGAAAAAAAGAGGCAGAGGAAGACCTAGAATGCAATGGCTTAATAATAGTTCAATCTGGAACAACACCTCATACTGTATGAACAGGGCAGAAGAGCAGCAATGCCCCGGTACAACAGCGACTCATGACTTCCCTTAGCGTGAAGTTGGAACTGGATGATGATGAGCAACAGTGTCCCAACTTTCATAAAGCATGCTGTAAAATCAATTGCTACTAAAACATGGTGAACAGCATGTACCTTTTTACACTAAATATCTTTTTCCCACTCTGTCATCTTAAACAGCAATGGGAACGCTGCTTATGGTAGTAGTAAAAATTTATAAGCTGTTTAAAGATATGGTCTTTAATTCAGGTTATATAAAGTCCAATAACCTCAATTTAACAATGCTGAAAAGATAGAAAGTGAACAGCTCCCCATTACCAATAGTTTAGTTTTTTCACATCATTTTATTCTCTCTCTCTCTCTCTCTCTCACACACACACACACACACACACACACACACACACACCTCAATCTAAATTAGAATCAGGCGTGACGGTGCAAAAATAATAATGTGTGATTGATCTGTAGGCATGGATAAGAAAGATGAAAGCTGCCCCTCAAGAGACAGTTCATTGCTGAGCGTTAGTAAAACTGGAGCGCAGAGGCATGACCTCAGCAAGCGCCACATCCTTCATGAACTGTAAAAGGTAATTCGCAGTGTCAGCCATCTCCCCATTTGCTCAACATTAAATGCACGATTAAGAGCGCATTGGTGCTAAGCTCTTCTGCTGACCTATGTGCATAGATTTGCCGGCTGCCTGTTGGAATGTTTTAATTAAAGTAATTAGAAGGGGGGGAGAAGGAGATCAGAATAAGGTACAAGAGCTAGGAAAAAGAAAATGCTGATATTTGTTTAGGCAAATTAGTTGATTCATTCTGATCAGTCTTGCATAAAAGTAATCAACGGAGACGTGGTGTGATGCGATGAGATTTTAAGCACCCATCGCAGTAAGCGATTTCCTATGTCCTCAAAAATTGGGTGAACGCGGTAAGAACTTGTACAACATGACCGGAACGAAGTAGAAACCAGTAAAAATATAATATATATAATTTACAATTATTTTAAACCCATGTTAAACAAAGGCCTGGTGAGGACTTGGTCAAAGCATTTACCAGTTATGGTTGTAATTGGGACATCACTGTGTTATTAATACGTCCTAGAAGTTCTCACAACAATCTCTTTAGGCTTGTTTGGTACATTGTAGACGATCGTGATCGTAGATTGTGTCACATTCAGAGGTTAGCACGTGATTAGTGCCTTCATTAGCATGGCGTGATCTGATTGGACTGCCAAAAAAATCTTATTGGACATGGTAAGAGCATGATGACAAGTTTTGTGTAATAGGAAATTAGTGGAAACACAATGCTTTAAGAATCTGACAGGGATGTGACTAGGAATTAGTATGAACATGATTAATGCACATTTTTCCATTTTGACCCTGTTCCCACTGTGACCTGGAGCGGACTTTGGGCATGAGGCGGGACACACCCTGGAGAGGGTGCCAATCTATCACAGGGCACACACACATAAGGCACACACTCTGGGCAATTTTGGGGCCAACAATTAGCCTAATCTGCCTGTCCTTGGACTATGGGAGAAAACCCACCAAACACAGGGAGAACAAGCAAACACCACACACACAGACTTGTGGGAATCGAACCCCTCAACCCTGGAGGTGCAAATTTGTATTGTAATTTCATGTTGTGGAGGGTCTGCAAAATATGTTTTGCTCTTACTGTTACCAAACACCAGCATCAGTGTTTCTTTACAGCTTTGAGTGTTTTTTGTATTTCTCGAGCACCACTAAGCCCAACTATAGAGATTACTACAGAGAACTGGTGAGCCTCTCTTTTATTTATCTAGACTGTTAAGCAGGTGCAAATGTCACTTTAATTTCCCTGATAGGATAAATTTAAGTACACGGAAAGGGATAAAGAGGTTCTCTCCTTATTTCAGGGGTAAAAATGCTATTGGTACAGCCCAGGGTAGCCATTAATGAACTGAACCTTGGTGCCTGACAGCTTGGAAATCAAATATTAATGAAAATTGGGCTTTGCTTTTGTTCAAAACACTTTTCTCTTAGAAGGTGCCTGGTACTCCTTTTTAAGAGGTGGTTTATAATGCATGGTCATTGTGTATAGGGCATTCATAAAGAGCAAAACAGGAGGCGTAAGCAAAAAAAGATGTGCTCCCAAGAGGAGAAATGAAGAAGAAATTGCAAAAGGTGCATATTATCCACCAATCACAGGTTACCATGTGGTCTTGGAGGATCAAGTTTTAAGTGTTTAAGTATTGAGGAACTTACTGCATCTTCGCAAGGGGTCGTGATTTATGGGCTTGAATACCGTATGCGTAAGGATACTGTAAGTGTTCAGGGAAGTGTGACGTCTCTCTACTCTTCGCTTCTTTAGCTGTCTCTTTCCAGAACTCAGTGAATGGTTCTTCCCACCCCCTCTGTCTTCTTTTCTCAATGCCTGGCTTTCCCATCATCTGCCTCCCTGTCTCTGTCTCTCCTTCTCTCTCGCAGACACCGGGAAGTGTGAAGAATTTGGCGTGCCGTGTGTTTGAATAGAGGTGGTATACAGTATTTCCTTTTCTCTCCCAACCAATTGTCCTCATCAGGGTAAAACTGTCAGATATTCTCATTATCGTGGGGATATTTTCCGCATAATATGCCACTTGCTTAACTAATTAATTACTTCATTCATTTATTTCCAAATCTCTACATTTGTCATGCTTCAGGTCTTAGATTCACCTTACTTAACCTCACATACTGTACGTATGTCCTCTGTGTTTATCTCTTTACTGGAATGGCAGAAGTTCAGACATGTCCAATTCCTTTATGGTCTTTATGGTGAGACAGATGCTCTGGATGAAGAAGGTTTCTTTACTTGTTTAACAACTAAAGGATTTAATGTGGACATTGATCTGATACTAGGATTAGACATTTCAGATAGATTTAGTCTCTTTTCATTGCCAGTGAATCAGGATATTTAGTGCAAAATGGATAGTAAGTCTGACACTTTTTTCCTCTTGTCTGATCTTTTGCTGTCACTCAAGTAGCCTGTAAGGAAAAGAAGGAGGAACGCTGCTGAGGACCTGAAGGTTAATTGGCAAAAAAGAAGAGCAGATGTGCCAACTGGTATGTACTTCAAATAGATAGCTTGTTAAGAAGAAACTAGAGTGCATTGCACAATACTAGATTGGGATAGATAGGGGTAGTTTTTTTGTAAATGAAGGTGTCAAACCTATTGACATTTACAGTAGACTTCAAGCACAATACAATGATGAGATTCTTAGCTGCAGTAAAACATTTAAATGCAAAAGTTTTATAAAAGGCCATACATCCATAAATGATGATCCCAGTCGAGATGGCTTGGAGCCCACTGCAGTCGTTCCCATGAACATTCAGCCAGTCGAACACCTGATCCTTGAAAATCGACAAATAACTTGTCGCCAACTTACAGAAGAGACGAATCTGTCTGTGGGAACTGTACACACAATCATTCACCAACACCACTTGCACATTACAGAAACTCGGGTGGGAGTTATTGCCACATCGCCAGTCCAGTCCTGACCTCACTCCGAGTCATTCCCATATGTTTTGGAGTTCCTGGGAGGCCAGCGTTTCAGATGTAAATCATATAGAAATGTTATATCGTGTTCTTTTATTATACGCATTTAAAAGTCCCGGTTTGACTTGAACACTCCTCGTATTTTCTGGACATAGTTTGTCTAGGATTGAAATATTGTAGCCACATCTTTTTATTATATTCTAATACATTCCACAGCTATGTTTTAAGTGGCCCTTTTCTAAAAAAATAAATAAATAATAGAGTCTGTATTATAAATGAATAAATGGATGAATGAGTAAACAAACAAATAAACAAACAAGTGACAGCAGCTATTCAAAAAGAGTAGAATAAATAAGCTTCTCGTTCAGGCTATCTGCCTTTCATATGAGTTATTAGTTATTAAAAATGTCTCTGTATTTCATATCTTCCTGCCGCTCTCTCTCTCTCTCTCTCTCTCTCTCTCTCTTAAATGTCAGCAGGTTTTAATTATTAAAGTCTCTCTAGACAGAGCACTCTGCATAATCTTTTTTTCCCCCTGCAACGCTCAAAGAACCCGTTGTTGCTTTATGATACCAAGCTGTATTAAAACTTCTTTATGTTTCTGATTTTTTAAAAGTTGGTCCAATACTTCAGAGATTAGATTCTTTTTAACTGTAATGTTTAGTCACAGAGGAGGAAAAAAGACACTTATTTTGTAGGATATGAGAAAATATGGTGCTGAATTTTAAGCTTTGATGTTAAAGGGCACTCAGGCTTACAAGAGCTCCTGTTATCTTGGATGACATTCGAGAGAATTCATCTCTGAATCTTTAGAAACTTTAATTTTGGGAACTTAACAGCCATAATTCATTGATATATTATACTGTGTTATTTTCATCAACATAAAAACAAATATGCTTGGTATTTAAGATCTGATTTTGCAACGCATTATAAAATTCATGTGCCTTATAAAATGATGACTGGTGGTGATATTAGATCTAAAATCTCACTGCTACAAACAGGTTGACATTCAAACTATTAGCATTGAGCAATGCATTGCATTATATCACATCACAAATCTAATCATAGGTTTAAAAAGAATAATGTTTGACAAATGATCACACTCTTCCAAATAGGCTTCAGTCTTACTTTGACTTTTTCTCTGTAATGCCAAAATATCGCTTTCAAATAAATAAACAAACAGACATAAATAATTAAGTGTTTACAGTATATTATCCAGCTACAGAACATTTAAATTAGTCCAATCAGTACAAACAAATCCAGATTAATCATGTGTTAACATGTTAATACTGACAGCCGTAGTTTAAATTCCTTTCTAAAGATATTTTTGTGGAAAAAAGAATAATATAAAAATATGACAATATATAACAATAATCACAGGTGTAACAATTTCACCTTGTTGTATTCGTATCACTATTACACACTTATAACTTCATAATTGTCGTTATGTCACCGATGTGTCCGAGAAGCAGGAGGAAAGTTACTGATCAAAATAGAGGTTTAATCTATGCATCATCTGACGCAATGATTGCTGTATGAATATCCAGTCTGTGCAAGAAAGACGTCAGTCCCAGCCTTAGATCCTCATAACATTCTGGATATTTTACTAATGACTTATGACTCAAATCTTTCTTTACAGCGAATAATCTGATGTGTAATCTAAATGGATGCCTTCTTAATTTTGGACAGGAGAACGGCTAGCCCCTGGACTCATATGCAAGATTGCTTAGGAAATGATTGCAAACATTTGAGCTTTTATTCTTCTGAATAAGAAAGATAACCTTAAACTGACTCTAAATGGAATAAGTAGCTCATGTTCTTTGCACAGATTTCAAGCAGAGATATTGATTTCAGTAACTGGACAAGTTTTACAAATGGGAATCAGAGAACTTACAGCTTCTTCAACTTCACCTGATTTCCTACTTTAAAAAATTTTAAAAGGTTTAAATTATGCAATATTTTCTTCAAACCATGTCTTTTTTTGTCCTCTTTTTTGAATGTGGTTTGGAAGTTAATTGAAGACTGAGGTGCAACAGGGAAAAAATTACTTCTTACCCGCCTCTTAATATTTCTTCGAAAATGGCTTTATCATCCATTTAGAGATACAGTTTCATATAATTGTCTGTATAGTTTATCCAGTAAAAATCTGGCAGCATGGATACCAGAAAACAAGCATATTAAAAAGATTAACATTCAAAAAACATTAACTAATAGTTATTGCTACAGGTCACCCCTTCAATATATAAGGATTATTTATACTGTAAAATGATTTTTGAAAATATTATTTTACCATATTATACTATTATACACTATAAATGTCATAGAAATAGATTAATAGTAATTTAAAAATATGAATTTGTAAAATGCTGGGTTGAAAATTGACACAAGCACTTGTCAAATAACAGCTAATATCTGTGAAATATGTCTTCATATGAAACAAATGTTCATATGTCTAAATATGGAAAATACTGTAATGTTAAAAATCTATTATTGTAAATTAAGAATTGCAAAAATCATTTACAGGATTACTTTGTTTTTTAATTAGTGACATGCTGGGCCGCACGGTGGCTTACTCGGCACTGTAAGCAATCGTGGTGTAGTGGTTAGCACTGTTGCCTTGCACCTCCGGAGTTTGGGTTTGATTCCCAGCCAGGTTCAATTCAATTCAATTCAATTCAATTTTATTTGTATAGCGCTTTTAGCAATTTTCATTGCCGCAAAGCAGCTTTACATAGTCAAAAGAATTATTTAGGTTTGTATGAAATGTGAATTTGTATGAATCAAAATGGTCAGTTTGTCCCTGGTGAGCAAGCCGAGGGCGACAGTGGCAAGGAAAAACTCCCTGAGATGGTAATAGGAAGAAACCTTGAGAGGAACCAGACTCAACAGGGAACCCATCCTCATTTGGGTGAAACAGAAAGCAGTAAATGATCTGCATTTATACAGTGTGTAGGGTGGGAGGCAGTTCAGCTATAATAGCTGATGTTAATTGATGTTAATATGGAGTCCAGGTAGTTATTGAAGACCCAGGTAGACTTGTAAGAAGTTCCAGTCATGAACTATCGAACTGTCAAGTCCCCAGAGAAACAGTTGCCAACACCAGTCAAGGCCAGAACCATTTTTAATGGTTTCAAATCCTCTCCAGGCCCCCGTGTGACCCTGTATACAGGATTAAGTGGTATAGACGATGAGTGAGTGAAAAATTCTGTAATAAGTTGTAATTTAACAAAACAGGAACAATCTTAATTTCTTACAAAATTGCAGTAAAAACAATAAAATAAATATAGGCTATATGTTAAGTAAAGGTATATTTATGGTAGGTTGTGAAAAGTGGACAAATGTCACTGCTATATGCTTGGACACAACGCTTTGAGTCAAACTTGAGGTAGCAGAAGCAGCAGGTGACAAAAATGATGTTCTTCAGCAAGAGTGGCGGTGCAATTTGACTATAATGAGCTTCCAGTCGTGAAGCAGAGGTATAACACTTCCAACAGCTGAGTCCACTGCCGGAACGGTTTCCTGCTTTCATGTACAAATCAAATAAAAGAGTGTACACACACACACAAACACACACACACACACACAATAAAAAAAACATAATAGCACAAAGCATGAACGACCTTTAAACATCACAACAAATTTTTAGAATGTTAGATATTCTGCTTCCAAAACCTGGTATATACAGTATGGGTCATTACCAACAGAGAAGGACTATGTACATAAAGTTGTATGCTTAAATTAAAAAAGTAAATAAAAAGTCCTCTCTTATTTTCTATATCAAGTAACATTGCATCCAGTACATCCAGTTGAAGAGCTCACCTTCTTACGGGACAAATTTTTGCAGATTGTAGTCAGTGTCAGCAGAAGTCTGCAGACGTACATCATTATGCAAGATCGTGACGCCCTTGAATATCAGTCCTCTGCATTTAATCCAGAGTTTAGTCTTTAGCTCTTCAATAAGCGTCTCACTATAACTAGCACTGTTGATTGTTGAACTTTTTCCCTGATAATGTTCCAATACTGGCCCTTGATAATCCCAGAAAATGGAAAAAAGATTTGAAGAATTTTCCAGATGGTTAACTTTTGAAATTTTTGTTTGTTTGACAATTGAGGATGTTTCCATTCCATACTCTCAGGCTCGTAGTGATGAATCTGTGTGTCTTCACCAGTAATGTTTCTCTTCAGGAAACATTCACCTTCCTTAGCGTATCGGCCCAAATTTTGTTTGCAAATATCCAAGTGATTCCGTTTATGCTCTTCTGTGAGTTGTTTCGGCACCAGTTACACCCTCGGACCGCAAAAAATATGACAGAATCACTGCATGCTGCTCTTCGTTCATGCAAATCACAAGTGGTGTATCCATTTTTCATCAATTACCCAAAATACCTTCAAACGTCTATCAAATAAAGTTTTCAAGACGGTTGGATATTAACCAATATAGCAAGTCCACTAATCATTTCCACTCACAATGCAGGATGTTTTAGAGATACTAAAGCAATGCTTCCAATGGTTATTTGTCTTTGAGTGAACTAAGAGAACAAGTATTCTAATGTATGAATAATATGAATTTATTTGTAGTCAGCAAGGAACGTAAAAGAGCCTCTCATGTCTATTAAATGCTCAGATACAGTACTGTAGGTCTCAAAAACCCCCGTAAATAAGAGTTTTGTTGGTTACTTTGGGAATTTTTGGTATTCATCCTTACGGTTATGAATAAAGGAGGCAAAAAAGATATTCTCTTGTGGAAAATGTTACTACTTTTTACAATAAACCCCCCAAACAACATTCATCTTATTTAGACAGTTTTATAATGATGGGTGGTAAACCTGACAATGTTGTTGTATACAAGAACTAAAATGAATGTTTTAGGCCTGTATAGTACACTACTGTATGTACAGTATGTACTGTATTTATAACCTACTGTCTTATCACAGCATCATTAATGGATTAATAGTTCACAGCTAAAAGTGGAAAGATCACAGCTACAAAACTGCTCACCTACACAGCCTGGTCTGTGGTTCGCATGGTAACGTTACTTATCGAAATAAATGTGCATATATGAATTAATTTAATGGCAGAAAGTGCTAATGAGCAGGAACATCACTGTAACCATTTTGCTCTGTCTGTCACTGTCACACAGATGGTCATTATAGAAAAGATAGAAAGATATCTGCTTGCCTTTTACAGAACTTGATGCTTGGCAGCACACAATTAAAGAAAGTCAGAGCAAAGTCGGAGCTTTACTGCCTCAGCTCTGGGCCAAGCGTCTTTGCAGATGCGCTCAAAACAATTATCATTATCATTTCCACATATTTGGAAGAATCCTTTTTGTGCAAACACTTACAATACTGACACAAGCACCTAAAGGACACAGATATTTGCTTTGCAGAAACGCTGTGATTTTTCATACCAAATAGGATTTCCTGTTTTGGGACATTGCGTTCCCTGACTGTGACAAAAGCAGATAAAATGTCAAGGTTTTAAAATTAGTTGTTAATGTGGTGGCCATAAATTATAAGCAGAAAATGGAACATGTTAGAAGCAGTTATTTCAGAAACAAACCATTTTTTCAGTGTGATCACAGCACCAAACCCCACCAACACTGCCAGATGTTGTTTAATGCACAGCTTGACCATTTTAATTACAAAATTTAAAACTTTATTGATGCTATTGCTCTGATAACATGAGATAGTCGTGGGTAGGGGTAGATCATTAGTTAAGGCATTGGACAGCTGATTAGAAGAGCCCAGGTTCAAGCCCTAGCACCACTAAGCTGCAACTGTTGGAACCTTAAGCAAGGCCTTTAACCCTCAACTGCACATGGGTAATAAGATTATTATTAGTATTTTTTTATTATGTTGCTCTGGATAAGGGCCTCTGCCAAATGATGTAAAACATAACTTTTACTACAATAAACCCCTCAAATAACATTAATTTGTTAAAAAACTCACTCACTCATCTTCTATTATCCTTCTTTATCCTGTGTTCAGGGTCGCGGGGACCTGGAGCCTATCCTAGGAGGCTTAGGGCACGAGGCAGGGTACACCCTGGACAGGGTGCCAATCTATCACAGTTGTTAAAAAACAAAAAGGCAAATTCAGAAAGATACATATCTAGCTGTTTGGGGCAGTGAGGGGTTAGAAGCTTGACGCCCTTGGTTGCTGATCAGAGGGTTGAGACATTCCACCTTCGAGCTGTCAGTGTTGGATCCTTGGGCAAGACCTTCAAGCGTACACTACATGCAGTACAACCCCACCAGTAAATGCAGTGCTGGGTGTAAGGGTTGCCCACTAGAGGGCACTGTTTTTAGTTTGTAGTTTTTGTTGGTAGACTCAGTTTCCCAGAAGGCACCTCGGTCAGGTGATGCAGGTGCTCACCTGAACGAGGTAGCTAAATAGTCTTGCTATGAATAGCTGGTTGTTCTGGGAAACTGGGTCGAGCATTAATGTGAGTTCTGTTAAGTGGGTTTTGTTTTAGTTTGTTTAATTATAGTTGGCCTTTTGGTTTCTCGAGCTTTGAGTTTATATTTGTCTTAATTTACTTTGTCTCTGTGTCTCCTAGCAGGATTAGCCTCTAGGAGAATTAGCCTTGTGTGTTTATCCTCATGTGTGAGTAACCTCCTTTGCATGTGTATTGTAGTTCTTAGTCTGTATAAATTCTAATCAGTGCACTACTAACCTGCTTAGATCTTAGTCTGTCTATTCTTCGAGTCTGTCTAGTCTCCTCGTCTGTTTAGCTCTTAGTCTGTTTAGGTACTAACGTGTTTAGCCACTAACCCTTAGAGTTCTTAGTCTGTTTGTTAGTCTGCTGTGTACCTATTCTGTTCATCCCTTGGGTCTCTGGTTACTAGCCCGTTTAGCAATTAGTCTGTTTAGCTACTAGCTAGCTTAGCAGCTAATGTGCATAACAGGTAGTAGGCCTAGCCAAGTCTGTCTTGTGTGTTTAGCCCCTTGCATGTATTGTCCCTTGTGTTTAGTCCGCTAGGCCATTTAATGTGTCTTGTCTTGTCTGGTTTGTATCCCCTGTCTGTATTGTATTAGTGTGTGTAATCCCTAGTCTGTGTCTGTTTATAGTATGCTCAAAGTTCAAGCCGACTTCCTTTGTCCTTTGTTTCACCATCATCCCCCTCTACGTCTATCCCTGAACACCATGCCCACAGTCTGACAACTAACAGGATCGTGACACTGGGCACAGTTAGAAAATGGGAAGGGTTGTGAGAGGGAAAATCTGTGCCAGATCTTGCAGATCAAATTATCTGATGTGGTGACCCCTAAGATAATGGGGACCAAGCTCAAGGGGGAAAAAAAATGTATAGCCAAATGTTTTTGAAGGAAAACCCTACCCCTGATCCATGATGGTCTCTGATCCTGACCAGAGTTGTAGTGGAACCAGATTCTGGGAACTATTTTGGGAAAACCAGGAGCTAGATGGGAATACACTCTGGATGCCATGCCCTTTGGCACCCATTGAGGGTACCACAAATAGTCACAATAAGGGGCAATTTAACATATAGCTAAATTTAGGAAACCTGGCATTATTTAATTTGAAAAGGGGGAAACATGTACAGAAACCTTACAGACAATAATCAGAGCTCAGGAACAACCTGGGAACCATTTACACCACCACACTGCTTTAACACTTAATTTGCTAGTGTTAATAGGCAAAAAAAGAATTCTCAATATAAGTATCTTCCATTGCTTAATTTTCTTCCTTAATTCTCTCAAGAATAACACCACCGACATCAGCCTTGCAATAAGCACATTCCTCCTTAACACTGAATGTACAGTAAATGATTAAGTAGATCTACTTTAATGCCATTGCACTAATTTCATTGCTTTCTGCAAAAGACAAATTTTGCCAACAAACTGCTGTCCACATACTCAGCCTTAACAGTTAAAAAAAAAAACTTTTTAGCTGCTTAAAATCAGATTTTTTTTTGGTTAATATATAAATAATAAATGGCTCATTTGGGTCAGTGATTTCCCCAAAAGCAGCTAAAGATTGCACTGCTAAAAAAAAAATGCTGTTATTTTATTCTTGTCTTGTTTTATTTTACCCAATACTACAGTATAATAAGCCTGGTGAGACTTATACGTTTCAGTTCAGATTATTTGCATTGATCAGTATGGCATGAGATAACAAGTTGGTAAACCTTTTATGATGCTGGTATGATGAATACACACAATATAATTCCATTTACTGGAATGTATTTGGCTGTAATGAGACCAACAAAAGGATAGAAAGTCTAGATTTTCTTTATACTTCCTAATTTAGAATTCCTTAAAAAAAAACTCATAATGTGTTTATAAAAGAAACTCATTTAAAACAGCAAGATGTGCACAAGCACCAAAATCATCCCATGTTTTGCTAATGAAATGAAGATTTCTCTCTCTCTACTCCCCCTCTCTACCTATCTTGGCAAAAAGCCACATCGGGAGAGAATTTTTTTCCAGCAGATTTCGTTATACAAATCTTATCTTACATAAAATTTGATTTTGTTTGGCATTGGAATATGTCTCAGATATTATGACCACCTTTTTGTAATGATGACATAAAAAGCAATATGCTGGCTTGAGGTAATATGCTGATTGTTTTAGGAGCAATTTTACAACTAACTGTCTGCATGGATCCTACTTCTAGGCAATCATGCTTAGCTAACCAGCTTTTATGACTGATCTAAATGTGGTGGTATTCATGCATTTATTCATCCTCCATACCGCTTACCCATTATACAGGGTAGCAGGGATCTGGACCCTATCCCAGGAGACTTTGGGAATAAGAAAGGGTATGGAACCTGGAAAGGGTGGCCAGTCCATCACAGAGCACTTTTGTAGCAGGGATTGTTATTATAATGTTTAAAAATGTCCTTGTTAACCTTAACACATGCTATACTCCATAACTTTTAAAAAAATAATACTTCAGATGTAAGTCTTTGTTTTCTGGGCAGCCCCACAGTCTGTAATCAGTGTCAGATATACTTACTGTATGTTTTCTTGTTCCTAAACTAGTGGGGCCTAGGAGTAGGGTGTTTTTATTTCCTTCCAACAATTGAAGTTATTGCAGGAAGAACATTATACACCTATTACATTTATGACTATGATAAGATTGGTTGATGACAACTTGTGCTTTTAATGATGATATTCACCCAAAATGCACGAGCACGGCACGATTATCAATTTAATCGTACTGATCGTGCACTGATTTTATTAAGCACATTTCCTAATCCCCCCTTGAAATGAAGTCCTGGCTAGGCCACTTCCTAGATTAGATGGCATGCCATACATCTGCTGGAAGTACAGGATTTTGTTGTCCCACTGAGGGAACATACTAAAGTCTATTCAGTAATCATTATAAATTAAGTATTTTTATAGAGATTAGAGGACAGCACTGACAAAGTTTAAAAAAAAAAAAAAAAAAAAATGAATGAATGAAGAAAAAATAATTCTAAAAAAAGAACTAAATGTTCCAAATTCTGATTTCTTTGATACTAATTAAATGTGAGATGTTTAAGTGATATTGCTATTCTTACTTTTCTTGCATTTTTGTCATTCTTGTTACTTCTATTGATGCATGTTTAAAACATGTACGTAAACTTGTCTTTGTTTCAGTATTTATGTGCCTGACTGTACATACAGTATATACAGTATAAATTCTGGTTGGAAACCTACTCATTACACATGCAGGATACAAAACACTGTCAGGTTGATGTGGTTAAACTTTGAGATTTCTTTATAATCCCACAGGTGGTACTCTCTAAACTATTTTCATTTTAACGCATTTTCTATCTCAACCATTTGCTATAATTGAGAGACACCAATAAGACTCCTTAAGGCACTTCTGACTGCTGACTGCCTAGACGAGTATTTATAAGACCACATTTTTTTTCCTCACAAAACACCTTAGGTATCAGCTTCAGGGACCTAATTTGCATATGTCAAAACAACATATGGCTGCAGGTATTTTAAATCGAGGTTGCCTCAGAATAGAAGGCAATCGCAAGTGTAAACCGACCTGAGAAGATAAATTATACACCACCTACACATTTGCATCATTCACATCAACAGGTATTTACACTCTATAATGATAGATTTCTAATCATAAAGTAATACTAATATTACTAAAAAGACTGCTAGTAATTATTAATTTTCAATCTTTTTTTAGAAAGTTTTTGCCAATAAAGGATTTGAAAAAATTATGTTTTTGGAGAGCAACACTTTTTGCAACCTTTGCGAGTTTAGAGGAGGCGATTGTTTTGTCCTGTAGCCTGAACAGACCAGAACCACAATGATTATTCCAAAGAAAGCAATTTTAGAAAATGTTAAGTCGTACTCTAGGCCCTGAAGGTACTTTAGTTTTCAAAAAAAAAAGAAGAAATAGAATCAAATACCCAAGCAACTTATGTATTCTGTGATTGATATGAAAAATAGAAAATGAAAAACATAAATAGAGTATAACAACTTAGAAAGATTTTCTGAGAGCTAAAGCAACTTTTGTTTTTGGGTATATACAAGTATACTTTTATTCAGAATTAAATTTTGACTGCCATATATTCAGTTTAATTTTAATTCATGATAAAAAATGCTTATTGTCATATCCTCAAGTGTAATGTGTATTTATTATTTGCCATGTGCTTTTTGTTTTTATCCTGTATATACTGTAGCTTTTGTCATGTAATCAGTTTGTTCCCCAAATGGTTATTTCTTAAATAATGGTCTGATCATACCTATCCTGCTGTTTCTTTGTCTTGCCAGATGTGTCCATATATTACATATAAAAAAAAATTTGATTGCCTATGCTTTACTTTTGCTTAAGGAGGAATTTGTGTTTGCACAAACTTTACAAGCATTTGTTCGCCTTAAATAAAGGTGAGCTGCATTCAAAGCATTTTCTTCTGGTCTAGGAATAACTTTACCTTGAATTTTTCTTTAAATATCTTAAACGATACTCATTAAACATGTCTATGCAGCAAAAAGGTAAAGTGCAGTTTGTACAGCTGGCAGCAATAATCTGCTCTGTCCTTGTTTCACAGAAACCTGATAGACACTTGCAGCTAAAAGGAAATAATTTAAAGTGGTCAAGCATGGTGTAAATGGAATTTCCTTTGCTTAGGGGTAAGAGGATCCTTTTTTGATTTTGGTGGGGTCAGATGTGTGTTATTCCAATAGTGTAAAGCATTTAGAAAATATTGTTGATGCCATTAACACGCATTGACCGCAATGCTGTATGCGGAGGTTCCTTTGATGTACTTTGTTTTTTTCCCTTTAATGTACTGTTAAAGGAAAAATGTTTTCACCGCCAGTGACGTTCTATCTGCTTGTTCACTTAACCAATAAACCAGTACTGTTTCTGTTTTATTACAGAGTGTGTTAATGACTTTGTTGTGTAACCAGTTGGTCCCAGTAAGGCTGATTTAAAAGAAATGTAAGTCGCTGTTGTCGGAATTAAATCTCCCCCAGTTCTGTGCTGGTACTGGAAAACCTGGCAAGGCAGAGATTTGATTGCAGGCTTAATCTTGTCTCCATTTTTTCACATTCACACTATGTGTTTTCATAAGCAAACTTGTATGCAAAGTTATTTATAAGTATATGAAGTACTAGTTGGGTTGATGGTTGTAAAGTATCTTTTGTTACTATTTAGTTTATATGGAAACCAATTATAGTGGTATTGGAACTGCCAAACTCTATTTTATATTGGTTTGGGCCTACAACAATAGAAGAACGCACTACTCTGGTAGCATTTACATCTATTAACTGTTTAATTGATGATATATACAACACTATGAAAAAGTCTTGAGGTACCCTTTATTTTTACTATTTTGTTTCCAGTGGGCCAGACCTACTTGTACTTTTTAATGTAATTTTTACGAATAGTTTTATAGGCTTCCTGTCGGACATTTTTGGCTCTCATTTTCAGTCAAGCCCCTGTACCTCAGCCAATATGTTTTTTGTTTTATTATGCCACACTGTGACCTATGTATCGTTTAAGCATAAAAACCATGTGATTTAAGGCATGAACCAGTAAGAGACAGGTGATTAGTACAGTATACTCGTGATGCTGAATGCTGAGTGGTTGAAACATATATGTATATTTATATATATACAGTATACGCTACTATATGTACAGTATATAAAGTCTACAGTGCTGAATGTATCTACATTACTTCTTTCTAATTTCCCTGGATGCTCATCAAACTCATGACTTGTGCGTTGAGGTTACTGATGTTGATTAGAAGCTTTGGACATGTCACCATGTCATGGCAAGGTTTTACCTGCCATTGCAATTTGCAATGAACCTCCCTGCCAAACCACTCTTAATGAACCCTACTAATGTCCTAATCACCGAGTAATATGCACCATCAATCACCACATGTGCGTGCACTAGTTCCACACACAAAACTTAGCCTTGCTAGACTGCTCCCATTAAATATTACTCCTAGTCTATTAAAATTCTTGGACGCACACCAACACAGCACACGGCAATAGTCAACAGTGGTGGTACTCTTCGATTACGGCCCATTGAGAATAAGAGTGGAAAGCTCGCCCAAGACAATTGGCAGAAGATTGAATATACCACCTGATTATGAAGAGGCAAGTTATTATTGCCATAACTCACTGCTCATTAAGGGTCCCTTGCTCGACAGGCAGATAATAAGCACCTTTATGGTTTGGCAAAACAAAATACAGTTTACCACCTGCTCTGGAATAATCATTTTGGTCTGGTTCAGATGTGAGAGCTACTCTAATCACTGGATATTCTCCTCGGGATGTTTTGCTGTTATTTTCATCGGTGTAAATTTCAGGCTGTGTGGGAGTGTGAGGATAAATGTGTGGTGGCCTGGGAAGGCCCTTCACATGGATAAAATTAGACAGTTTAAAGAATTTCAAAGATTTCTACTTCATTGGCAGACACCAACGCATTGCTTGTCTACACTGCTACAGTGTGTACTGATTCAATTTAATATGTGATAAATAAAAAACAGAATCATGCACAAAAGAAACTAAGTAATCATGTTGACTATAAACGTTATTCATACATATGTATAAGCTACTAGTCAAGAGTTTGGACACACCTTCACCTCATCTAAATCATATAAAAGAACAACAAGGTGCAGAGACTAGCTTGGACCGAAAAAACAAAAGAAATGGACATTAGATCAATAAAAAAATGTCCTTTGGTCTGATTATTCCAAATTTAAGGTTGTTGGTTCTACCCACCATGTCTTTGTTATTTGTAGAGAGGGTGAACAGAAGGTTTCTGTATGTGTGGTTCCGACTGTGAAGCCTGGAGAAGGAGGTGTGATAATGGGGGGTGCTTTGTTATTGACACTGTTGGTGATGAATTTAGGGTATAGTTATCCAGCATGGCTACCACAGCATTTTATAGCGACATGGTATCCTATCTGGTTTGCACTTAGTGGGACCATCATTTGTTTTCTAACTGAATATTGAACCCACACACACCTCTAGATTATGTAAAAGCTTTTGTCCAAGAAGGTGAGTAATGGTGTGCTGCATCAGATGACCTGGCTTCCACAATCACACTATCTAAATCCAATTGAGATGGTATGTGATGAGTTAAACTGGAGAGTGAAAAGACAGGAAGAAGTATTCAACATCTCTGGGAAGTCCTTCAAGATTGTTTAAATACCATTCCAGGTGGCTACCTCATGAGGCTGACTGAGAGAATACCAAGAATGTGCAAAGCTGTCTTTAAAGCAAAAGGTGGCTAGTTTGAAGAATAGAAAATATAAAACATATTCTGGGTTAGTTAACATGTTCTTGTTGTCTACTTAATTCCATATTTATTACATCATAATTGCAATGTTTCCAGTAATAAAATACAATGTATATTCACTGTACAATCTTATCTAAATTAAACTGTAAATTACAGTTACAAGATTTGAAGAATATGAGCCTTATGCCCAAATTCCATACTGCAGTGAAAGTCCGTTGTCGAAGTAACTTCAGATGATGAATTAGATTAATGTGAGTATGCCATTCCAAAGTTATTTCTTTGTTGACTTTTTTTTTTCTTCTACTGCCTAATGTGAGCTGACAGGTTTTTGCCACAATGCTTAGATTTATATTTGGAGCTACCCATAGGCCCCTAAGTGTTGACTGAAGCCCCAGTGCCAGTTGAAAGAAAGCAGCCCCATAGCATGATGTTACCACCACCATGCTTCACTTGGGATATGGTGTTCAATGGGTGAAATTTGTCTGCTATGAATGGTCTTCAACTGTAATATCTTGCCAACAATAACACTTTTATTAAACATTGTTAAGGTTGGATGTATTTTTGAGAAAAAAACATATGTTTTTGCCTAGACACCCTATCCCATAGCCCAGGCACGTGAAAAGTCTGGATCACTTTGATGATCACAAATATATGATAATGAATCTGAAAACCTCTGGTTAATTCTTCTCTGTTCAGGGCAGCACGGTGGTGTACTGGTTAGCACTGTGGCCTGACACCTCTAGGGTCAAGGGTTTGAGTCTCACCTTATGGTCTGTATGTGTGAGGTTTGCATGTTCTCCCCTTGCTTGGTGGGTTTCCTTCATGTACTCCGGTTTCCTCCCACAGTTCAAAGACATGCAGATTAGGCTAACTGGTGTTTCCAGGTTGGTGTCAGGTGTCCAGGTTAATCCCACTTTGTGCCCCAAGTCCCTGGGATAGCCCCCAGGCTTCCCATGACCCTGAGTGATTACTTCTGAGCACATTCACATGCTCCTTTATAAAAAAAAGAGTGTAAACACTTTAGGCAACAATGTAAGTGTATGTTTTATTTTTTTTCTATTTATTTTTTACTTTCATATTGTTGTTATGTATGTCACAGTAAGCACAGAAAAGATCTGAGCCTCAATATAACCTATAATTCCAGAAAACATGGGGTGGGTATGTTGATTCTGAGGCAACAAGATCATACTGGACTTTTTCCTGATACACCACAATCCTTTCTCTCTTCTATCCATCTGTCTGAGAAATTGGAGCTTTGTATGGAGATCAGTGAGTATTTTGAGAAGATACAAAAGGCGAGAAGTTGCGCTTTCTCTTTCTCTCTCTCTCTCTCTCTCTCTCTCTGTCTCTCTTTTACACAGACACACAGACACACACACAGTCAGAATGTTTTGCATAGCAGAGTGAATAAAAAATGCCATTGAGTGCAGCCCCTGAGTTGTCCCAGTATGCAGTTTAATTTGAATCTATACCAGTTTCCATCCTATTGACCTGAAAGGTTGATTCTTCAGAGAACGATTAACTCACTCACACAACACAGAAATATTATTTGCCCTTAGCTTTAAACTGACTTTTGGTTATTTTGAAAATAAATTTAGTCACACTAAGCACGCTGTGTAGCAGTAAATCATCTTCATGTCAATAATGAGAGAAGAAATGTGAATTTAGTTTAATCGCCAGGATTAAGTTGGACTCTGAGTGCTCAGGGTTGTGTAATATGCGTCAGTTGATCTTTGCTGCACGGCTCGATGAAGCATGGAACATGTTATTAGGATCTATCCTCTTGTTTTCTGATGATAGTTATGTTCTTGGGGTAAACTGACATGCTCTCATGAACCTGCCTTTTAAAGGGTTATTCTTCTTCATTACCGAGTGACACAAAGCTGAACCTTTACGGCATTACGCCATAAACTCATTTGCTGGATCATTTTCTACAAATCATTGTGCGTTCCTTCAGCAGCGTGCCTGGTTTCCTGAGTGGGGAACCTTTCTTTTCTTTTTAGTATGATATACACACAGTATAGCGTATATAGTGTAGTGTAAAATACTATTTAATCTGCAAATGAAATTCTCTTGGGATAAAGATATATCTTATTGCTTAATTTAATTTGAAAAAAAAAAAAGCATTTTTACAGTTTTTCATATCTCACATACACTATATGAACCAAATTATTTGGCCAAACCTGCTAATTATTGAAATTAGGTGTTTCGATCAGGCCCCTTATCCCCAATGAAGGGCAACCTTAATGCTTCAGTAGACCAAGACATTTTGGACAATGCTACTGTATGCTTTCAACTTTGTGGCAACAGTTTAGGGAAGGCCCTTTTTTATTCCAACATGACTGTGCCAGAGTGCACAAAGCAAGGACTATGAACACATGGTTTGATAAGGAATTTCACTGGCCCGCACAGAGCACCTTTGGGATGAACTGGAATGGAGATTTTGAGCCAGGGCTTCTCATCCAACATCAATGCCTGACCTCATAAATACTCTACAGAATGAATGGGAACAAATTCCCACAGAAACACCACAAAATCTTGTGGGCAGCCTTCCAGGAAGAGTGGAAGCTGTTATAGCTTCTAACGGTTCACTCCATATTGAAGTATACAGTATGTATTTGGATATTGCAGGTTTGGCCTAATACTTTTGTCCATATCATGTTTTTCTCTCAGAATTTAATTAAATATGTTTTGATAATATTAGAAATGCTGTGCTAAAGCAACACTCCAGTGATGAAACATGGCCTGTCTAATAGACCTGTACATCAGTGGAGTTAAAGCAATTAGACTTAATAAAGCAGAGGACAGACAGGTGATATGCACTGTACAGTAGTAGTGCATTGGGATTGTGGGTTCTAAAAAACAGGTCAATTTACTTTGTTAATAGTTTGACATACTACATAAAGTTTATATAATGTACTAGCCAATCTTAATAAATATTGTTAAATTAACTCCTCATGACCACGAGGTAAAAGTCACAATTATTAGAATAAAGTAAGATGAAAAGATGACAGACATTGCTCATTTCTTTAACAGAAATCATTCAACCACCAGCATGATTCTAAAGAACAGGGACAAGATCATGGAATATGTTAGTTTTATACTGTGTATAGCCAATTGTGTTAGTATCCTAGTACCTCGACAATGTTTCTTGGACTAACTCAGTGAACGACCGAGTTGTCGGAACAGAACTCACTTGTATATAGGGGACTTGTACTGTACAACTCTCAGGGAGTTTTTCCTTGCCACTGTCACCCTCTGCTTGCTCATCAGGGACTATCTGACCATTTTAATTCATACACATTTACATTCCATACAAACTGAAATAAATTTTTTTGATTGTGTAAAGCTGCTTTGCGAAACAATGACTCCTAAAAGCGCTATACAATTACAATGTGGATATCTACAACTGAGTTGTAGCTCCATAGATATGAATGGGAAAAGTCCTAGGAAGAACGACGTTGTGGATATCTGGAATGACCGTTGTTGATAGGAGGAATGCCATTGTGGATATCTGAAATGTTCATTTTGCCTAGGAAGAACTGAATTACGGATATCTGTAATACATATCCAGACTTGCCATTAAATGTTAAAACGGCTTGCCATAACGCAGATTGGTGATTCTTATTCTCAAACACGGCTGATTTAACTGATCTGTTAATTACTAGGTTCAGTGGGTGAGTTTAGGTGTTGGTGAATTACAAACTTTGCTGGTCACTGGCCCTCCAGGACTGGATTTGGAAACCCCTGCTGTAGATGATATCATTATTATCCAGATAGGCAATGGTATAAGCCATCTGTAAATGGAGGATTCTGTCTGTAAACCACTGAAACGTTATGCAACCCCTGAACAGCTCAAAAGAAAGCATCACAAACTGGCGTAATCCAAACAGTGTCAAATAGTGTGAATCTAGAGACATAGGGACCACCTCCCTCTATGTATTTCTGGAATTAAGGTCCTAAATATTAAGTGAATTACATCTCTCTGTTAATCTTTCTTTATAGTCATTTTCTCCTCTGGCCTAATATCCTCAATAGACTCATGCCACTTGGCTAATAATTTAGAGCTTGACACAGGCAGTAATACGAACATTTTATTTCTCTGTGCAAATTCCCTTAACCAAGTTCCTCTGTTAGATAACCAGGATTTGACTGTCTTGCACCTGTAGCAAATTCTCCAGCTTTTCCTTTGGTCACCATGGGCACAGATGTTCCAGAGATGTGCGGAGAGAGATGAGAAATTAGGATAGAGGAATAACTACGCCAGGTTTGGGATGGGGAGTGGGATGTTGGTGAGGTTGATAAGGATGTGAAAGAGAGAAAGAGATATTTCGCCTGACCCTGAAAAGCCGTCTGGCTGTCCTTCACCTGCAGAATACGCTCCTTCAGCAAGGCTCACTGAGTTACTTGGAAATTCTTTGCAGAAGGCAAGCCACAAACTGCTCCAGCACCACCAAATTAAGAACTCCCTGCACAAACAGAAAGGGCTAAGGGTGCTCATAGAATGTCAGCCCATGGAATCGGACCTGCTGCTGCTGCTTTGGTGTGCATCTGACTTGCTGCAACACTGCCTTTTTTAGAAAAGTCTAGTCATGCTGTTCACTCGCAGCTCATTTTCAGCAAGCTGTCAGTGCACATACTGTACGATTGCCTCTGGATTATCCAGTGGGCCTGTCTTTGTCACTGTAAGCCGGCCCACTGCTCAAACACGCCCCGACTGCCACATTTCACTTTTAAAGCATGTTTTTCTTTCCTATACACAAGATCTTTGGGTTGAAATCACACACTTTTCAAATTAGATTTTGTTAGTAATATGTGTTTACATATGGACCAAAAAGTGAATTCAGTG